>NC_064813.1:42359810-42507046 GCF_023721935.1 Panthera uncia
CCCCCCCCCCCCCCCCCCCCCCCGCATAGCCCCAAGATCCACCTCCACAGCCTCTCTCCCTCCCGGGGCTAGCAGTAGCCCCAGCGAGCTCACACCCGGGTGGAAGCGGGCCGCTTAACCGCGTCGGCGCGGCACCGCTGGCCCGGAGACCCCCTCGTGCGCCCCCTGCGGTCGGGGCAGACCTTCAGCCGGCGACTCGCCTTCCCCCCCACGCCCGCAGGCCCGGCCCGGGCCGCTGCGCTTCCCCGCCTCCCGCACGCTCCCCGTCTGTGAACAAACTCCGCGCTCAGTCCTTTGAGCAGCGGGCAAGAGCGGGACCGCTACCTGCCCGCACGCCCGAGTCCGGGGCTGAGCGCGAAGGACCCGGGACGCGGTTCAACTCGCGTTCAGGCCCAGCCGCCTCGCGTCTTCGGGTCCCGCCGCCCCCCGGGCCGGTCCCGACCCACACACACAGACACGCATTTGCACACGAGCGCGCACACACAGGCACGCACACGTATGTGCACACACAGGCACTCCCGCGCGCGCTCACGCCTGCACACACTCAGGGTTATAACAAAGGAAGAGGGGGCCAGCGCTGCCTTACTTTTCTCTCTCTTCTCCTCTCTTTTGCAGCCCCCCAGCCCCGGGCCGGCGTGCCCGGCCCACCCCGCCCTCCGCGCCAGTCCGACGGCAGCTGCGGCCGGCATTCCCCGGCAGCGCGTCGGGGCGGCAACTTCGCGCCCGGGCGCCCGCGCCTCGCAGCCCGGCGGGCGGGAGACAAAAGCTGCGGCGCCGCCGGAGGCCGCGCGGCCAAGGTGTGCTCGCTAATTGTCAGGAAATGTGTGTGTGCGCGCCGGGAGCCCGCAGGGGCGGGGAGGGGGCGGCGGCGGGAGGGGGAGAGGGGACGAGGAGACCCACCCCCCCCCACCCCCCAGTCCCTGCCACTCGCCAGCGCCGGGCACCCGAACCGGGATTAGAGAATAAATTATCTGCTCTCTTCTCATTGGGCTGTGGCTGAGGACGCCGTCGGCGGCGCCGGGCTGGGAGCTCGCCCGGCTCTTTGCATTCACCGCACAGCTCCGGCTCGCCTCGCTTCGCGGGGGCCGAGAGCTCCGGGCCTTGGCTCCAGACACCAGAGGACACCGGCCGGCTGTCCGCGCCGCCCCTCCCCCGCTGCCCGCCTCAGCCTGACCCCTCTCCCCTCCCGAATCTGGTGCCTTGGGGACGTAGAGACTGAGAAAGAGAAGCCCAGAGGATGGAAATCTCAGAGTCCCTCCCACCCCTCTCTCGTTTCACCCCCTCTCCTAGGAGAAAGACGTGGGGGGTGGGGGGGGGTCACTGGGGTCGGACACCTGAGCCAAGCCCACCTCAGTCCCTGAGAGTTTGGGGAGCCCTCTGAGAGGATACCTCCCAGGACCAAGTCCCCCGCCTTGGGAGTCATCTCCTGCCCTCCACCCGGCAGTAACGACAAAGAGGAGACGGCACTCAGGTCTTTGCTTTCTCCTCCGTCCAGCCCCACCAGCTCCGGCAGAATCTTGCTCCCCACTTTCCTGAGCCTTTCCGTGGCCCACCTGGGAAGACAGGTCATTAACTGCAAAGGAAATGTGCTCTGGTTCAAAGCAGCTCCCTGCCAAGAATGCATTCATTCATTCATTCATTCAGCAACATGCAGGACCACCCCTGTGCTGTGACATGGGCTAGGCACCAGAAATACAAAGGGGAAAGATTCAGATGACACAGTCACGTCAAAATAAAATAAAATAACAACTGTGCAAGAGGTGCTATATCAATACACAGGCCACTTTGAACCCAGAGGCAGAAGTGACTAACTTCAGCCATTCATTCAACAAATAATTTAGCATGTCTTAAGTGCCAGGCTCTGTGCTGAGCCAGTGGGCTTGGTGCCCACCCCCCTGGAGCAGACAGTCTGGTGGACAAGATGGGCACTGGCTGGTGTGATATGAGCTAATCAGAGAAACAGGGGGGAAGGGGCAAATAGCAGGGGCTCTTAATCTCCTCTGGGGAGCCCAGAAAGGCTTGTGTGAGAAAATGAGATCTAAGTCAAGCCCTAAAAGATGAAAAAGAGATAACTACGTGAAGATGTGATGGGGGGGGGGCGGTGGAGGACAACGGAAGAGTTCTGGGCAGAAAGAACTTTCTAGAAAGGCCCTTGAGCTGCTGGTAACTGGCTCATTAGAAGGCAAGTAATCTGCCACCTTGCAGAGAGGGAGATGGGCCGGAGAAGAACTAGGAGAGCTGCCTGGATTAGTATTTACAGATATAACCCAGGGCAGACTTCTCCATGTCCTACAGCTTAATGTTCTGGAAGAGGCTCACTTGTATGCTGTTATGTCTCATTCTAGGCCAACCCCATAACCCACCGCCATTTTGCTTCTAGTCACTGTCTGTTGCAACCAGACCAACTCTGTGCCTTCTAAAGACAACACTAAAACCAAGAACATAGACGAAGGCAGCCCTGCTTCAGTGTATCACTTCTCAGAGGCTTGGACCACTATTTGCTCTGTCATTCAGTGATTCGGTGACCTGTGGCCCTCACATGGGGAAGCTGTCCTTAGAACTGGCCTAGACTCCTTTCCATGTGCTGAGATTGGATGCTTTCCAAGCAGTTCTGCATTTATAATCCCTAGATTCTCACAATAGCCCTGTGAGTTAAGTTTATCTCCAACAGACAGATGAGGAAACTGAGAGTCAGAAACGGAGTGGCCTGCCTGGTGCCACATACAGTTGCTGTGGCCAGGCAGAGTTTATGGCTCCCCATCTTCTCTCCACCAGATTTTAGGTATTTGCCAGCCTCCTCTCCTCATTGGTGAGCCCCAGGAGGGTAGGGGTTCGGTGATCCCCTGTCTCTACGAGAATGTCTTCAGCACCTAGGACAGGGCCCTGCGCAGAGCCAACCTTGTGGAATGAGTGAACCTTGTGGAATGAGTGAACCTTGTGAAATGAGTGAACGAGTGACTGGGGTGGGGGCTGGGAGATGATGATACAACCCACTGGGAACATGTTATAGTGGAAACCGCATGGGCTTTGGATTCACACATACTTCAGTTGGAATTGCCACTGTTACTAACACACTTAGATTTTCCGAGTCATGGTTCCCCTGTCTTCCAAATGGGATTCATAATACCCACCAAAGAAGGCTGCTGTGAAGATTAAGTGACGTTTGGTATATGTGGAATATCTGTGGAAAAATACACAAGACATTGCTAATGGCAGTTACTTCTGGGAAGGGGATTCAAGTGGATATGGCACAGGAATATACAGAGAAACCCACTTTTCATGATTTACCTCCAGTGGTTATGATGTGTTACCACGTGCATGTTTTGCCTGAGTAATTAAAGTGAGCAATAAAATATTTTAATGAGATAATATGCGCAGCAACATAACAGCAATAAAAACGGCACTCTACACACATTTGTTGAACTGAACTGAGTTTTGCCATTTGAAACATCAGGAGGTACCTGTGACTCTGGCCTGAAGGTTTGCACACTGCCCTGTCTGCAGGCAAAGGCAAAGATGTCTAACCAGGCGAGATATTTACCAACCCAGAAATTCTACAGTTCAAACCCTTAGTCACAGAGGGAAACAGCATCCCAGCAGGCTCATTATTCTATTGTGAATCCTGGGAAGTAACAGGAGATGGAGGAGGATAGAGCAGGGGTGATGGGGAAGGAAAGCTGTGGGGTGGGGGCAGACCCCCCGTAGGCACCATACTGCCCAGAGACACTAAGGCAGAAAGGGCTCCCAGACCTACCCTTATAGTGTTGCCCTTCCAGAGCTTAGCAAGCGAGCTACCTACCCAGGTACCCCGTGGCCCCCAAGGAAAGCTGAGAACAGCAGGTGCAGAGCCTAAGGAGGGGAGTGGGCTTTCTCCTGTTACCCTCTAGGTATTGAGGTCCCAGGGCAGGACAGGGCAGCCATTCATCAGCCAACACAAAGAGACACTTTCTCAGCTGCACGGAGACCAGGCCAGGTCACCTCAGACACTGGGGCATAACATCAGTGGGAACTTTAGAGGCCTCTTTTAAAAAGCTTTGGACTGTCACATGTAGTAGTATTGGGGGAGGGGTTGGGACAGGAAGGAAGCATGTCGTGGGAGATTCTGGAGAGGGAAAGAAAAAGTGGCCCGAGCCTCAGTGAAACAAAGGGAGGGCAAACAGGATCAGAAAAGCTAGAAAAATAGAAATCAAAAGAAATGGAAATCATTTCTTCCGGACGAACAGCAGGTAAGGGAGAAAAGGAAATAAAGTCAAAGGCACAGGCCTGGAATAGCCATCTTTCAGTCTAAGGGAAGGATGTGGCTGCTCCCTTTTCTGTTGTGAGTTTCCAGAGAAGGGCCTCAGCAGAGCATATGAGGTAGGGCTGCGGGGGACGGGGATGTCCTGAAGCTCAACCTGAAGTAGGTCACTTTCCTGGTCCTCTCCTTTGCCTCCTGTCCACCTCTTCCTAATTAAGGCAGAACACAACCAGAGTCCAGTCCCTGGTCAGTCTTGAACACAGGAATGATTTTCATTAGAAGGGACAAAGTGCAAGCTATTTATATAGTCAGCACTCAGAAGTACTTAGAGATTGTCATCACCCCCAGGATCCTGAGTACCTATTGTATTCAGTGCACTAGGTTGTGACCTGCCCCTATTACAGTCACCAGAGCATCAGCCATAGGCGGTTTAAATTAATGAACACATCGAGTGCCTCTCACAGCACTAAACACCTCAGGGATACGTGGATTAATTTCATGCATCCTTTTCTTCAGTCGAGTCCTCGTAGGTGCCAGCTACATACTCTAGACGATATATAGCCTTACCTGACCACCCCTTCTTTTAATGACAATGTCAAGACATGCTCCATCATGTCTCGTATCCCAAATCCTAACCTTCCGCATCGTCCATAATTCCAAAGACTGGCAACCCCTAATAACTCTGTATAGCTACTGACTACATCCCATCTCCCACCTCTCTCCCATTCTCGCACCTTGCCTCTAAAACCTCTGGAACTCAGTCTGCCACTAGCCAATGCCCCTCTGTCCTCAGACCCTTCCTTGAGCATTCCCTTGACTGTCTTGCTCTACTGACACCTGGCTGTCCCCTGGAGACACTGCCTCCCAATAGCCTTGTCTACTGTCAAGGATGAAGGATAACAAAAACAGTGGAGGCTGTTCTTTTCTCTAGTACCCCACGTACCTCAGGGTCTATAGTGCTGTTCCAAACTACTTCTCCTCCTGCCTCCTGCAAAAACGTCAGCATGTTTGATACGAATGGGGTTAGACCTCACCTCATACGCTACATTTTTGCTGTCGTCTCCAGTCTCTCCCAAGGTCATCCCCTAAACCCTGCCCTCACCAATATGTTTACCTCCAATTATCCCATTTTCAGGCATCCCAGCCCCCCAGTGCCTCCTATCAACCCCGTTAACTTTCAGTGAGACCTCCATTCTGCCTATTGTTTGATCTCATAGGGACCTGATGTGCCAAAACAGTTTTTATTGTCCACCGTGCCCTGCATGTGACCATTTTATCCCTTAACCAGCTTCATTATCACGTCTACTGCTGTGATCTCTTACAAATGCCCTCACTGGCTTTGCCTCTCTTTCTTACCTCCGTTGTACTTTTCTGGCAAAACCCTAATCCTGGCTAAACCTGGCTACCCACCTACCCTTCACCTGTACCCAAGCAACCGAATGTTACTGAGGAAAATCATACAGCTCTGTTTACCCACTGGTCTTACTCTAAACTTGCAACTTGAAATCTCCTGAGAGCACTGGGTCCTGCCTACCACACCTCTGCACTTCCCCGGTGTATTCCCCTTTCCCTCCCTCTCAAATAACTATTTCATGCCTCCCCTCTCCTCCTTCTCTCTTCAACCCTCCCATATCCTCCCTCCTACGTCACTGATATAATTAAAAAATGCAAATGAATGAGAGCTATTTCATTTCCCCACCAACCCATCGGCATGATCTCTACTTGTATTCTCTGCCCTCCCTGTAGATGAAGAGGCTCTGTGTTCTCTGGGGCCAGTCCCCCCATTTGTGCACTGGACCCCATTTGTTCCTTCCATGACTTTGCTTCTTGCAATTGTCCCTCTGTCTCCTGAGTCAGTGGTCTCTCCCATGCCTACTAACATAAAAAATATGCCTTAATATTGCCCACCTTAAAAAACCTTCCCTTTCCCCCACATCTTTTTCTAGGCAAGATTCCATTTGTTTATTGTTTTATAGTAAGCCTCAAAACAGTTCCCTGCAATCACTCTATACCTCCTTACCTATGGTGTCTCCTCAACTCACTCCACTTTGACTTCTGTCTCCATCACCTGCTGACATCTCCCGCCAAGGTCATCAGCAACATTCTCTCTCTCTCTCTCTCTCTCTCTCTCTCTCTCTCAACAGCTTCTCTCTTACCAAATCCAAGAGCCAAAGTCAATCTGACTTACTTACCACAATTGACTACTCTTTCCTTCTTAAAACACTCTTCCCTTGAAACACAAGGGCTCTCTTCTCTCAACATTCTCTAACTTTCTCTCTAGACAGTCTCTCATCCAGTCCTGTGACTTTAAAGATCAACCTCTCCCTGAGCTGCAGGCCTGCATATCCAACCTTGACCTCTCCACTTGGATGCTGTATTCGCTTCCTAAGGCTGCTGTGACAAAGTACCGTAAGTTGTGTGGCTTAAAACAACAGAAATTTATTGTCTCGCAATCGTGGAGGCCAGAAATCCCAAATCAAGGTGCCGGCAGCGCCACACTCCCTGTGAGGGCTCTAGGGGGGGGATCCTTTTTTTTTTTGCCTCTTCCAGCTTTGGGGAGCCCCAGATGTTCTTTGGCTTGTGACAGCACTGTTCTGATCTCTGCCTCCATCTTCCCATGGTATTTTCTGTAAGTCCCAAATTTTCCTCTTCTTTCTTTTTTTTTTTTTTTAAGATTTTATTTTTTTAAAGTAATCTCTACACCCACTGTGGGGCTCGAACTCACAACCCTGAGATCAAGAGTCACATGCTCCATCAAATGAACCAGCCAGGCACCACTTTCTTCTTCTTTTAAGGACACTAGTCATATTGGATGAGGGCCACCCTAATGACTTCATCTAAACTTGATTACATCTGCAAAGATCCTATTTCCACATAAGATCACTTTCATAGGTATTGAGGATTAGGATTTCCATGTATCTTTTGGGGGGGGACATAATTCAACCCATAACAGATGTCAACTAGGTATTTCTTTTTTTTAAGTTTATTTGTTTGAGAGAGAGAGAAAGAGAGAGCGAGCACGAGCAGGGTAGGGGCAGAGAGAGAGGGAGAGAAGAATCCCAAGCAGACTCCACCCTGCCAGCGCGGAGCCCCACGCGAGGCTCGATCTCACAAATCGAACTGTGAGCTCATGACCTGAGCTGAGATCAAGAGTCAGAAGCTCAACTGACTGAGCCACCCAGGCACCCCGTCAACTACGTATTTCAAACTTCACATGTCCATCATGCAATTCTTGATTTCTATGCCTCTTGCCTCCATCCTGTACCTCCTCCGCCTTCCCCGTCATCATCAGCTCCATCCAGAAGCCTGGAGAACATCCTTGCTTCCTCTCTTTTCCTCACGCCCTACATCTAACCTATCAGCAAGAACACTGCCCAAATCCCAGCCCTTCTCCCGTTCCCCTGCTACCATGGGAGTCCAACTCTCCCCTCTCTCCTGGGCTGCTGCACGGGCCTCCTGCTCTGCTCCCTGTCCCCCCCCCCCCCCCCGGGGTCTACTTTCCATCAAAAAGCCAGAGGGATTGTTTTAGAACATAAATCAGATCACATCCCTCCCACTGCTTAAAACCTTCCAAAGACTTCTTACTAGAATTAGCATAAAATCCAAGCTTCTTAACTTGGCTTATGAGGTTTGATAGGCTCTGACCCCTCTTCTCTCATTTCCTACCACTCTCTCCCCCTCTCGCCTCCTCTCCAACTGCACAAACCTTCCTTCTGTCTCTCTAAAACGTTCCAAGCTTGTTCCTGCCTCAGGGTTTTGCATTTGCTGTTCCTTTTGTCCAGAACACCCTTCCCCCATCTTGGCATGAACAGCTTCTTCTCTCATTCCAGTCATATCTCTAATATGTCACCTCCTGAGAAACCGTCCCCACTGTGACAGGCCCTGTCTAGCTACTTATTCTATTTTTTTAATTCATACCTTTATTACTATTTGTTAGGTCCTGTGTTTACTGTCAGGCTTCTATCAGGCTGCAAATGTCATAAGGACAGGGAGTAAATCTGTGTGTGTGTGTGTATATATATATATATATATATATGTTTTTTATTTTTTAAGAAATTTTATTTGTTTATTTATTTATTTTAATGTTCATTCACTTTTGAGAGACAGAGACAGAGCACGAGCAGGGGAGAGGCAGAGAGAGGGGGGGACACAGAATCTGAAACAGGCTCCAGGCTCTGAGCTGTCAGCACAGAGCCTGACGCGGGGCTCGAACTCACAAACCGTGAGATCATGGCCTGAGCCGAAGTCGGACACTCAACTGACTGAGCCACCCAGCCGCCCCCATTTATTTTTTTAAGTAAGCTCTACATCCAATGTGGGGCTTGAACTTACGACCCTGAGATCGAGAGTGGCAAGCTCTTGATATGCCTTTGCCCCTGCTGAATCCCCGGTACCTGCAACAGATCCAGTACATCATAGGGGCTCCGTAACATTTATTAAATAAATAAACTTATTTCTCTGTGCCAGGCACCGTACTAAGACCTGGGGATTCAACGACGAGTGACAAACGAAATCTGTTCCTTCTCCGTGAACAGGACAGGGCCGCACCTGCTGAGGGGCATATCACAGGGTAACTGGCTCCTGAGCAGCTCCATGGCAACACTGCCTCCGAGGCTGGGTAAGCCCCCTCTCTCTTAGCCAGAGAAGCCTTTCCAAACCTACAGCGCTCTTGACACTTCCCTGCCTCCTCAGCTCAGTAGAGGATCTCGTTTTCTGTTTCACAGAGAAAATTGAGGTCCAGATCAGGAACTCCTGAGTCCTCCTTTTATTTCCTTCCCTTTTCTCCTTCCTGTCTGCCCTTCTGGAATGTGAGCTTTGCCTTCAGGGAGACATGGGTGCCCTTGGACAAATTACTTAACCTCTGAATCTCAGTTTCCTCCTCTGTAAAATGGTCATGAAAACGCCTACCTCATTAGGCTGTCCGAGAATTAAGCAAACATCCTAAGTCACATGCCTGTCTTTTCATAGATGCGCAGGAAATGTTTCATTCCCTTCCCTTCCCTTCCCTTCCCTGCTGCACCCCCCCCCCCCCCCCCCCCCCGCCATGAGATAAGTGTGGTTTCTAGTTTACAATGGAGAAACTGAAGGGAAGTCTTCCGATGTTTGAGTCTATTGGTTATTCACATAAAGTCACACCCTGCTAAGTGGCAGACCCCAAGTTAAATCCCAGATCTTGGACTCCAGACCCAGGACTCCCGGCATTGCAGTGAAAGACAATCTAGTGACTTTTTAATAAAGCCAAATTCAATTAAAAGGTTTTTTTAACATTTATTCATTTTTGAGAGACAGAGTGTGAGCGGGGGATGGGGAAAGACAGGGAGACACAGAATCTGAAACAGACTCCAGGCTCTGAGCTGTCAGCACAGACCCAATGCCGGGCTCGAACTCATGGACTGTGAGATCATGACCTGAGCCGAAGTTGGGACGCTTAACCGACTGAGCCATCCAGGCACCCTGAATTCAATTTAAAGGTTTGTCCTTCGGTCTGGCATTTTGTCCTCTTTGTCTCTACCCTCCCCACTCCCTCTCTTTCTCTGTCCTTTAGTGTTAGAATGTCCTTTATCTGAAGAAATGATGTATTTTTTTCTTACTGGGAAACAAAGCTAGCTGTACACGTATCCCCACTATTACAAAACTGCCTCAAATATCCTACATAGGCTGCCGCTCATCTCCCCGTGACAGGGGGACTGGCCCTGGGACTTCTGCATTAATGGGGCAACCAGCAGCCTGGTTGGAAGGAGGAGGGGGGGAATTGACTTAGAGCTGGTTGCATAACTATTTACCTTGGTTTGGAAGAAGTAACCAAGATTTCAGAGAAATCAGAGCCCCACCCAGCCACCTTCCGTCACTGCAGCGTTCTGGCACACGGGCACACCCTCTTCTGACAAGGAACACCAAACTGCTCAGACAGGCTGCACCCTCCCTGTCGTGGTCCTTCCCTGGCCAGAGAATAGTCTCTGCCTTTTCCCTCTAAAGATTTCCCAGCATGTCTCACGGGGTGATTTTTGGAGTATAAAAATGTGGGCAGCATATTGGCCCTGGTACTTGCCCTCCCCCCTCCCCACTACGTGCGACCGGTCCCAGGAGGTGACTGACAAGTTGGGCCAAGTGCACTGAAAGCCCTGTCTCTGTGCGCCCGTGACTCCTGAGCCTCACAGACCCCAAAGGACCCCGCAAGACGGCAGAGAGCCATAAATCCGGGGAGCTGAAGCTGGGAGCTCACGGGCTGCACTGGGGGAGAAGCCGCCGATCTGATTGCTACATGAGCTGGAGAGAGAAAAGGTAGTAGCTGGAGTGCTGGAAATACAACCACTTTGGAACAAAATGAAGCAACAGAGGAATGGCAGGAGAGATGGTGCTTTTTTCTTCGGTACAACAAAGGGGCTGGATTATACTGTATCCAAAGCCCTTTCATCACTGAAATTCCGCGTTCCACTCTGCAACTAAGGTCAAGCGTGATCAAGCAGATATGGGAGATGTGAGGGCAGGAAAGCAAAATTGGGAGGCCCGGAGAAGCCAGAAGCAGGGAGGAAGAAGAACTATTTACTGACCAATTGCTATCGCATTTAATCCTGAAAACAAGAAAGGTAGATAGGGTTTTCCCCATTCCGCAGGGAAGAACACTGAGGCACAGAGGCTGCATTAATTTCCCGAGGTCACAGAACCAAGTGCTGAGGCTGGGACTCCAGCCCAGCCGGTCTGCCCCCGGGGTTTGCCTTCTGGGGCGCGAAGCCGCCTGCCTGTGTGTGCGCAGTGAGCAGAACACGGCAAGAAGCCTGTTTACAACCACTTCTCCGCTTTGAAGGAGGGGAATAGGAAACAGGCGGTCCCCGAGGAGTGGACTGTCCGAAATGTACACCTGGCTTCCAGAGGAGAGGAGTGTGGGCCTGTGTGTCCGTCTGTCTGTCTCTAGGGGATGTAGGATGTGGCAGACAGAACCACAAGGCACATAGGTGAAAATATTCCATAGGAATGAATGTAAGCTCCTGCACACGGGGCACAGAATCCCCATTATGTAAGAAAGGGGGGGGGCATTAGGACCAGAAAGCCATTATTTAGGCATTTCACCGGACATCAAACTCAAGCTGACTCACCAGGGAGGCTTCTAAAAGAGCCCACCACAGGGCAGCACGGACCGAAGGGCAGAGTCTTACACCAGAGAGGTGAGAAGCCCCGGAGCACCTGCTGGGTTGAGTTCTGAGCCCCTTGCGGTGCCCAGGGCAGGGCCGGGCTCGGAGGAGAGCAGCCGGGACTGAGAGAGATGGCCATCAAGGAAGAGGTGAAACACTCACCAGTTGAAGGGCTGGGTGAACCTGAGTCATGCAGAGAGGACAGCTCCGGTTTTCTCACCCGTGAAAGGGGGTGGATAGGAGGATTGGCACAGAGAATACATGTGGCGGTGCATGTCGGCTGCAGCAGCTGTTATTACACACTGAGCATGTTCACCTCAAACAAGAGAAACCATCAGAGACACACTGGAAGGTCAAGGACAGGGCCTTCCATGTCATCAATCTGTCCAGAGCCACTAGCTTTTATGGACTCCGTGAGCGCATCCAAAGTCCTCAGGTCCTGTTCCTCATCCTCTGATGTTAGTCCTATGAAACCCCAACGGCCCAGTCTTAAAAAAAAAAAAAAAATTATTCATTTTTGAGAGACAGAGACAGAACACACGTGGGGGAGGGGCACAGAGAGAAAGGGAGACACAGGATTCAAAGCAGGTTCCAGGCTTCGAGCTGTCAGCACAGAGCCCGATGCGGGGCTCAAACTCACAAACTTCGAGATCATGACCTGAGCCGAAGTTGGACGCCTAACCGACTGAGCCACCCAGCGGTGGCTCATTCTTGATGATGTCATCATTCTTGATGATCGAAGCAGAGAGGTATCTAGAGGACGGTGCTCCCCCCTCCCCTGGCAGGCTGCTGGGGTGGGCAGGGCAGTTGAGGGCACACGACAAGCTGGGGCCCAGCGACTGCTAGGTCCAAGCGCTCCTTCCGTTTGCTTACTCAGCCCTTCTGTCCTGTCGCTCCCCCTCCCCAGTTCACTGCCCTGTCACCCCTCCTCCCCCACCATCCCTGCTCTCTTGGTGGGAGCAGGAACAATGATGCTAGTCTCGTCTTTGGCTCTTTCCCTGACCTCTGGCTGAGTGTCAGTCTCGTACACGGGCAAGATCAAGACACACAGTAGGCTTTTAATGACTAGGAGGACGGAGACTGGATGCTTAATCCTTAGCATCAGTGATTTTCCAAAAATACTGAGCGGAGAAGTACTTGGGGAGCTTATTAAAATGCAGACTCCTGGCCCCCACCCCAGTCCTACTGAAATACAGGCTCTGGGATGGATAGCTGGAAATGTCATTTATAACCAGCTCCAGCAGGTGATGGTCCGTGCAGGTGGGTGGTGGGTGTGGGTGGTCTGGGTGGACATTTTCAGAAACACTGCTCTGATTGGTGATGCCTCTCCGTATTCCTACCACACACATGGACCTCTGGGGAGACCATAAGAAACTTGCAAAATGCCCCACCCTCGTGGTGCCTGGCTGGCTCGGTTGGTGGAAAATGCAACTCTTGATCTCAGGGTTGTGAGTTTGAGCCCCACGTTGGGTGTAAAGATTACTTTAAAAAATGAAGCTTAAAAAAAAAAAAAGAATTTACAAAATGCCCCATCCTCAAAGAGTTCGCGGTCCAGCTAGAGAAAGAAGACAGCCACAGGAACAATTAGTGCCAAGGTCCTGACAGATGTCTTGTGCTGTGAGAGCTTAGCAGAGGGCTGGCTCCGTTGGAGGCAGCTTTGGGAAGGAGGCTAGGTTCAGGCAGGGCTACGACAGTCAGGTACAGTCTTCCTCCCCAAGCAGCTAAGATATGCTCCATTGTGGAGGTGTTCAATTAGCCACACTCGTGAATCCTACACGTCTAACTGGCTTTCATCCACCCCCACCTCCTCCCTCCAGATGGAGCCCTCTGCTCCGTGGGATATAATTACACTCTCTGGCCTGTTTTAATGAAGGCAAACATATTCAGTATTTGTATTCAGGCTTCTCCTGTGTTGGAGAGGGTTGGAGTGGGCAGGGCGGGGAGGTGGTTCCCTGGGAGAATGGGAGAGTACTAACCTCACTGCTCACTTCCACAAGCCTCTCCGTTCACGAGGTCCATTCACGTGTATTTTCTCATCAGTCCTGCTGCCCTATCGCTGTGGTCATGCATTCGAGACCTGTTCGCGCCAGCAAGGTGTGCCCGCGTGGCTTTACAATGATGTTGGCATCGTGTCAGTGCAAGTAAATCGGTATTTCCAGCTCAACCAACTAATTTAGCTGGGAGCTCAAATACCAGGATACGGGTTAATTCACACAATCCCACCATCACAAGTGTTTCATTACGGAGTCAGTTTTCATTTCTCCTACTGTTCATAGTGATAGTCACTAACCTCTGCCTAGCATACTACACAAACCTTGGACCATACAACAAAAGCATAATTATTTTACAAGCCACCAAGAAAATAAAGAGATTTGCCAATTACTATGCAACCGCCAGTTATGCGCTGTGTGCCGATTTCAAAGATGCTAAAATTTGAAAAATAACGCATGTGAAAATCAGCGGGAGGGCATAAATGACAGAGAACACAACACTACGCATCGGTCCACCTGCCTTTGGCATATGAATCTTTTTATTGAATGTTTACCCCAGATTCAATGGCAAGTGGGAAGAGAGTAGAGAAAAAGGGGGGAGAGAGGCAATTTCCAATTTTTCTGATGCTCTAAAAGCCACTAGAGATTAAAATTTTTATGGTTCCATTTTACAGGCGAAACTGTCAAGGCTCAGAGACATTTCAGGGCTACTGAAGGCCACGGAGGTAGAAGTGGCATGGGACACAATGCTGGGATTTCTGTTTCCAAGTTCAGTGCCTAGGGGCGCGTGGGTGCTCAGTCGGTTAAGCGTCTGACATCAGCTCAGGTCATGACCTCACGGTTTGTGAGTTCCAGCCCCTGGTCGGGCTCTGTGCTGACAGCTCACAGCTCACATCTCGGAGCCTGGATCCTGCTTCAGATTCTCTGTCTCTCTGCCTCTCCCTTGGTCAAGTTCTGTCTCTCTCTCTCACTCAAATATAAATAAACATTTAAAAAAAAGAGTTCAGTGCCTAAACCACCCAAATGTTCATCAACTGATGACTGGATAAACAAACCGTGGTATAACCATACAGTGGAATATTATTCAGCCAGAAAACGGAATGAAGTACTCATACATGCTGTAACACGGATGAACCTTAAAAACATGAAGTAAAAGAACCCTGACATACAAAGCCACATATTGCGTGACTCCATTTATATGAAATATCCAGAACAGGCAAATCTAATTTTTTAATGTTTATTTATTTTTGAGAGAGAGAGAGAGCAGGGGAGGGGGAGAGAGAGAGAGAGAGAGAGAGAGAGAGACAGATTTCAAAGCAGGCTCCAGGCTCTGAGCTGTCAGCACAGAGACTGACGTGAGGCTTGAACTCATGAACCGTGAGATCATGACCTGAGCTGAAGTCAGATGCTTAGCCGACTGGGTCACCCAAGCGCCCCCAGAATAGGCAAATCTATAGACACAGAAAGCAGACTAATGGTTGCCAGGGGCTGGTGGGGGGAGGGGGGTACCTATTAATGAGTGTGGAACTTGCTTTTGGTGTGATGAAATTTTCTGGATACATAGTGGCAATGGTGCACAATCTTGTGACTATACTAAATGTCACTAATGGCAAATTTTATGTTATGTGTATTTTACCACAGTCAAGAAGAAAGATACAATCGGGGGGGGGGGGGGGAATCCCATTCCCTTTCCTCCGTGGCACTCCTATAGAAGCAGGGAGGAAGGGTGGCCGGGGAGAAGGGGAAAGGATGGGGATACGAGAGCAGAGGGCACCCAGGCACTTGGCAAGCCCTCCCCCACCACACACCTAGTTGTGACTCTCCCTCCTCCAGCAGGAAGATGCACAGAGCTGGCCTGGGATCATCTGTCTTCATTACACCATCCCTACGAGCTCCATCGTTTCTTGCCAGAAAACTCATCAATATTCCCCTGTGGCTTGGCAGACCCAGCCCCCCTCCCTCCCCTGCCCCCACACTGGCTCCTTCTCCTCTTCCCAGGTTATGAGCCTGAACCAGCTGATACACACACCCCAGGGGCCCTGCTCTCCTTTGTCTCCCCTGGAGATCCCCAGCCATGCCCTCCCTCCCTGGCTGCAGGGACTCTGGATACCCTGGAGGTGTGCAGGGGGCTTTGGGAGCCAGACAGGCTGAGAGGTGCTGAGTGTTGTCAGCTCCTTCGAGAAGCCACCCTCGCACCTCTATTTGAACTTTCTAAGCACTTCCTAGTACTCTGGACTCCTTGTGTCTACTTCATTTTTCTCTAGTCTAAAGCATCGATCATTTTCTAATATGAGTTATATATTAATATCTTATAGTATTTATAGGTTATAGGTATAATATATGTATGCTGTTTACTGTTACCCATCCCCTATTAGAATGTATGCTCCGTGAGAGCAGGGCTTACATCACATGTGTTCACTGTTGCACACCCAACGCCCGGACCAGTGCCGGAACTAATAAGTAGAATGAATGAATGTTTGGGGGCTGGGTTTGGATGCCCAGCAACAAGGTGTTAGCAACTTTGAGGGCTTTTCAGTACTTCTGGAACCCAGTGGCTGTGATAGCAAGAAACAAAAGTGCAAATCAGATCGGAAATTCTCCTGCTCTCATCCATCCGGTGCCCTCCATTACCCTTCGAACAAAATCCATACTTCTTCCCCAGCTTGGCCGTGTCTCTGCTCTTTCCTACTCTGCCTCATTCACTCTGTGGAAGCTACTCTGGACCTCTTGCAGTTCCCCAGCCTTCTAAGGTTATTCCCTGCCCCCACCCCGGGTCTCAGCACTTGGCTATTTCCACAGCCCTGATTCCAATGCTGTTCCCCATTTGACATTCAACCGCCTGCAGATGGCCTGTCTCTCACCTCATTCAGGTCTCAGCTAAAATTTCACCTTCTCTGAGATGCCTGCCCTGACCACCTGAGCTAACACGGCGTCCCTCATCCCCCTCCACCTCCTTTCCCCAGTGCTACCTGGCTATGCACTACATAGGTTTGTTTACATCACTCTCATTAGACGGCAAGCCTCATGAGGGCAGGAGCTTTGTTCCCTGAAGGTAGCAGTTGCTGTTGGTGCCCCAGCTCACCTCCTCCGCCCCACCACAGTCAGTGCACAGCAGACTCGACTCCAGCTGCCAGCATCTGTATTTCTCTGCAGGATGGCTTTCTCCAGCTGTGCCTGCTTTGCTTGTATCTGCATCAAGCAAAAGGGAACTGACGGGAAATCAACACACACGCAGACACACCCAGAAGCCCTCAAACGAGGCTCCTGGAAATCGGTTTATACATCCCCTTGCCCCCTCCTCCTCGGGCAGAATGACTTTGAAGTGCCGAGTTCTTCACTCCCAGAGTTAGGCAGTGGCCTTAAGCTTCAATTGTTCTCAGTGGTAATTTGCTCGATGATAATCCTTTACTGGCCGCCTTCCCTTCTCTTTCTCCCTCCCCTGTTCTCCTACTGGTGTTTCCTGGGATCACTTCCCAAATAGAATCCTACAGTTCAAATCTTATCTCGAATTGGAACGCTCATGCATTGCTAGTGGGGATGTAAAATGGTCCAGCTGCTTTAGAAAACAGTTTGGCAGTTTCTCAAAATGTCAAACATGGAGTTACCATATGACACAGCAAACCCATTCCTAGGTACACACCCGAAAGAATTGAAGACATATGTCCACACAAAAACTTGTACACGCACACGTTCATAGCAGCGTAATCGATGATAGTCAGAAAGTGAAACAACCTAAGTGTCCATTAACTGAGGAATGGATAAGCAGAATGTGGCAGACCCATATAGTGGAACCGTATTCAGCCACAAAAATGAATGAAATACTGACGTATGCTACAATGTGGGTGAATCTGCAAAATAGTACACTGAGTGAAAGAAGCCAGTCACAAAAGGCCACGTATTGTACGATTCCATTTATATTAAATGTCTAGAGTAGGTATATCTCTAGACAAAGTCCGTTTGTAGTTGCCAGGAAGGCAGGGAGAGAGGACAATGGGGAAAGACGACTAAGGTCTGTGAGATTTCTTTTTTTTTTAATGTTTAGTTTTGAGAGGCAGCACAAGCCAGGGAGGGGGAGAGAGGGAGGGGGAGAGAGGGAGGGGACACGGGATCCAAAGCAGGTTCCGCGCTGACCGCAGAAAGCCCGATGTGGGGCTCAAACTCATGAACCACAAGATCATGACCTAAGGCCAAAGTCTGACGCTTGACTCATTGAGTTACCCGGGTGTCCCTGTGGGATTCTTTAGAGGGTGATGACCCTGTTCTAAAATTGAGTGTGGTGGTGGTGGCACAGCTCTGAAAATACACTAAAAATCACCAAAATATGCAATACGAATGGGTAAATTTTATAGCGAATGAATGAAATCTCAATAAAGCTTTTTAATTCTTTTAAAGCCCTTTTCTCAAGGCCCACTTCTGGAGGAACCCAAAGGAAGGTCATCAGAACCTAGGACCGTGCCTAGCACATAGTAGGTGTTCGATCGACATACAAATAACACGTGGAATAACGAAATGAATGGAAAATAGCTGCCAGCAAAGACTTGATGAAAACCACGCAAATAACTTCAAACAGAGCTACAGCTGTTCCCCCAAGTTCACCCTCAGCCATTACCTCGTGTGCCACCGGGAACAAATAGCACATCTCATGGGCACGTCTGTCTGGAATTAGCACGAGAAGGAAGCAAAGTGATGTGGGTATGTGTCCACCATGAGATGGTGAGGGTGGGAAAGGTGTGGCTGTGTGTTTATACGTGTTTGTGTGTGTGTTATGTATCTGTGTGTGAGGGTGTGCCCATGGTGAGTATGTAAGTGTGTTTGCATGTGTGGTATGTGTGGTGTGGGGGGGGGTGGTGGCTGGGTGGGGAACCAGAGTCAGGCTAGGAGCTGTCAGGAATCTGACAACAGAACCCTTGGTTGTTGGGGCGGGGCGGGGGGGGGGGGGGGTTCTGAGCACCGCCTCCTTATCCCCGAGAGCCAGGGCGTGCATCCCAGCCCCCTTGGGGTCTCCTCTGGGCCCGTGAAGCCCCTCCTATTGGAGGCCCCCTGGGGTCCCCGGAGCAGATGCTGTCACTTCAGCAGGACGCTCCTACCTGCAACGTTGTCAGCCGTTTCGTCGCTCGGCTGGTCGGCGGGTCCCGTGCATAGGGGTGGGGGGCTGAGAGGAGCAAAAGGAGCCCAAGTGGGAGCAGGCTGAGGGAGCAGAGGGATCCCTCCACACCCGTAATCCAGTATTTCAGACCTTTTCTTGTCCATTAGCAACAAGACCAGTCCTTAATCGACTTAGAACACAATCTCCATTAGAATGTGCTTCCGATTGTCTGTGACTCATCATCTCCCTCAACTGAGTGAGACTTCAGAGTCCCCGCCATGCTGCCGAAGGGCTCCGCTGAGCTTCAAGGACTGACACCCAAGCCTCTGCACGCGTCTTCTGCAAGTCCGTGGGTTGGGTGGAAAGCACATGGGTGACCAGAGTGTGAGCCCTGGGAGGTCCTGAGCAGGTCCCACTTCCTCACAGTGTGTGAGGGCAGGGGGCTGGGTTTTGCTGACGCTGACATCCTGTGTCCTGTCCAACACGGGACAGCCCTCCTCCTCTCTCCATCTTGGCAGCCCCCAGGACCACCCTCTACTTCCTCACGCCCCCGGCGGTTCCAGGGGTGACCGACCAGTGCCCCATCCATTCTGGAGGGCCATGTGGACTCTCCCTCTAGCTGTCCCCGGTCCAGGAGCTCAGTGGCAGGAGACTAAATCCTCTAGGCTGGCTCCAAACTCTACCTCCCTGGGCACCTGCCCTTCCCGCCCCAGCAGATGGCCACAGTGCCCTGGGTCGCCGTGAGCAGGAAAAGAAGCATGACACCCGGACCAGGCTCGCCCTGACGTTGCCTCCTGTGACCCCGGCATCTTTCTTTGGACCCCTCCCCAAACAGAGAGCCCTGCCCGTGTCCGGGCAGTGTTGGCTCTCCCACCAGCCGATCCCAGCGCTCCTACTGACCATTTAGTCAGTCGGCACTCAACATTTTTGGCCTGTCTGCTCTGAGCTGGGCACTATGCCAGGTCTCGAGGATATCAAGATGAAGGAGGATGTGGGAGGGTCTCTGCCCTCAAGAACCTTGGGAGAAGCAGACAGGTGACATAACCTGTCATGGTAAGGGGCGCCTGGGTGGCTCAGTCAGTTAAGTGTCCGATTTCAGCTCAGGTCATGATCTTGAGGTTCATGAGTTCAAGCCCAGTATGGGGGCTCTCTGCCTGTCCCTGTGTGGATGTCTCTTCTGTCAGCTCAGAGCCTGCCTTGGATTCTCTGTCTCCCTCTCTCTCTGCCCTGCACCCAGCCTGCTCTCACTCTCTCTCTCTCTCTCTCTGTCTCTCTCTCTCTCAAAAATAAATATTAAAAAAAAAGAAGAGATGGGGAGGGGGGCAGGTGGCTCAGTCAGTTGAGCATCCGACTTTAGCTCAGGTCAAGATCTCACCCTGCCTCTGGCGCCCTGCAGTGAGCACAGAGCCTGCTTTGAATCCTCTGTCTCCCTCTCTCTCTCTGCCCCTCCCCCACTGGTGCTCTCTATATCAAAAATAAATAAACACTAAAAAAAAAGAGAGACATGTCTTGGTAAGAGCAAGGACAGTGCTCATAAAACACTATAAGAGAACTTGCCACACGTAATCATTGTTTTTTGGGCAATTACTGTTTTAAGCACACATATATTAAGTCACGAAGTCTAACAACAACCCCGTAGTACGGATATTACAAAGACAGAAGCTGAGGCTCAGAGAGTTTAGGTAGCTTGTCCAAGATCATCCCGCTGGCACAGGGGGTGAGGAGGGATTCAAACCCATGCCATCCAGCTCCAGCGTGGAACTTTTAAACAATGCTAGCTTGCCTCCAGATGAGTACAGGAGAGAGACACACGGGGGCCAGGCCATCTCAGCTCCTTGGACGAGTAGGGAAGGACTACTGGACCATCAACCTTCTCTTCCCAGATGTCGTGAACGAACTTAAACTTGGCTCTAAACACAAAGGTGGGGCAGGGGGCCGCCTGACACAGTTAGAACAGGCAGCTCTTGATCTCAGGGTCATGAGTGCAAGCCCCATGTTGGGTGTAGAGGTTACTTAAATAAGTAAACAAACAAACAAACAAACAAACAAATTTACGTATCTATAGATATTTATATACTTATGTATATAGATATATAAATATGGATGAATATAGAGGTTAATATACCAATATCTGAATATAAACATTTATATATCGATATGCATAAATATATAGATATTAATATATTAATATATATAAGGCCTTTGAGCTTCAGAATATTTAAAAAAAATTTTTTTAAATGTTTATTTATTTTTGAGAGACAGAGAGAGACAGAGTGTGAGCGGGGGAGGGGCAGAGAGAGAGAGAAAGACACAGAATCTGAAGAGGCTCCAAACTCTAAGCAGTCAGCACAGAGCCCAACACGGGGCTCGAACTCACGGACCGCGAGATCATGACCTGAGCCAAAGTCGGCCGCTTAACCGACTGAGCCACCCAGGTGCCCCTAAAAATTTTTTTAATGTTTATTTATTTTTGAGAGAGACAGAGACAGAACGTGGGTGGGTTAGCAGCAGAGAGAGAGGGAGACACAGAATCCGAAGCAGGCTTCAGGCTCTGAGCTGTCAGCACAGAGCCCGACGTGGGGCCCAAACTCACAAGCCGTGAGATCATGACCTGAGCCGCAGTCGGACGCTCAACCGACTGAGCCACCCAGGTGCCCCTGAGCTTCACAATATTAAGCGCTTAATGGTCAAAGGCTTTTTGCAAACCGAAGAGCAGCAATGTGGTCCTTGGCATGGGAGGGCAGGGAGGGAGCAGGGTCATGATGCCAGGAATCAGTGACCATGAGAGACTACAAGACCCCATGCCTTTGGCACCCGGTACCACCGCACGAGCAGAGGGCCGTCCTGGTGTCTCAGCAAGGACTATCCCCCTCTCATTTCCTTCTCTTTCATTATTCTCTACCCTCTCTTGGTCATAACTCACCACACTTGAACGTCACTGTTCCACTGTCCGTCTGTCTCACACTCTCCAAGTTCTCTGGGGGCCGGGGCTCCATATGTCTTACTCCAGGTCATGCCCTCTGCAGCCAGTGCCCTTACCTGGAATGGAAGACACACAGTAACGCTACTGAATGAATGGAGGGTGGGCGGACGATGGGCGAGTGAATGAATCCGAGCCTTACAATCACCCCAGGAACATAGAGTAGGTATTACTGTCCCGTCTTATGGGGTTCAGAGTGGCGGCCTGGAGGAACTGTGGGACCAGAGCGTTGGTCTGACTCCAGCCCAGGGAACGTCTTTGGGTCACACTAGGGGTAGGTCCCCAGGGTCACAAGAATCAAGGGACAGCTGGCTTCTGGCAGCCCCAGGTCCCATTTTCCTTCCTCTTTGTTTCCTCCCTCTGCGGGTCCCTCCAGCCGCGGTCCATAGACCCCAGATGGCTCCATCCCTTCCCTCGGCTTGGCCCATCGTTGCGTTCTTGGTGGCCATTGTAGTGGAACAGACATGTGCCTGGGGAGGGACACAAATAATAACATGTATCCCTGAGGCCACGGTGATGCCAGCAAAGTCCTCCTACACAAGCACTTTCCCTGTAGTGAAATGTGCTGGACTCTCAGGGAAAACATTTCATTCCATTCATTCATTCGCTCACTCAACACACATGTATCAAGGGCACACTGTGTGCCATGCGGTTCTGGGCACCAGGGCTCCAGGAGGGACTGGCAGTCTAGCAAGGGAGACAGACAGACAGTCACACGCCAGCAGGACAAGCAGCAAGCACGTGGTGGGTACAGCGAGGCGGGTAAAAGGAAGTCACCTCTCAGAGGGGCCCAGACACTGAGTTGAGAAATAACGCAATTTGCATGGTGGGGGGGTGATGACAAGAAGTGCCAAGCTGAGCCAAGCTGCCGAAGCGAATGCGTGCGGCAGAAAGGGGCAGCAGAGGAAGCTGGGGGAGGCAGTAGTAACGCTCCCAGTTCTCAGAGGAGCTCATGGAATTCTCACAAGCCTATGAGGCAGGTACTCTTAACCTCTTAACATTCTGATTTCACAGACGAGGAAACGGTGGCACAGAGAGGTTCAGTAACTTGCCCTTGGTCACAAGCTAGGAAGTAGCAGGTGGGATTTGAACCCAGGAAGTCAGGCTCTAGCATCCGTGCCTCGGATCACATCCCGCACCGCCTTGGCAAGCGGGAGTCAAACCACAGGTGCCTTTTTGGTCATGCTGAGCAGTCCAACCTGATCCCAGGGGGGATGGGGAGACCCTGGAGATGTAAATGGGACAGAGAGCGGCTAGGCGAGCCCCTTTGGGGTTTGAGCCTGGAGGCCCCCTGGGGGGACGGGTTTGTGGGTGCAGGCAAAGAGAGCCAGTTCCTGTGATCCAGGTGAGAAGAGGGGAGCAGGGGCTGGAGGGAGAGGGAGGTTGAGTTGGAGAAACACAGAGAAGGTAAACTTGGCGAACTGTGGGGCCTGGCAGGAAGTGAGGAATCAGAAAGAGGAGACGGGGAGGAGGACCTCCTGATTTCTGGCTGGGTCCTGGGGGGCCGGTGCTTCTCCAGCCAGGAAACAGAACTAGGAGAACGTCGTAGGGGAGCGCCAGAGCTCAGGCTGGGACACGTTACCTCTGAAGTACCTTTGGGACACCCAGGTGGCCGTGTGCGGAGGTTACACAAGAGTCCCACAGCCCGCTGCCTCCCAGGCCCCACTTCCTCCCACCTGCCCTGCCCTCCCCACCCCCAGCCACTGCCCGGCCCTGCCTTCCACGGCACCCCAGAGCCACCAGCTTCATGGAAAGCCCCAGTGCTTACTCTGGTCTTCCAGGGCCCTGCAGTTTCCAGGGCCCCTCCGGGCCTCCTGTCGATGGGGGGTCCACGGACCCTCCCCCACTTCCTGCCTGCCCCCTGACGGTGGGATGGGACTTTTCCACTCTGGTTTCCCCTGGCAGCGGTGGGCGGGACGTTAGTTATCTCCCTTTATGGGACTCCACCCAGCACCAGCACCAAACTGAGGACGACCCCAAGCGGCGTGTGCACAGGGGTGGGGTGGGGAGAGCGTTGGCACCGGTGGCTGGGGGGGGAGCTGCCACGGGGTTCCTAGAGGGTAGCCCCCCTGGTCTGTGGCAGGAGATGGGGAAGAGCGGTGTCTGGCAGGCACAGCTCCGGAAGGGAAGGTCGGCCGGGTCCTCTCCCCGGGGATCGGGGATCGAGAGACCCTGATGCTATCCTGGCCCTCCTACTGACTTGCCACGTGACCTCGGGCCACATATTCATCTGCACAGGTCTCCTCGGTCACATCTAGGCTGTACGCCTCTGCCCTCACCTCCCCGTGGGGAGCCTCCCCCACCAGTTCGCGAGGGGGAGCCCATAGGGCCACACAGTGCTGTTCTAGAGGGGGGCGGGGCACTTGGCAGAAAGCTCAGGAAGGTATTTTAGCAACAAGCCGGACAATAGGGCGGCTTAGAGCTGGGAGCTTTATTCTGCTTATTTCCCCCGTCTGTGTGTCAGGACATGCCAGGGTTGGGTGTCTGCATTTCGGTAAGCCTCTTGCTACAATAGCATTCTCAGCTCCACTCACTTAGACCACAGGGTAATCGGCTCAGGAAGAGCCTGGCCCTGCCGCAGCCCAGCCCAGCCCAGCCCAGGGGCCGCGTTTGGGACAGGGAGCCCGGGTGCCCGTGCAGCCACTCCTGCTTGTCTGCCCCCGCTCTTCTTTCTCTCCTCGCCCAGTGTGTCACCTCCAGATGCCCTACAGACCCACCGACAAGCACCCATCAGTGGGAGGGCCGACAGGTCGACAGGTCGCACTCAGCTGAAAGTTGGGGTGGTTCAGTAAGAAGCAATGTGGTCCCTCTTTGTCTAACGAGTGTCAAAAATACGAGCCGTTTTCTTGTCTGAGGTAGAACTTAGCTGACTGGAAGTTTGGCATGAAGGCAGGGAGATGGCCATTAAGCCTCCAGAACTTTCTGGAAAGGAGTTGAGTAGGGACTGGCGGGGAGTATATCAAAACCATTAGTGAGGAATACCCCCAGGAATAGCTTCTCCAAGACTCAGCTGCCCTTTGCCCTTTGAGGTAATGAACTTGACTGTGAGTCCTGAGTCCCAGCTGTGAGTCTGCCTACAGGAACCTGTCTGACCCCCTGTTTCCTCTTCTGTCACCCAATTTTTGGCTGAAAAGCCATCTCTGACCTGACACGCTCAGCATTTGATACTATTCATCTTCCCTCCGTTTTGAAACCTTCTCCCTTGATCACTAACAAGTGACATTCTTCAAGTTCTCCTCCTTCTTGTGAATGAGGGATCTTCCATTTACAGGAAACAGAAAACTCTATCTTAACCGCCTTCAACCACAACGGACATTTATTCATTCACCAGTGGTTCAGGCAAGGATCGATGGGGCAACTCTAGGATGTCCCCAAGGGCCAAGTTTCTTTCCATCTCCCGCTGTCTTCCTCAGCCTTAGGCTGGCTCCCCGGGGGCTCCCAGATGGGGGTCAAGTTCTCTTGGTCCCACATGCCTCTTTGTTCATGTACATGGAAAGATCTTTGCCCCGCACGTCCACCAAAAGTGCCGTAATTCTCTGATTGGCCAGACGTAGGACAAATGTTCCCCCTGAACCAACCATGGTCGCCCCACTCAGGAGCTGCTGGGATGAAGAAGGGGACTCCCCCCCGCCCCGGGAGACCCATACAGACAGCCTGCCCCTGGGCCCTCCCCTGATCACCCCCTCTCCTGCTGGGCCTCAGCCTTCCCCTACCCTGCCCACCTGGCATCCGTTCTCCTTCTCACAGCTCCAGAGGTCATGTCCACGTGGCTACTTCCCTCCTTATCTGTGTCTCAAGCCCTCTCTTCCAATGCCCACGGGGGTTACGTCCCCAGATCCCCGAAACCACAGAGAGTACCGACCCCTCGTATACTATGTTTTTTCCTGTACGTCCGTACCTACAATCGAGTTTAATGTATAAATTAGGCACCGTAGGAGCACCTGGGTGGCTCAGTTCATTAAGCGTCCGACTCTTAGCCTAGGTTTAGGTCATGATCTCACGGTTCGTGAGTTCGAGCCCCGCATCGAGCTCTGCACTGGCAGCGCGGAGCCTGCTTGGGATTCTCTCTCCCCTCTCTCTGCCCCTCCCCCACTCGCTCTCACTCTCTCTCTCTCTCTCTCTCTCTCTCTCTATAAATAAATAAATAAAGTTAAAAAGATAAATTAGGCACAGTAAGAGATTAACAAAAAATAACAAAATAGAACAATTATAACAATACACCATAGTTAAAGTTATGGGGTCTCTTTCTCAAAATCTCTTACTGTACAGTACTCACCCTTGTGGTGACGTGAGGTGACAAAACGGCCACGTGATGAGCTACGTGGGCACCGGGACGTAGCGTTAGGCTGCTGTTGACCTTCTGATGATACTCAGAAGGAGGGTCATCTGCTTCTGGACCCCGGGTGAGTGAAACTGCGGACAAGCAGGGCACTAGGGTATCTTGAAGTGGACACAGAGCGTTTCTACCTCATGTCCTCAAATCCTGCCTCCTATAAAAAGAATTCGTCCTCTTGTCCCTACCATTGCCCCCTCACTCATGGGCACCACGTGGCTCTCCAGCTGGTCCTAATTTGGGCTAGTCTTCCTCCTTCGCCCTCCCACATCATATCGGGCTCGACACCCTGGCAGTTCACCTGGAACCCGTGCCTTCTCCAGGCCGTTGGTGGCCCTCAGCCTGTAGCACAGAAGCATCCTCCTCTGTTTCCCTCCCGATGTGTCCAGTCTCCTCATCACTTTCACATCAGCCTTCCCGAAACTTCCGCAGCGCTTACTGTCCTACCCTCCTTCAAAAGCCTTCTCTGCTCTCCCCGCTGCCCACATGACCAAATCCACCTCCCTTAGCCTGGCATTCAAGGCTGTTTGCCAAGCAGCCGCCTCTAACTTTATGGGCTCCCATACTCCCCTCTACTCTGCTGGCTGGTCCAGACCCCCCGTCTGGTTCGCTGCAGCCCCTGAAAGACCATGAGCCTTTCTGCCTCTCCGCTCTCCTTCCTGCGCCTCCCCAAGGGCCATTCTCCCGACAGCCTTCCCCGACCACTTCAGCCCAGCAACCTCCCTGTCACAGTCTGCAGCTGAGCCTCCCGTCCGCGTGTGTATGTGCCAGTGTGCCCTCGCGTTCCCAACTGTTCCCACAAACCCCTGGACCCAACAGTCTCTGCCTCAAACCCCCTGGGAGAGCCTGTTCTCAGTTGAAATGAGCTCACGTGCGGGGAAGCACTTGAAACGTTCCCGAGTTCCACAGAGGAGCGGTTTGGTGTTTCATCATCAGGAGCAGGACACTGAGGGAAGCGGCGGCAGGTCGAGCCTCAGGGACAGTGTGGCCGCAGATGACCAGGAGAGAGCCACACCTGGCATCGGAAGATACGTTCCGAGCTATAATCCCAGCCACCCTGCTAATGAACTGTGGCATCTTGGGCAAGTCACCCCCACCCCCACCCCCTCTGAGCTCCGGTGCCCTCGCTGGGACGACATCATCCCACCTGCTCTGCCTGCATCCAGGGGCACTGGAGGTTGACGAGAGGTTATATGCAAATAGACGGGAGAAGGAATATTTATTTATCCAGCGGCCTGGCCTCAGCCCAGCCGGCCCCAGAAAGGGCAAGAAAAAAGCCTGGCCTGCCCCCGGCAGGAAGCTCTGCGTCAGTCCGGCCCTCGCAGGCTGTAGGGAGAGCAGGAGCTGATCACAGGCCAGGCTTGTAAACAGCAGGGGCAGACACCTCTCCCCATGCGGGGAAGCTGCAGACCGACTCCCGCTGACGCCCTCCTGGCAGCCAGCAGGGCCCTCCTGCCCCCTAGTGGGCGCGATTAGGAGGTGCACCCACTTCCGTAGCCCTGGCAGGGCCGCCTGCCCTAACAGCAGCAAGGTCTGTGGATGGCAGGAAGCCACTGTGCACTGGGAACTGTGCTGTGAGATTTGTCACCTTGTAGAATTCTCAACAGTCCTCCAAGGTCTGTGTTATGATCCCCTTCTCACAGGTGAAAATCCTAGGGTTTAGAGGTTATGGGATTGTGTAAGCCCAGCAGTTCACAATGGTGGAGCCGGGATTTCCAGACCAGAGGGTGTGGGGAGGGGTCTGGGCGCCTTTAGGATTCCCCTAGGGAGCTAGCAGGAAGCTGGGAAGATGTAGGTTCTTCACTGGGGAGTCTTGTCCTGGGAAAATCAGGGCAGCTGGCTCTGGTGAAGGTCTCCCAAGAGCCTATCTCCTCCTTCTGCTCCTTTGACCGGCCCCTCCTTCCTCTGCTGTCTGCAGCCTGCACAATCCCGCATCCTCTACCCCTTACCGCCCTCCCCCCAACTCCATCCCACCCAGCGGACAGGCTGCTTCCGCTGCAACAAGGGGGCAGATCCTGTGGCTCAAGGCCCTTTTACTCTAAGCTCAGGATCCACACACTTTTCCGCAAAGGGCCAGATAGCAACTATTTTAAGCTTTGCGGCCATATGGTCTGCGTTACAACTCAAGTCTGCCATTGTAGCTGGAAGCAATCATAGAGAATGCATAAATGAATGAGCACGGCTGGTTCAATAAAACTTTATCTGCAGACATTGAGATTTGAACTTCACGTAATTTGGGGTGTCATGACATATTCTTCTTTCGAATTTGTTCGACCATTTAAAAATGTAAAAGCCCCATGGTTCACCAGCCCTTCAGTTTACGTTACCCTTCCTTACCTGTGTGTTACCTGGAGAAGGCGTTTCCCTTCTCCAAACCCCCAGCAGCGATGTGGTTTGCTCCAGAAAGCGTGCAGGGTGCTGCTCCCACCCCAGTTTGGTTCTACATCCTGACTCTGACACCAGCTAGCATGTGATCCTTATCTTGTCCTCCTCCGGGGCACATTGTGTCTGTGTCTCATGCTATGTTGTTGGAGAAGCAATGAGAACTGAGTTATGGGCCAGGACACCTGGTGTCTGGTTCCAGCTCTGAACTCAGGGAAATTACGGAGTGCTGGGTGCTGGGGTATTAGGGCCTTTTGCGTCAGGACACACAGACCTGGATCTCAGAAGAGATGAAGATTTGGGCTGAGAATAGATCTTAAATGTTCTCACTTCCCCTCCCCCCCCCACATTCAAAATGTAACTATACGAGGGGTGCTTGGCTGGTTCAGTTGGTAGAGCATTGCACCCTTGATCTTGGGGTTGTGAGTTCGAGCCCCATGTTGGGTGTAGAGATTACTAAATAAATTTGAAAGTAAAATTTAGGGGCACTTGGGTGGCTCTGTCAGTTAAACGCCAACTTCGGCTCAGGTCATGATCTCGCGGTTCGTGACTTCAAGCCCCGTGTTGGGCTCTGTGCTGACAGCTCAGAGCCTGGAGCCTGCTTCGGATTCTGTGTCTCCCTCTCTCACTGCTCCTTCCCCACTCCTGCTCTCTCTGTCTCTCAAAAATAAATAAACGTTAAAAAAAATTTTTAAGTAAAATTTAAAAACCTATAACTGGGGGCACCTGGGTAACTCCGTAGGTCAAGCAATCTGATTCTTGATTTCGGTTTAGGTCATGATCTCACAGTTTGTGAGTTCGAGCCCCATGTCAGGCTCTGCACTGACAGTGTGGAGCGTGCTTGGGATTCTCTCTCTCCCCTTCTCTCTCTGCCCCTCCCCTTCTCATGCTCTCTGCTCTCTCTCTCTCTTTCACAAAATAATAGATAAAACTTGAAAAAAAATTTAAAAACCCATAACTTTACGAGGCCACGGATGTGTGATCATTTCACAGCATATACATATATCACATCATCATTTGCACACCACAGATTTGCACAATGTTATGTATCAACTGCATCTCAATAAAGATTGCAAAACCAAACCTTCAATGATCATATATATATGGGAGTCAGCAGCATGTAGGTGGTCACATAGCCCTGGGAGTGGATGACATCAGAGAAGAATCCTGAAAAACACCCCTGGGCTAGTCTTAACACTTTGTGGCCAGGAGGTGGCAGCATAGCCCTTTAAGGGGTGTTCTGAGGGGCGGGAAAGGGGCTTGGGAGAGAGGGGTAGGCCCCCCAAATTTCAGATTTGCCAACTGATTGGGCAAATGCCTGGTACCCAGGTATAGGAGGGGAGGAGAGCTGAATCAGGGGGGTTTATGTATATGTGGGTAGAAACACATGTAGCTTTTTCCAACTAAAAATTCCCTGGAATCAAGCAAGTATTATATTGCCAGGAGCTCTGACCTAGAAGCCCGAAGGGTAGCACTCACTTGGGGAGGGCTGGAGGAACACAGGGTACACACTCCCAGGCTGCCTAGTTTCAAATCCCAGCTCTGATGTTTACTAGCTGTGTGACCTTGGGCAACTTACTTGACTTCTCTGTTTCAGTTTCAACTCTAAAATAAGGACAATGATAATATCTATTTCCATAGGGCTGTCTGAGTACTGGACGAATTGATACACGAAAAGCTCTTAGAACAGTGCTTGGCACATAGAAAGTGCTTAAATATCAGCAGTTAACGTTATTAACTTTAAAATGCCACACTGAATGGGAATCCCCCAGGTTCCTTACTTCCCAAGAGGTGCTGCAATCTCAGCCTGGGGACTCAGAAACATAGTAGCCACATCAGATCAGCCATTAGCAGAAGGGCCCTTGGCAGAAGCATAGCATGGTTTACCAGGCCAGGAGACTCAGATTTCAGAGGCCATGCCAATAGGAGGGTCAGAGGGCACATACCTGCTGACTCCGAGCCCATTTTACCAGACCTGGGTCCCCACCAGTCCCCAGGAGGAATTCGAACCGTGTGTGTGTGTGTGTGTGTGTGTGTGTGTAGAAGGAGGGGGATGGGAAGAAGACAGCCTCTCCATCTCTCATGTCCCCCACTCTCCCAGTTTGTCTCTGATCCTGAATTCAAATGATGAGGCAGAAAGACCCCCGGACTTGCCATTAGGCGACCCAACTTCCAATCCTGGCTCTGTGACTTAGGGTGACTTACCTTCCCTCTCTGATCTATTTCTCAGAGGTCCCTTCTGGCTCTGGCATGTCATGGTCTTTGGGGGGGGGGGGTTATTACTTCTCCCCCCCCCCCCCCCCCCCCGTCATGCAGTGTGGGATGCCACACTCCTCTTCCCAGTGTCTTCTCCCTCATCCTCCCCAACCCACTCCCGTGTCCTTGTAAAAGGATCCCAGGTCAAGTCCTGTTTTGAGAGCGAATAGGAAGAGACAGGCAGCCTCCCAGCCTATCTGTTTCCATTTCCCCTGCAGCAGTGCTTCTCAGGGGTCAGTAGGTGGGCCCAGACTGCCAATTTAGCAAACGGGCTGGGCCCCTTGGGAACAGGAGTCTAAAAACAGCCAAGGGGCAGACGCTGTGGAGGTCAGATGCCTCAGAGCAGTCTGCGTCGGAGGGAGGAGGCGGCTCCGGGTCCGGCTCCAGCTCCGCCTCGGGTTCCAGTCCTGGGACAAGCGGTGTCTGGAGTGTCTAACCTGGTCGTCGTTTTCTGACCTTATTACTCAGAGCTCTGTCTCTTCCCTGGCCTGTAGCCCTCATCACCCCAGTGGGAGCCGAGGGGGGCTCGGCAAGTGTCGTGACCCTGCCATGCATTCTTGGAGGAAGTGATTTGGGACGAGTGGAGGCTCCCAACCTTGTGGGGCACTTAACACTAAATGGGGCTGGTGGCATCACGGAGACCACCCTCTGTTGCAGAGAAACTTCGTGGGCATAGAAACTCCTGAAATGATGAAACGGTGGAGGCTTGTTCCGGCACGGGGCATGGTCAATTCTTTCTGGATTCAGGGAACTGAACCCAAACCAATAAGCAGGATTCGTTAGATAATTTGCAGGACCCAAAGCAAAATGAAAACCGCAGGGCCCCTTGTTTAAAGAGCATGAGGAATTTCAAGAAGGCAACAATGAGGCATTAAACCAAGCGTGGGGCCTCCTGAGCGTGGGACCACCTGGGCCTGACCCTGTGCGTTGCATGACTGAGTATCTGTAAAGCCACCCCTGCCAAGAATGATTATGTATTAAGGGGTGCTAGATATTTTAAATGATTTTTTAAGTTTATTTTGAGAGACACAGAGACAGCGTGAGCAGGGGAGGGGCAGAAAGAGAGGGGGGTGGGGAGAGAAGAATCCCAAGCAGGCTCTGCAGGGCCGGCACAGAGCCGGACACGGGGCTCAAGCCCACAAACTGTGAGATCATGATTTGAGCCCAAGCCAAGAGTTGGACGGGTAACCGACTGAACCCCCAGGCGCCCCCTAAGTTTTGGGGCTCCTACAGAGTCACGGTGGGCCCGATCTCTTCTGTGCGTGGCAGCTGCTGGTCCTGATGCTGGCACCCGCGTGCTTTCCTTCCTCAGCGGGGTCTCAGCCCAACGCCCCTCCTTTCCTTGTCCCCATCCCCTTCCAGGGAAAAGTGTCCCCTTCCTGCAGGAAGGCCTCCTGCCATGGGTGCCTCCAACTGGGTACCGCGGCAGGACCTGGGTGCCTTCTTGATCTCAGGGAGAGAACCCTGAGCCCCCTCATCTACTACTGGTCCCAAAGTTTCTTTCTAGTCTCTTCCAGCCCATGGCAGGAAGAGGAAGTAGATGGTTGGGTCCGGGGATACCTAAGGCCTGAGAAACCCTCCAGTACCTGAGAAAACACAGCAACTTCTCCCTTCTTCTCATCGCCCCTCCCCCAGAACCCAGCCAACTGCCTCCTCGGGCTGCCTGGGGTGACGCCTGCCCCTTTGCCCTCTCTCCAGGAGTAAATATTGGATCAGCCTCAGTCACCAGCTGTTTAACGAAGAGCGAAGTTGTGGGTTCACAAATGGCTGGGATCCCGGAGAAGAAATGCTGAGCCCTATCAACACCGCAGAGGGACCGTGGGCAAGTGCCCCGGGGCAAACAGTAGGCCTGTGGGTTCCAGACTGTTCACCGATTCTTTCCTTCTCCGGGTTGTGCTGAGCGCTGTTAGATACCAACCTGCGAGACTGGGCTGTTCACTGGCAGCAGCCGGTCCCCTGGATTGGGTCTTTCTTGCCAGGTCATTTGGCACGCTGGTCTGAGTGGGGGCAGCCTGGTGGATCCAGGCATTGTACCCGGTTACGCCTATTCACTCAGCCACACCGTGGCCACCACTGCCTGGACACTCAGGTACATTTTCACCTGATAGTACCCGACATATTCAGATATATTTTGATTGGACATTCCTGTTCATTCAGGTATAGGGTCCCTGGACCTAGCTGATCGTTCGGGTGTGTCTGACCTGAGCAGGTCTGGTATCTGCTCCATCACTCAGACAGGGTGTGCTCCTGGGAGGCCCCAGTCATCCACACCCTTCTGGTCACGGGCTTACCTCAGAGAAAAAAGATTGTCAGTCAAGCTCCCTACTCCTTTCTCCCTCTTCTGGTTGTACCCCCAACACCGGGCCTGTCCCGATTCCTTCTGGTTCCAGATCCCTCCTGACCCCTCCCATCTGCCAGGCCCCACTCCCATCCCTTAGGCCACACCTGGCTGCTCCGGGGCCCCAGCCCCTCCCAGGCTGCAGCAAAAGGGGAAGTTGGTCTGGGAGGAGCCCCCAGGAAATTAGCTGCCTCTCCAGGGCTGGGTTCACCTGGTGTGGTGACAAAGGGCTCCTCGCTGGTCCCAGCAGGCCGTAGGCACAGCCTGCCCCGGCATTTCTCAGGGCGGCCTAGCCTCAGAGGCCAGCACTGTGAGTCAGCACTGCAAGGCTGTCCTCGCCTCTCCCTCCTTCCCAGATTGGTGGTGGCAGTCCTGTGGTGGTCGGGTCAGTCCGAGCCGGGGTAACCCCCAGGGGCGAGGGGCAGGGGCCAGACGGGTGCACTTGTCTGATGATGGGCAGTTAGTTCTCTGTGCTGCAGCTGGGTGCTGGTCACCAGTCCAGCTGCTCACTTTGACATTTAAGGCCTTGCACACGTATAGCATCCACGTTTTCTATCTATGCCTCGGTCTCAGAGGCGCTGGCCTCTGGGTCTCCCCGTCTCTGCCCCTGTGAACTCACCTTCTTGCCTGTGCAGAATGATGTGCTCCGTGGCTCTGTCCTCCATCAGGATCCAGCTGCTGGAGCCGGGGCTTGGAGCTTGGAGCGTCGGGTCATTCAGGCCCGAGCCACTGAGGCAGAGGGACTGGATAACTCTGGAAGGGTGTGGACGCCCCATCCCCACGCCCGAGGCACCTGTCTTCTCTCCAATCTCCTTTCTGCCTCTACTCCACCCTCGTGCTGCGCCCCCGAGCAGCCCCACTTGGGTACGGGCAGAAGCCCCGTGGTATCTTCTCTACCCTTCAGCTGGAGATCGTGTTTATCTGGAGACACGTGGGTGCCCAGGGCAGGCCAATCACGTGGCACCTCTTCATCAGGGTATCTTCGCAATATTTGTACAAAGTGATTTTAGCAGAGAAGCCAAGGTTTGGGTGGGATTGGGCAGAGAAGGACCGCTGGGCCAGGCTCGGCCCCTCTGGCTTTCCCAGTCAGTTCGTACCCCCCACATAGCAAAGCAAAAGTGCTCGGTCCTCCCACCCGCCATCTTGTCACTAGAGCAGTCTTGAGCATGAGGCGAGCTCACCTTGACCCTAAGAGGCCTACCAAATGATTTCTCCTACGTGCATCTTGTTACATTTTTAGGAAAGGCCTGTGCCCCTGTCTGCTAGCCCACCCCTTACTCCAACTTTGGCTACTAGGGTCTCTGGGGTCCATCTTGTCCAGGCCTCTCCCCCCAGAATCCATCTGTGTCAGCCCCCTTCTGGTTACAAACCAGTGGAGTGTGTGTGTGTGTGTGTGTGTGTGTGTGTGGTGGGAATGTGTGTATGTAGGGGTGTGTGTGTATATGTGGGTATGTAAATGTGGAATGTGTGTGTGTGTGTGTGTGTGTGTGTGTGTATGGTGCATGGACGCTGAGATGTTCTCAGACAAACCCGGAGCAAAGACTTAATAACACCCCTCTTTCTAGGACCTCACTTTCTAGAGTCCAGCTCGGAAACCCTGCAGAAGGCCCGTGTGGCCCATTTGCCCTCCGTCCGTCCTGGTGTCAGATAGGGAGAAGGCGGGGTCCCTCCTCTCGCTCCGTGCCCTTTCACTTCCTTTCCCTGAGAACTTCCCACATCTCCTCCCCAGGGGAGGGTCCCGGGGATCCCCATTCACGACCCACACCCCTCTGATTTCCCTTCCCCCAGCAGGGCCAGAGGGAGGCCTCACCCACGCTCAGCCCCTCCCCACTGCCTCCCTATCCCCCACAGGAGGGGCAGCCAGTGCCTTGAAGAGACGGGGATTTTGTGTTTAATTATGGAGCAGACACTTGGCAAGGAGGTGGCTCCAGCAGGGCGTGCGGTGTCTGGGCACCCTGGCTAATGAGACGGTGTCCCGGCGGCCGACGGAGGCGGGCCCTGTGATCACAGCTGTGGGGGGCTATTGCTTCTTCCTTCGATCAAGAGCAACCTCCTTCTTGTTTTTCCTCCCTCTTTCCTCTTTAATCTAACTGGGAGAAACAGAGTTCGGGTGTCTCCTAACGAATGCGTTGTTCCGATCCGGACACACTATTCCACGGCACCAGGGTCCATTCGAACGTCTCTACTCCAGATGACGTTATGGGCTTTCAGACTCGCTGAAGCCCCGCGTGGACTGTCTCCTGCTGCTCAGGGGTATGAGCTTCTCCGCATTTCGGAGGCCTGAACCCAGACCGAGATACCTGAGGGTAGGAACTGTGCCTGTCACCTTGACCACTGGATAAACAGTGCTTAATTAGTGTTTCCCGAAAGAAGGAGAGAGGAAAGGAGGAGACAGGGAGGGAGCGCGTGACCCCTGCCTTTAAGAAGTTCAGAGTTTAATTAGTTGGACTAAAGAAATACAAACTAAAAGATTTTTATCATTTTTTATCTTTAGTTTATTTTTTGCAAGAATCTTTATTTTTTAAAAAGTTTATTTTGAGAGAGAGAGAGAGTGGCGTGGGGGCAGGGGCAGAGAGAGAGAGAGAGAGAGAGAGAGAGAGAGAGAGAATCCCAGGCAGGATCCATGCTCAGTACAGAGTCTGACACAGGCTCCAACTCACGACTATGAGATCATGACCTGAGGGGAAATCAAGAGTTGGATCCTTAAGCGACTGAGCCACCCAGGCACCCCCAAAGAAGATTTTATAGTATTTAAAAAAATTTTTTTTAATTATTTTTGAGAGCAACAGAGAGACAGAGAACGAGCAGGGAGGGGGTAGAGAGAGAGGGAGAGGGATAGAGAAGGACAGAATCTGAAGCAGGCTTCAGGCTCTGAGCTGTCAGCACCGAGCCCCACACGAGACTCGAACTCACAAACCGTGAGATCATGACCTGAGCTGAAGTCGGTTGCTTAACCGACCGAGCCACCCAGGCACCCTCCCAAAGGAAGATTTTAAATAAAAGTTTAGAAGAAAAGTCGATCAGGAGTAGCTGGATCCGTTGTGCCTACAGGACAAAATAGTACAGATACAAGGGACAGAGGGCCACTGGTGCTGTGGGCATTGAGATGGTGGGGAGGGTCAGTCAGGCGATAGAGGTAGTGACCCTGGAGCCCTTCAGGAGGAAGTCGTCAAGGGGCACGCGATGTTCTTGACACGAGCCTCATTTGCTTTCTCTGCAGGGCAGTGGGACCAGGAGAGAGAGGCTGGGAGGCTGGGGCCATCCTCAGGTTCCCGCTGCTCTCCCTCCCGGACCCAGCACACTGGCTCTGCAGTCGGTCACCAGTTGTCCCCAGTCGTCCTTCCGCATCTGCCATTGGTCCTCCAGCCAGCCTCAGGCAGGTTTCTGCCCCAATCTCACTTCCAGCACTGCCCTCATTAGGGTCACCAACCATGACCAACCTGCAGGGTGGCCAACCATGACCGTTCACTCAAGACTTCCAATTCCAGAACCGGGGGAGTCCCCGGCAAGCTGGGGCTGCTGGTTACCCTACCAACGGCTTCCTGGTTGCAAATTCAGTGATGCCTTTCAGTCCTTAACCATTTTGACCTCCAGCTTCTGATGCCTCTTTCCTCCTTGATAGCCTCTCTTCTCCTGGCTCCTGTCCTAACTTCCTGTCTGCTTATTTTCCTCCTTTGTCAGCTCTGTTTCCTCTGCCAATTTGGTTCTGCTATTTTGGTTCCCCAGACCTATTACATGCTAGGTCCTAGGGACATAAAGACTAAAGAAGTGGTGCCTGGCCTCAGGAAACTCAAAGCTCGATAAAGAAGACAGACACAGATCCCCCATGTATTGGGAGACAGGTAATGAGAGGAGTACTTCAGACCATGGAGTGATCAAGCCTGTCTGGTCAGCATCAAAACCTATGAGGTGTTGACTCCTGAACAGGGTTTTGAAGCATGAATAGGAGTTTACCAGGTAACAGGTGAAGGAAAAGGCCTCTCCAGTTGGTGGGAACACATGCACAAAGGCGTGAAGCAGGCCAGTATGGCGGTGCCCGCAAGGGGAGTGCACATTGTTTGGTGTGGCCTGTTATATACCGGGGGCGGGGGCGGGGCAAGCCAAGTGAGCTGATGAGGGAGGCAGAGGCTGGCCACATGGGCCTTCACATGCTATTCCCCCCCAATCAAGTCCATGAATGAGCTTGAAGAGGCCCATAGCTCCCCAAAATGAATGGAAAATGCTGGGCACGTATGTTTTGGATGCTAGGAAGGGAGTCTCTCAGCTGTCGTCAGATTCTGAAGGAGGGGACCCAAGGCTGTTGGGGAGCCACGGGAAGAAGAAGCTGGGCAGAGGAGCCCATTGTCAAATTTTCATTTTGAATTAAGGTCTCTCTGGTAGCTGGCTGAAGGGAGGATGATGAGGGATGGACGTCAGAAGCCAGTTCGCCAAGGGGGCCCGCAGGGTCCCAGCTTCAGCCCTCTCCCTTGGCCCGGAGCAAAATCTCCTCCAGGCAGCCTGCTGTCCGTATAAGCACCTGCTCCAGACCCGCCCGGACAGACCTCCAGGACGCTCTCAGATGTCTCCACCTACACGTTCTGCAGGCCCCGCCCAGCCCACCCGGCCACGGCTGAAGTCAGCATCGCTGCCTGGCACAGGGTAGATACCAAGGAAATGTTTTCAAACTGAATCGAGGCCCAACTCTACGAGGAACTCACGAGCTGGATTTTAGGGTCTCTCTGAGGATCAACCAGAAGTCTTCCTTTCCCCAGGAGTCTCAACATTCTGGAGGTTTTCTGAAAAGATCATCTATAGTTCCTATCCTTATTTATTGGTTAAAAAGTAATTGCAACGCGATAATACAGGCACACACTGAGGATACACTAAAATACAAGTAGGCATCTGTGACCCTACAGGTCAAAGGTGAGCAAGCGGAGGCCCAGGGCTAAAAACTGGGCTTCGAAGGTCCAGACACACCAGCCCTCTTTTCCTCCCCTCCCTGCATGGGGACCCTCTCTGCATCGTGACCTCACGCTAGCCAGTGCTCACCCCAATGACTGGTCCGGTCTTGTTGCTAAGGGCCACTTTCCCATTTTCCCTGCTTTGTGTGATGGTTTCGTTGCCATGGCAATGCAGCCACCTGAAGGTTGTGTGTGTATATGGTGTGTTTGGGAGGCACTGCCGGACTCGGGGTGGGGGTGGGGGTTCTAATCGGGTTGATGGTTGCTAGGGTCAACAGGGCTGTGATTGGCTTACTCTGTTTACATGCCCATCCTGTTCTAGAACCTTCTGGGGACGCAGCTGTTGTCCCATCGGAAGTCTGGAGTGGTTGTGCATGGGGTGTGTGTGCATGTGTGTGTTCACACACACGCACGAGTACATGCGCACCCGTGCATTTAGCACAAGCAGTGAGGAGAGGACGTGGTGCTTGGTGCAGCTCCAAAGTGGCAGCTCCCGGGCTCTGTAGTGGCATCACACTGGAACCAGGTAAATGACACTGACCCTAATCACCGTCACTCTCCATAAGTCACTGGAAAACAATGGTCTGAGTTTCTTCAGGGGAGGAGTAAGCATCGGCTGAGCACGGCCACGTCCTGCCACCCCTACGGACTCACACACTCATAAGGAGCTAGCCCACAGCGGGGTGGCCCATGGGCCAAGCTCCGTGTTGCCATTCTCCCTCCTCCTGCTGAGGTCACAGACGTCCTTGGGGAAGACTTCTCTCTGTTCTGAGTTTCCCATTTCTCTTGTCTTCACTTGTCTCCTGAGAACCCTAAGAAGGTCTCTTTGGCCAAACACTAATGATCTCATACACAGGCAGGTGTTTTCACAAAGTAAACTTTCACATTCACACTCTCATTTAACCCTCCGGAGAGGCAGCACTCACATTATTCCCCATTATTCAGAGGAGGCAAACTGAGGCCCAGATAAACGAAACGGCTCTTGGCACCTTAGGGCCAGAGTCGGGTCTCCGGGCCTCCCAAGTGTCCCTGCAGTGCTTTTGGAGACTGTGTCACATGTGTGGGTAGCACCAGAAGGGAGGAGAGTTTGCAGCAACGTGCAAAAAGGAGATTCTCCGTTGGCTGGTCTCCCTGTCTGGATGCTGAGCCTCCCAGGGGAAAGTAGGGCGGGCTTGAACTTTGGTTTTTCAGAAGCTATTCGAATGCACTGCCCACACAGTCTGTGAGGGAGAGCTGTTTCCAGCTTCCCCGCCAGCCCTCGGGCGCCCAGGGACGCCTGTCCTATCTGCAGAGCAGTGGCATGTGATCGGCAGCAGGGAGGAGAGACAGGATTGGAGTGGGAGAGTGGGCTGGGCCGCTGCTGGGCCCCCATTGTCATCCTGCCAGCACTATACCCTAGGGTGACCAGGGCCACCCGGGGATGCCATTTAGGCTAGCAGAGGGGAAGGCCTATAGCGTGGGGCCCCAGAGGCCGGTGTGCCAGGGGACATCCTCAGCTGACAGTCTCGTCTGACCCTCTGCAAGGAGGCAGTTACTGGGCAGAGAAGGGAAATAAGCATCCCCTGTCCGCCAAGTTCACGTCACATTGAAACCTCACAACGGCTCCACGAGAAGGGGACTGTTACTATCTCCATGTCACAGATGGGGAAATCGGAGATGTAACAGCCCATCCAGCTGGAAAGCCCAGAGTCTTGCTTGGTGGGACAGCAAGGCAGCAGTCCTTCCTTAGTGGAGGACCAGGGAGCGCGGCTTCTACCAAGCTGGGCTCGTTAAGAGATGGATGGAAAGAAAATTGGCATGGGAGGCAGGCTGAGGACACCAAATGGTTTTGTGGGGAATTTTTAGAAGGGTACAGACAGGGAGCAGAAAAATCAGGACGGCCCAAGTGCACACACATATAGGCTCCTACCCGGCTAGCAAGCTCCAGCCACGTGCCCACGTTCACGCTTACCTGGTCCCCCTCTTCTATCTGCCCATCTGCTCATGCCCTGCCCTGGGGTTGCCAAGGTTCTATGTACCACTCCCTGCGTCCATATAGACACTCATCTGTAGTCCACCCCCTTCTCCCAACCCCGAGGAGCATGTCAAATGCCTTCAAAACGGAACATTTCAGATTCTGAAACGCAGTCCCATGTCTGGGAGACGGGGGCGATATGATAGCCTCTGAGCCGATAGCTGGCCCTACGTGGTTTAAGCTGTCATCTCTCCTCGGTGAAGTTGTCCTTGATTCTTTGGGCACAGTTTCCTCCTCTGCCCCAGCCCATACCAGCCCGTATTGCTTGGCTATATGGCTATCCTCTGCATAGCTCTCTCCCACTAGATGGTGAGCTACACGTGACTAGGGAATGAGACTTACGTCCCAAAGATCTAGGACAATCCGTGGCACATATCAGGTACTCAACAAATGTTTGTGGAAAGGAGAAACAATCATAATTACATCTACTATTTATTGAATTCCTGTTACGAGTTAAGCCCTACGCTTTGGCATACATTATCTTTAATATATACAATGACCAGGCAAGATCGATTTCAGTATCTTTGTTTTACAGATTGCAAAACGAGGCTCCGGAAGGTTGTCATTTGCCCAAGGTCACACAACCAATAAAAGGAGGTTGTATGAATCAAGGCAACCCGAAGAAGCTTCTAGCTTGGTCTATCACACCAGGGACTCCAACCTTGACATTCTTTGCTCCCTTATCTCCTAGACTCAAATAGGCACAAAATTCCATGATCCTGGCTCCCAAACCGTCTCTCAAGTCAGCCCCCTCCTCTGTCCCTGCTGCCACTGCCCCAGTCTAAGCCTGTGACATTCATCATCAGGATCAGCCTGCAAATTGGGGGTTCTACCTCCAGATTTTGTCCCACTGTCAAGCCTCCACTTGGCTGTCCAAGGGATCATCCTATATCACAGACCTGGTGATTTCTCTTTCCTCTGACATGTTCCACTTTGCCCTGTAGTTTCGGGAGAGGGCGAATGTTAGGAGGGTCTTCAGAACCCAGCACCTGCCTCCTTCTAGCACATCACCTCTAGCCCCGGCAACTCTAAGCTCTGGCCTCTCACCCCTGAAGTCTGCACAGGTGTGACCCTTCCTGAGAAAACGGAAACCCCCTCCTGTCTTCCACTGTCCTCTTATCCCTGGACCTTCAGCGCAAGCAGCAAAACAAACTCTCCAGGCAGCCGCAGCTCTAACCTGGGTTAGACAGACAACACCCTGTCGCTTGTTACCTGTCCCATTAGATCGCGAGCTCCCGGAGGGCAGGGCCTGTGTTCCAACCATCTTCGGTGCCCGGAATCCTGGCTATCATTGGGCATATAAGAGATGTTCAGAAAACTTCTGTTGAGACCTCTCAACCCCATCCATTCCCCTGGTTCCTTGAAACTCTAGTTTGGCCCCGTTCTCTTGAATCCACCAGTGTGCACAGTTCTTTAGCCATAGCCCTCTCCCCTGCCCTCCCTGTCCCTTCCCTGCCTCTGCATGGCCTCTCTGCCCCCTGTGTTATCATACACATGGATTATGGAGCCAGGCAGCTGGCTGTTCCCATAGCCTGGAGGCTATGGATCCATCCACTTTTTGCACCCCTTCGGCACCAGGCAGTTTTCTCTTCCTAAAGTGCGCGTGCCCAGGAAATCTCATGCCCTGGCAGAGAAAACAGGTGGCAGAGTTGGGACGCCCTTTGTGGTGTGCCCCTGCTGACGGCCCACAAGTCACTCTACTGCAAGGGCCCAGGGTCTTCCTTCTTTCTGCCATCTCCAGCCCCCGTGGAGTCTGGAGAGATCCGTGTTGCCGGCTGCATGCGGGCTGGTGTTGGGGGGCAGACGGTAGGTAGGCCCATGTCCTCCAGAAAGGAAACACATCCACACTGTGGACCACCCTCCTCAAGGTCACCCCCCCAACCCCTGTGAAGACCCCCAGACTGTAAAGGCCACGCCCACTGGCAAGGCCGAGGACACAGATCTCTCTGATTCGGTGCCCCTACGGTCTGAGGTACCACCTGCTCTCTGATAGCCCCCGCAAGGAGGCAGGGCTGGGCAGGGCCCGGATGGGACAGGTGTGCCCTTCACTCCATCCCAGTTTTCCTTCGATCCCTGAAGTTAGATGGTGTGGTCATTGGCTTGAGTCCCAATCATGGTTTGTCTCTGACTCTTTGTGGAACTGTAGGCCAGTCCAATCACCTTTCTGGGCCTCAGTTTCCCCTTCTGTAAAATGAAAGCGGGACCGGCACTGGCTATTCTGTAAGGGTTCCTGGATGAATCTCAGTCGGCCTGCAGAGTTTCATTCCAAAAGGACAAACTGAATTACCCTCCCGGGTAGGAAGTGGCGGTGATGACTAGCAGGGAAGCTTCATTCAGGCCCGGGAGAGGTGGGGAAACCAGGTGGGAGTTTTGTCCCAAAACGTTAGTGACAAGTCCCACCGGAGGGAGAGCCCTAGGGCTACTGTTGCCAAGAACGCAAAAGGCAAATGTAGCCAACAGGATCACTCTTTGCACGTTAGCTCCTGGGATGCCAGGGGCTGGGATCCAGGATCAGCCTCGGTAGGAAAGCTACCTTTCCAGAAAAGCACTGTCAGCAAGTCACCCGTGGTGGTCTGGCCCCAGTCCTGGGGTGCTCCAGTCCAGAGGGTCTCATTGCCTAGTCGGGGTTAACCTGGCCAGCCCCAGAGGGCTGGCAGGGGCCAGGCCTAAGGAACGAAACCGGAAGAAGCCCTTGGACCCTGGTTCCCAGAGTGGGAGAAAGGGGTGGGCACTCGGGCAGAGGGAGCCCTGGGGATTGGCAGCGGCTGTGGGCAGGGCGGGAGGCACGGGGGAGGAGTCAACTTGTACACGTGAAAAACTCTGGCGGGGGCCGGGTTTTTCCCTTCCTCCTCCTCCTCCTCCCCCTCCCTCCTTTTCCCCACCTTCCTCCAACCCTCCCTTCCCCTCCCCTTCTCCCTCCTCCTCCTCCTCCTCCAGCTCAGGTTGCGGCTCCTCTGGGGAGCCGCTCACCTTTCCGGAGCAGGGGAAGCAGCCCCGCGCCCGGGCAGGGACCCCAGCAGGGCGCAGGGCACGGCGCCCAGCCCCGCGGCACCCCGGCCGTCGCGGGCGGGACCCGGCGCGCCGCGGCCCCCAGGACACGCGCGGTGAGTCCCGCGGGCGACGCGCCGTGTCCGGAGAGCTGGGCGGGCGGCGCGCCGGGGGAGGAAGGGGGCGGTCGGAGGAGGGGGCACCGCGGCGCCGGGTAAACCGAGCAAAGGTAAGCGGAGCGGCTCTTAAAGGCGCCGGTCTGCTTTTGCCCTGGGGCGAGAGGTTGGAGGGAAATGCCGGAGCGCCGCGGGGAGATCGGAGATCACGAGGCGTAGGGGCCAGTGTGCCGGGGGTGGGTGATGCCCCGTGCGGCCCCCTCCCAAGTTCCAGGTGCGCTATTTTGCAGCCGCAGCTTTCCCCCACCCCCCACCCAGGGAGTCTCCGCCGGGACTCACTTTGGCCCCCGGGCTCCGGTCAGAACCCTAGGAAGCAAAGTTTTCCACCCAGGATCCGACCAGGCGCTTTCTAGTCGCCCTTCCTTCTGGAAAGGGCAAGGGTCAGGAGTCTCCGGGTGACGGGAGAACCCGCGAATGTGGGGCCAGATCGCGCCTTGAAGGGCTTTCTGGGCTCCGGTGAACTTTCCAGAGTGGCAGGCTGGAGGGTGGGAGACCAGAGCCCTGGGGTGAAGGTGGAAGGACGCGCGAAGCCCTGCAGGTTCCAGCGCTGGGGAGAGGGGAATGGATTGGGGCCTCTGGGGATTGCTGCCTCTTCTCTGCCCACCAGGGAGACCACGGGGGCAGCGGCCCCCACCCCGCAGCAGTCGTGGGCGAAGGGTTAATAATACAGCGAGCGGTGGGGAAGGGCGGGCGGCCTGTTGCGCTATGTGGCTGGAGGATTCTGCTGTATGCGGGGGGCGGGTGGTTGGAGGGAGAGGATCGGGGATCTGAAATCGGGAATGGGCTGGAAGCCTCTCCTCTCTCCCTGTTGGTGGCAGGGGTTCCCTGGAGCTGTCTGCAGGCCCTGTGGGCCTCCGGCTGTTGAGACAGTGACTGATTTTCTGTGCTGTGGGGTCAGCACGCCCCTAGGCACCAGTGGCCTCTTTAAGGCTCTCCAAACCCTTTCCTGACAGGGAGGCAGTGGGGAGGAGGAGGGGGGGGAGGGGGGGGCCGCAAAGTTAGGGTGGTGTGAGGAGTGGGGGGAGGTCAGCTCCCCCCGAATCTCCTCCCTCCCCCCAGCCTCACCCTCAGCAGTTCCCCAGCTGCGGCCTGGGCGCTGTGACTCACTACCAACACCAGCTTGCCCCTCCTGGTCAGTACCCTGTGAGATACAGCATGTTCGGTGGCGTTTTCCACTGGGCATGGGCACACAGCACATTCCAGGACGCTGGCCTGAGGGAGCAGAGGCCTCCAGGATGCTGGGAGGACGGGCTGACAGGCACTGCCGGCCCTGGGAGAGCCCCTACCTTTAGTGTGGCCTTGGGAGGGGGCTGGGAAAATTGCTGAGGGTGGAGGGGAGGCAAGGATGGGCCCAGGCAACAGTGGCTTCTGGGTTTGGGTCTGCATCTTGAAGGCGGTCTGGAGAGAGGGTCACCTTGCCACAGCAAAGCTCCTGTCTCGGATTACTCTGCCCCAGCCACCTCCTGTTTGGATTGATGAATCTGTGAGGCAGACCTCCCCCCACCCCTGCAACCTCACTGCCCATTGGGGTTCTGGGACTCTCCCCGCTGTCTGCCCATGCCCTTCCAGGAGCCTGGAGCCTTTGTTCTTCCCATATTCATGGGGCTTCCCAGAACCAGAGTAGACTTCAGTAGTTACATCCGATTTCTGAACGCCTTGATGGCTACCATTTATAGAATATCTACTGGGTGCCAAGCAGTGTCTTACCCGGCTTTATAAAGTAGGCATTACTAGCCCCATTTTACAGGCAAGGAAACAGAGACTCTGAGGGGCCAACTTTCCCAGAGTCCTACATAAGTGGGATCCAGCCTTCTTTCATCCGACCCCGAGCTCCCTGCTCGCAGTCCCTGCCCCATCAAGGGAGATCCCAGCCCACTCTGGGGGTTCTCTGGTTTGACATCAGTCCTCAGGAGAAGGAAGGATGGGTGTGGTGCTCCGAGTAAATGAGGCCCCCCTGCTTGTCCTGTGCCAGGCAGAGCCAGGCTTCTCCATGGGTCGCAGGAGAGAAGGCACCAGATCTGAGGAACAAGTGGGTTCTTGGTCTGAGATCTCCTGGGATCCAGCCACCTGCCCTGGAAGCCACCCCCCCAGGGCCCAGGGGACGTGGAGCTGCCTTTACGGCTGTACTTGTTTTCTCTGTAGACCCAGACTCTGTCGTCGGCCGGCTGGGCAAACACGCCCCATGCTGTAGGGTGGAGCCTGGCTTGTCTTCTCAGCTGCTACCCCAGCCATGCGTCTTCTTTCGGGGGTCACCCTGTCTGGGATTTTTGTCCGGCATGTCCGTCTATCCCTCCCGATTCCTTTCCTCCCTGAGTTTGAGACCTACACGGGAGGGCAAACCCAGGGTCTTGTTGGACTCCGGCTCCAGAACATACAAGCTGTGTGACTCCCTTCTCCCCAGCAAACTCCTGAGCTTCTCTCAGCCTCAGTGTCCTCATCTGTGAAATGGGGCTCATCGTAAGGAGGATTGTCACATGAGTTAAATAAAACAACTCCTAGTGCCTGGCACGCAGCAGATGTTAAATGACTGCTAGCTGTACCGTGGACGGTTATTTGGGAAGGAAATTTCCTAGTTATCACACCATGCCTGGCTCTGAGGTAGAGACTGAGGCAGGCTTTCCTAATTCCAGCAGGCTGGGCCCTGCACATCGTTTCTGCTCTTGCAGGTTGGGAAAGAAGGGTTGGATGGAAACCTGCCAGGAGGGGACCAGGAGTCTGTGTGGTAGGGACTCCGCCCTCTAGTTTCCAGCATGAGTGAGGGGGGCACCGGAAGCTGGAAAACCAACAGCCTCCTGCTCTGACAGGCCTCTGGCGGGGCCTCCATTTCCTGGGGTAAGGAGACCCTTGCTCACTACTTAATTAATGACGGTCCCCGTTTGGCTCTGTTGTCCATGAGGGAGTGGCTGGCCTGGATCCAAACTCACCTGATCAGCTTTACCTCGTTGGGAACAAGTCACATTTCTCTTCTCTAGCCCTGTGTCCTGCCCTAACCCCTTCTCTCCCCCACCCTGGACCCTTTGCCTTTGCCCTCCTGGCGTGAGCTGCTGAGTGGGCACTCTGCCATTTCCAGGGGGTGGGAACACGCCACGGCTAGTCTTGTCTCGTCCTGGTCCCCACAGCGGCGTGCACACCCACAGAACCCAGCGCTGAGGCTGGGCTTCTGGCAGTTGGGGCAGGGGGCTGGGGTCCCGGGGGTCGCCCCAGAGCTGGGGGCCGGGCCCGGCAGGAGCTGGCCAGTGGTGCGGCAGCAGATGAAGGAAGAAGGAAAGCTGTAGGCGCATCTCAGCCAGAACTCCTGTCTGAAGGAGAGCCCATCTGCTTCTGAAATCTTCCCAGTTTCGTCTGCAGAGGGGGAGGGGTGGGCAGGCAAGGAAGAGGTTTAGCTTCCAACCAAAAAGGGTCCTGAAGCTCCCTGCAGACATGAGTGTCCCCGCTGAGACAGGGCACGCTGGTGGCAGAGACACTGGCCAGAATTTTGAAGGGACGGTGGTGAGAGCCTCTTTCTTGGAACCGCGGATGGCGGTCTCACCCTGTGCTGCCACCACACCTACCAACGTTCAGGTCTTCCCTGGAATCAGGGTGGGTCGGGGGGGGGGGCCGGGGGACAGACAAGAGGACTCCGTAATGGCTGATGCCTTCACTCATTCTTTACAAGTGCCCGTCTAATGTCCTGCATGGGTGGGGGCACTTTACAGACTTTGAGGTTCGTTCAAATCCTGCCCCTGCTGTTCAGTGAGCGGTTGGTCTAGGTGAAGGGACTTGTTCACCCAAGGTTCAGTTTCCTCATTGAGAAAACGGGGAGAGTCGCAGTATTACTTTGTGTGGTTACGAGGATGTCTGTGAGGTCGTGGCCACAGCCCTCCTAGCTTTTTGCCTCACCTCGTGTCGTTATCGAGGAGCGGTGGCCAGCGGAGTCACTGGGACACGCGTAGCAGTTCTCGGTAGCCTGGCCTCTGCATGGCCCCTGAAGAAACCAGGGCTTAGGCCTCAAATCCAGAAGGGCAATATTCCTAAGCCATTTCCTCCCTCCCTCATTCCAGGCACCTTCTGCATTTTTATTGTTATCGTGGTAAGTTCCAGCAGAACTCCAGAATGGTTTCTGTCCTTACATCTTGCCTCCCTAAAGAAACCCACCCTTTCTTGCCTCTGGGGGTCCCTTCAGGAACCGGGGCTGCTTGTCTCCCCTGGCCCCAGCCATCCAGCAGAGGAGACCCTTGCTGGGTGACCGGGTTGGGTCCTTCCCCGTGTCCGTGGCAGGGTTCGGTGCCTGGAAGCAGGTAGGAGGTAGGTCCTGTGCCGGAGGGTATCCCTCATAACGTCAGCAATGCTGGGTCTCCAGACCACCTCTGGGATGAGGCCAGACGAGGGGTCCCAGAGCCCCTCCCTGTTCCTGGCACAGAGCCCAGCGGGCAGTACCCTCCAATGTGGCTGGGCTGGGCGCCGTGTTCTGGGCTGAGGCCATACCTGACATGGCTTCTTCCCTAGGCAAGCGGGTCCTTGGGTGGCCTGATGATTGTCTAAGTGATATTGCCCTGTGCGGAGAGAGCTATCTCTGGGCAGGTCCTTGCAGTCCCTGAGGGAACAAAAAGGGCATTGCACTTACAGTCACAGGCCCTCAGTTCTGGTCTCAGCTCGGCCTCTTCAGCCTGAGTGGTCTTGGGCAGCCCATTCCCCTTTCTGAGAGTCTTGCCTTCGCCTGAAAAACGAGGGCACAGATCAAGGGATTTCTAAAGCTCCATGCAAGACTGCTGGTTTGTGGTTCCAGCTTTTGCCGGTCGTGCTGATCAGGTGAGCTGTACTCTGAGACTCCAGGAGGGACACTCTCTCTGCCGTTCTTTTAAACTCTGGAGCACGGACAGGGGCTTCCCCAGTGGAGGCCTGCAGACCTGGTCCCTGCCACGGCTCAGATGAACCAGGAAACCCTGGAAGGCCTCCCCACAGTCAGATAATGAGGGGAAAAAAAAAAAACTCTCAAAGCAGGGGGTGCTGGATTCAAGTGTCACACAGGCACTGGACGCTCGGGGACAAGGGACTTGGCTCTCGGCCGGGTCCAGCCTGTTGCAGTATGGCACGTGAGCTAAGAATGGTTTCTACGGTTTTAAATGGTTGGGGAAGAGTCAGAAGAAGAAAATAATATTCGAAGACATGGAGACTTATATAAAATTCAAGTTTTACTGTCCACGAGTCAAAGTTTACTGGAATGCAGCCACACTCACTTGGTTACATCTGGTCTCTGGGTATCTAAAAAAAAAATTTTTTTTAAATGTGCATTTATTTTTGAGAGAGACAGATCGCAAGCCAGGGGAGGGACAGAGAGAGAGGGAGACACAGAATCTGAAGCAGGCTCCAGGCTCTGAGTTGTCAGCACAGAGCCCGATGTGGGGCTCGGACCCACAAACCGTGAGATCATGACCTGAGCTGAAGTCGGACACTTAACCCGCTGAGCCACCCAGGCGCCCCATCTCTGGATACTTTTCTACAAGGGCGGGGGGAGGGTTGTGTGACTGCCGCAGAGACCATATGACCCCCAAAGCTTAAAATATTGACTCTCTGGCCTTTTACAGAAAAAGTTGGCCAATCCCTGTTCCAGATAATTATAGCCCTCCCAAGGCTTGCACTAAACAGTTTCGGAATCTCAATCTAAAAATACTTTCTTTTTATTTAAAAAGAAGTGTTACTTCTTTTAACATAAGCAATGAATGGCCATTGTGGAAGTATTGGAAGATGCAAATAAGCAAAAAGAAGATGCGACAGTCACCCCCATTCTGCCACCCTGAGCTCACTACCGTTAGCATTTTAACCTGCATCTTTCTGGACTGTATCTAGTGTTCATATTTACAAGTCGACACGTGTAAGTGTATACGTATGACACGTGCCTATCTAGCACACACACAGCTTTCCCAGTTGTACACATCTGCCCTTTCCACTTAAAAACACATCTCAAACTATTTGCTACATCCAGGCCCAGTGAGGTTTATTCTAGTATTTCAGACCCTGGTGGGGGGACATCCAGACGGCGGTGGCCCGGCAGGTGGTCAGATCTACAGGTAGCACTGAGGCTCCGGGGCTTGCTGGGGCCAGAGCTGTGGGTCTGGGAGTCATCGGCACGTGGCTGGTGGTTTCCACCACGGGAGAGCATGAGGTCACCAGGAAAGTGTGTGGAGGGGAAGAACAGAGGGCCGGAGAGGGAACTCTGGGGAGCCCGGGCACTGAGGGACAGGTAGAGGAAGTGAATCTGACAGACGCAAGGGGCAGAGAGAAGCAGGAGGAGAGCTGGGAGGCTGAGGGAGGGGAAGACGGGGCGTGGAGCCTGGGACTATGCCTGGCCCAGAGCAGGTACTTGTGGAAGGAGCGAGTGACGAGGAGAAAACCAGTGGGGGAGCCTGAGCTCCAGGCAGCAGGGGCCACTGATGGGGGCATTTAGAGGATAAGCTGAACAACTGTGAGATGTTCGGAGGGCGCCTTGGAAGCGGGGAGGGGTGGGAGGAGGTCTGGGCAGAGGGGGCCGCCTGGGCCCAGCCTGGTGGGAGGGAAGCCCTACTGAATGTGAGGAGGCCAGCTTGCCTTAAAGGTTGGGAAATATTGGCCGGGGGTCCTGTTGGAATGTGGGCCAGACTTTGGGGGGGGGGGGGGGGGTGCAACTGGGAGTGGAATATAAATAGGAACAGAGTCGAGAGATGCTGGGAAAGCCTCCCCTCCTGCCCTCCCTGCTCCTGAGACTGAGAGGTCCCCAGGGATGCCAGCGCTTGATGTTAACAAAGATCCTGTGACAGACCACCATGAAAGCTGGGCTTCTTCCATGGATGAGGGACAGGGTGGGTGAACTTGATAGGCCTTATTTCTCCTCCTTTTTATCGTGTGGAAGCTGGTGGGCACCGGCCTCTAAACTTCAGCAAATGCAGAGGACACAGGTGTGAGCTGTTTCCTTTGGGACTGAAGAAAAGGTTCCAGACCTTGGGATTTTGAAAACACTAGACTGGGGCCGCCTGGCCCAGCCGGTGGAGCATGCAACTCTCGATCTCAGGGTTGTGTGTTCAAGCCCCATGTTGAGTATAGAGATTGCTTAAAAATTAAATCTAAAAAACAAAACAAAAACAACAAAAAAATGAAAATGCTGGGCTAGGTGGCTGAGGGACCTTCCTTAAGGGTCTTTATTTTATTTTATTTACATTTATTTATTTTTGAGAGATGGAGCATGAGCAGGGGAGGGGCAGAGAGAGAGGGAGACACAGAATCCGAAGCAGGCTCCAGGCTCCGAGCTGTCAGCACAGAGCCCGACGCAGGGCTCGAACCCACAAACCGTGAGATCATGACCTGAGCCGAAGTTGGATGCTCAACCGACTGAGCCACCCAGGCACCCCATCCTTGAGGGTCTTTAATGGAGCCTGCTGAAAGGAGCAGGCTTCTCCCCTGGGGGGGGGAGGTGGGCCCGGTTTGGAAGCAGGACAGTGTGGGGACAGGTCTTGCCTACACTGCCCCTTGCTGTAGCCTCTTGTCTGGGATGTTCTGCCAGGACTAGAACTGGCGGAAGGGCACCTTGTCCCATCGTATCACTTGCAAATTCAGAGCCTCCTTAAAGATTGCAGACTAGACTTAGCTGGGTCTCAAAAAGGGTCAAAAAGAAAATACGAGAAGATGATACATGAGCCTCCATTCCTTGAACCGTAAGAAGCCAAAGAGAACAACAGAGAGTGAATATCAGCAGGGTTGGTGTGGGGCCCACACAGAGGGGCTAGAGAAGTGGGCAGTCAGGGGGTCAGGAGGGGTCAAGGTCAAGGTCTGATCCCGGATAATGCACCTGACCTGTGAGGCACTGGGAGTCTGCCCCTGAGGGATGGGAACCCATGAGGAAGGTCCAGGCCCTGTCATCCCCCCTTCCCCACAAGCCCTGTAGGCCCCAATCGATGGTGTTTGGTTGGAACCCCCCCTTGGGACTTTCTCCATCACCAGTCTAGCCATCATGGTGGGTCATCAGCCCAAGTAGAGACCTCTGCAGACCTCACTGAGGGAGTTGTCGTGGGGCAGGCAGCTTACCCCCATGCCTCAGTGGCCCCCTGGCCCCCACCACTGCCATCAGTGGAGGGCTAGAGAAGGAAGGTTCGGTTACAGCTGAGGCCTCGAGGCCAGTGAGCAACGGACAGTCTCCTGGCTGTTCCTGGCTGTTCTCTTGTCTCTGAACAGCCCCTAGAACTCAGAACTCACACCTTCCAGGTACTCCCTCACTGATCGTTTGAGGGCTCGCTCAGTGCCAGGCCCTGGGGTTGTAATGACGAGTCAGACCCAGTCCTTGCCCTGACAACTCACAGGCAAACTGGAGAAGCAGACAGGTGAACAGAACAGTACAGGGAGCCAAGTGCCCTGCTTGGGGACGGCTGGCATGCCGCAGGCTGGGGCCAGTGGGCTTTCCAGTTGGAGGAGAAGGGAGGACCGTCGCAGAGGGCCTCGTGGAAGAGTCTGCACCTCTGTCAGGCCTTGAAGATGTGAGCGTTTCCCTGGCTTTCCCTAGTCCCTGGCCCACCAGTCCTGCCCGTGTTCCAGTTCTCACTGAGAGTCAGGGGAACCAAGGAGGAGCGACGTCCCGGGGGACTAGGGCTGGTTGACTGGGCCGAAGGGCTCGCTCTGGTGTGCCCGGAAGGAGGGCAGGGCCAGGCTCACCCCCATTGCGCTCGAGGCCTACCTGCTTAGAGTAGAGCTGGCCTGATGAGAAGAACCACTTAGAATCAGGGCCTTGGCTGGGCTGGATGTAGGAAGAGAATCACATATGCCTCACACAGAGAGAGCACCCTGGAGGTTCAAGGGGACCTTGGGGGGTGGAGGGAGGACAATGGGCCTCGTCCCCATTATAGCTGCAGAGGGAAGAGCTTGAAACAGGCCATTGGGGTGCAGTGGCCCGATGGTCTCATTCACTCCATGAACACGGACTGAGCACCTTGTAGGTTCCTTACACTGTGTAAGATGCTGGGAAAACAGCTCACAGAGCCCCTGCTCTTGTCCCGAAGGACACCACAGTCTAAGGACAGATGTTCACAGGCTGGAATGGGAGCGACAAGGAGGAAGCATCCCATTTTACCTAAAGGAAGGAGGTGCGGTCACATGTGACTTTCCAGGGAGAGCAACACTGGAGTTTAGAAGCAGTCTTACCAAGGGAACAATGAAGAAGGGCATCCAGGCCAAAGGAACGACCTGTGCAAGGCTGCGGGGCACGAGTGTGGCTTACTCTGGGAATGCCGAGCACACTCCGTAACACCGGACCCTCCAGGGAGGGGTGAGAGCCGAGACTCCAGAAGGAGACAGGTCAAAACACAAGAAGCCTAGTCGGCTGGGCCCTGGAGTTTGGACTTTTGTCTGAGGGCGATGTTATTTTGAAGGATTTTAAATAGAGTGACACTGTCAGAAAGTAGCCAAGAAAGAAAGTTAAGTCTGGCAGCTTCTTGGCAGTTGGATCAGGGATTAGGTATTCTCTCCACTTAGCGGACAAGGAAACTGAGACATGGGGGGGGTCTTCCCAGGTCACGGTGCTGGTAGGTGGGAGAGCTGGGGTTTCTTCCATACTCCGAGCGGCAGAGAATTTCAGAGAGCAGGCCTGGACAGCATGTGGCCCTCACTCTAGGACGCTTCCATCAGGTGGGACCCTGCAGGGGTAAATGGTGCATCTGTCCAGAGAGCAGAGGCCCCCCTGAGCCCCAGACACTTCACCTCCTGACCATGCTTCCTGTGGGTCAGCCCGGCTGGCTCCCGGAAGGCCTTCCCCGCCTGCTTCCTGCATTCCAAACAGAGGCTGCAGGCAGCATCTGTTCACTGGCAGGGCGGCTGTGGGCCTGTGTGTCCTCCTCGAGGCTGGCCACCCAGAATGCGCCAGGCTCCCAGCCTCCCATCCAGGCCGGAGCTGGGGCGGGGGTGAGGTCCGTGATGGGGGCTCCGGGGCTTCTGCTGTGGCAACAGCTCCAGGCAGCCGTGGGGTGACTGGCGGGCCTGAGGTTTGTCACAAGCTGGAGAAACCGAAGCCCCACGCTGTGCAGGGCAGGGGCAGCCAGAGGAGGGTGGAACAGGCAGTATCTGCAGGGCTCCCTGAGGCACGCTTCTCACTGGGAGGAAGGCGAGTCTCTGAAGTCCCAGCTCATGACGGCTGCAAACTCGCTCGGCCCGTGGCCTCTTGGTCTTTTGAAACCCGCCCAAAGCGGCAGAGTGACCGGGATTGGGGGCAGGGAGCGAGCAACAGAGGGTGCCCTGAGGATCCTGGCCAGTGGGCAGCCTTTGAGACTGAGGCTCAGACCCTCTGGCCTCCAGAAAGTGGGCAGTTGGGAGTTCTGTCCTTGGAGCCCTGCCCCTGGGACCACGGAGACAGGGATCTAAAAAAGAAAAGGAAACGGGACAAAACCAGAAGAGGGGCTGGGAGAAGCATCTGACTTGTTCCTGGAACCCAGTAGGTGCTCACCACGTGCCTGTCTGCTGTATGTCACCGGCACCGGGCAGAGAGAGCAGAGCACCCTTGTGGGAGAGGCACTTGAAAAGTCCTCACTGTGGCCCTGGGAGATTATGCGCGTTCTCGGACTGTGTCCATCACAGGGCTGCCCGGTGGCCCTGGGGGTTCGGGGAAGCCTTGGAAGACCCCAGGCCTGAACCGTGTGCAGGGGGTACAGGTGCTGGAGCCGAGCTAGGGTTGTGGGGAGTGGGGAGAGCAAAGCCGGGGAGCAAGGGGGCTGGATCGAAGGACCTTGGGTGCAGGCTGCAGATTGGGGCTTTATTTAGGGAGAAGGCAAAGGGCTTCTCGGAAGGGTTTGCTGAGAGGAATCTCAAAGCCTGGCTCCCTGGAGGTTAAGGGATGGAGCTGACCCCTGCCTTCCACGTTAGTCTCACTTCCGTGAGGTGGACATTCCTACCCAGCTTCCCTGGATGCTCTGCCAACCTCCTCTGCCTCCATAGCTTCCCGGTAAGGGCCCGGCAGGTGGTAGGCGGGAGGGGCTGGGAGAGGCTGTCCTGGGGTCAGGGGCAGCAGGCTGTGTCCGGACTACCTGTGCAAAGGGCCTGTGGACCGGCCTGGCCTGCTGTGGGGAGCTTTCTCCCCTCTGAGGACCGGGGTCCTCTGCCCTGCATGGCTTTGGAGAGTTGTTATCAGTCTGAGCAGGGGTGGGGGGAGGGGGGGGACCCTGCCTGCCTGGCCTGTCCCTCTTTGTCAGGGGATTCAGGCCTGCAGATAGCTGACAGGTTCCTGCCTCCTGCCCCTCTTCCATCCGGGGTCTCAGAGCCCTTCACAGGCTGGAAAGAGGTGTGCGAGGGACGTGTCTGATGAGCTTGATCTGGGGCCTCTCTTCCGGCACATCCTTGCATCTTAGCAGGGGCTTGAGAGAAGACTAGAGAAGAGCTGACGTCTCCTAGTGTCTTCCTTGTGCGGGCTGCTCCGTGTCCGGGTGCTCCGTGCCTGCACACAGGTGCCCACTGGACATCTACACTTGCCCCAAACCCAGTTCCTGGGCTTCCCTCCAGAACCTCCATCCCAGCTTTGCTCACCTGCACCGATGGCCACCCCATCCTTCCACGTGCTCCAGCCAGAGCCCTTCAGGGTCCCGCTTGACTCCCTGCTGTCACCCCCTATACAAATCCGTCCGTAAATCCCTTTGGCTCCACCTGCAAGATATATCCAGAAGCCAACCACGTCTACTGCTCCCACGCTGGTCTCAGCCACCACCATCTGTCACCTGGATCTCTACAGGAGCCTCCTGACTAGGCTCCCCGCTTCCTTCCTTGCCCATACAGTCTGTTCTCAACACAGCAGCCAGAGGTACCCTGTTAAAATCTAAGTGGGATCATGTCAGTCATCTGCCAAAACTTTTCTATTCCCTGTGGGGACCAACACCATCTGCTCCGTGCTCCTCCATGGCCTCCTTTGCAACCACACTGCTGTTCTTAGAGCACACTAACACTTCTGCCTCAGGACCTTTGCACCTCCTGTTCCGCACTGATCTGCTTCCCCCCAGGTTCGGCATGACTAACTCCCTCGCCTACACCTTCTTGGAATTCTTCCTAAGGTGTCAGTTGCCCACGGAGACCTTCCTGACCACCCTGTTTCAGGTTGCGACACCCCACCCCCACACCCCATCCTTCTCTGCTACTTTGTTTTCCTCCATTGCACTTGTCGCCATCTAACATCCTGTGCATTTATGTATTTGTTTGCTTGTCTGCTGCTCCCCACCATTAAAATATAAATACCATGAGGGCAGGAACTATGTCTGTTTCTTTCATAAATGGATTCTCAGGGTCTACAACAGGGCATGGCATGTAGTAGCTGTTCAATAGATACTTGTCAAATGAAGGACCAGAACCAAAGCTAAAAGAGATCATAGAACATCACTGCCACCATCCAGCCCTGCTAATGTAACACCAGGATTTGAATTTGGTTTTTAATTCGGGGCGGGGGTGGGAGAGACCCGGAACAGGAAACAGCACTCACAGCCTCGTCCATAGGGAGGGGTGGGGTGGGGAGAGCTCCCCTTAGGAGAAGCAAGGAGCCGTGTGGTCACGGAGTCTGTGCGCTCGGCAATGACCAGGAAGTTGCCGCATGATTTTGAGCAAGTCAGCTCTCATCTTGGAGCCTCAGCGTCCTCCCTGCCCGGGCCAGCAAGGGGGTGCAGTGGTGGATCTGTAAGTGCTGCGGCTAACATTCCAGAAGTTCAGCCCTTCATCACTGGGTGCATGGTGGCCTCAGGGCAAGTGTCGGTTTCCTCCCGGCCGGTTCCTCCTGTGCTGCCCGCTTCTCTGGCCCCAGCAGGAAGCTCCTGGCTGGCCGGTGTATGCCCGGGAGAAAGTGACAGCAGGTAGGCTGAGAGCTTTAGGCTTCCCTGGCAGGGGGTGCAGGAGGGAAGGCCTAGTTGGGCATCTGCTTGTGGAGGGCCTACCCCACAGTTCCTGAGGGGGGCCCTTCTGCTTCGACATGCCCCCCCCCCCAGACAGCCCAGCCAGGCCAGCATCCCCCACGCCCATCCCCCTCCTCCCCTGGCACCAGTTGCACGAAGGCAGCCCCAGATGGCTCCCTGGCCCAGGGACAAAGGCCACACTGTGCCCGGCCTTGGGCCGGCCGCAGGCTGGGTCACACTGAGCCCTTCTGTCCCCAGATGGGGGTGAGGGGCAGACAGCACCAAGGTGACAGGCCTTTTTCCTGTCTCCCTTCCCCCTTGACCCCCAAATCTGAAGAGCCGATTCTCTCAAGGGAAAAGCGACAGAGGCATCTTATGTCTTGAGCTGGGGAACAACTAACCATTCACCACTCCGTCTGCCCTGTCACACCCAAGACCCTGTCCGGCTCAATGCCCCGATTGTCCCCAGCAGAGAGAGACGTCCACTCTCTGCTGTGGCCACCACCCCTGCCGCCTGCTCCACTGTCACCATCAGAAAGTCCATCCTTACATCTGCCCTCTATCCCTCCTGCTGCAGTGACAATCACTTCCTCTGGGTCCCGAGTGGGTGGAGAACAGCCGGTCCCCATCCCTCTGCGTCGCGTGGCCCTGCATTCCTGCTTGAGAAGCCGTCCTCTGCTTCACCCTCCTTCCAGCTCCCACCCCACCCTCCACCCCACCCTAGACCCAAGCCGGTGGCTCCTGGCTCCTAACTGAAGTGAGGGGAGAGCAGGAGCAGGTGCGAGTCTTGCAGAAATTGGGGGCCTCCCTCCCCGAAGGCCTTTAATGAGCCCCCCTTCCCTACAGACAAGAGCAGGGGCATAAGATTTATGGCAGCTACTGGTGGATTCCTGAACACAAACCCAACATGCCATCCCATAAATCCCAGACTGCAGGACGGCTTTATGGGGAGCCCTGTTTTTAGGAGGGGGCGTGACTAGTCCCTCTTGGCAGAGCTCAGACCTCAAGGAGCCAAGTGACTGCCCCCCACCCCCCACCACTGCTGCGAGGCCCTAGGATAACGATGACCAAGCCTGGGGCATCAGTCTGCAGGGCAGACATTCCCCTCCCTTCTGTGCAGTGGTGGTTGGCAGGGAGGGGTGGGGGGTCTGCTGCTTTACTCGGCATGCCTTCCTTCTGCCCTCCTGCACCTCCCCAGCTCTGAAGATTCCCCATCAGCACAGAAGCTGGAAACCGGGGTGAACTACCATCCCTTACCTGGACATCGGATGCTTTTCACCATGGCTCCGTGTCCAGAGCACTGGGGATGCTTCTTTAAAAAAAAAAAAAAAAAAGTTTGTTTTCCCAGTCCCCCTTCTCCGTTCCAGACTCTGAGGGTGAGACCCAGGAATCTGAGTTTTTAAAAATACTCCCTTGGTGCTGCTAATGTTCAGCCCGTTTGGTAAACAATGGACCTGTACGGTGGGGACATCTCCGCTCTCCTGTCCTGCTTGGGAATGGGAGGCCACAGGTAGGACGCGTCTAGATCTTCTTGTCCCCGGAACCCATATGCCGCTGCTATCATGAAACTTCTATCGCGGGACACCCCCTCGCCCTCAGCTGGCTGCCACTACAGCGTGAAGCGGGGTGGCTGCCCTCTGGGAGCTTCCCGTCTGTGAGTCCTACAGAAGGCACCAGGGGCGCCCGGGGGGCTCAGTCGGTTGAGCATGCGACTTCGGTTCAGGTCATGATCTCACGCTTTGTGGGTTCGAGCCCCACGTCGGGCTCTGTGCTGACAGCTCGGAGCCTGGAGCCTGCTTCGGATCCTGTGTCTCCCTCTGTCTCTGCCCTTTGCCCTCTTGTGCTGTCTCTCTCTGTCTCAAAAATAAATAAACAAAAAACCAAAACCTTTCCTGATAGACACCCATCAGTGAGTGGTCATTGGACTCCACTGAGGGACTCACAAATAGTAACTCTGCTTGTTTTTAAATTTATAGATGGGGACTTACAATGATTATGGTGTGCCCAGTTCTGCCACTTTGTGCAGGTGTCTTAAGGACATCATACTGACATAAAACTGTTAATGCCATGAAAAAGTAGTCTTTTTATGTTGTATTTCATATGTGTGTTACTTAAATCTTTATTAAGGTTGATAAATCTTGTGCTGCTCAACTGAAAATTTTTCTGACTTGCCTTAAAACTAAGATAAATTCTTTGTTCGGATCCTTAAAATTTTGCACTATAGTTTTGTGTTAATGTGTTGATAACCTAGAAAGTGTAAGAATCTGGATTAAAATATGGAGTTTAGCTCTGCCTCAATGGACTAAATTCCTTTGTGCATTTATTCTATGATGACAGATTTTAATAGAACGTATGTAATTAGAAAATACATTGGTCCGTCCTTAATGTTATTCTTTGTAAACTAATCAGAATGAGCTTTTGACATTGATTTTTAAAAATTAGTCTTGTCGGGGCGCCTGGGTGGCTCAGTCGGTTGAGCGTCCGACTTCGGCTCAGGTCATGATCTCGCAGTTCGTGGGTTTGAGCCCCGCGTCGGGCTCTGTGCTGACAGCTCGGAGCCTGGAGCCCGCTTCGGATCCTGTGTCTCCCTGTCTCCCTGCCCCTCCCCTGCTCACGCTCTGTCTCTGTCTCTCTCTCAAAAAAAGTAAATAAACATCAAAAAAAAATTTTTTTTTTTAAAAAGGGGAAGGCAGGCCCGAGATGGCAAAGAGCCATGGAGGAGTGGCTGAGGTTGGCTGGCAGGAATGAGCTTAGGGATGGAGAACCGGGAAAGTCCAAGCCTGCTGGGCTTTGCCAAGGAAGCTGGTAGAAGAGCTTCTGAAACCTTCTCATCAAAGGTGTCACCAGCCCGAGTTCCTTGAGAACACAGGCCGCACTTTACTTGCCATCGTGACCCCCGTGCCTTAGCACAATGCCTGGACACAGTAGGTGCTCAGTCCTCATTTGCTCAGTCCTCACTGAACTAAGTGAGCCTCCACGACCCGCTGACAGAGATGGGCTCGGTAGGCAGTGCAGACCTGAGACCTCTACGCTGAGACCTGCCGGCCTGAGGAAAGAGGGCCTGGCCACCCCCAGTCTCTGGGCTCAGGGTTGCTGCAGGGCCACGACTCAGGTGCATTTGGGGGCAGCCAGGAGCCAGCAGGCCCACGGAAGGGACCGTTTCCAGGCTGGCTGAGGACAGAGGATGATCATTAAGCAAAGCAAACATGTTACTGACCCATAATCCCTTAAACCGGGAGGATTCTGGAGGGGTCTGGTTGCCTCGGCAACGGGGTACTGGCTAGTGACGGGGCGGAGAGCATCCCCTGGGGATGGGCTGTGCCTGGTGCTTGGGTAAAAGCTGGGAGAGGGTGCAGGGTGCCCCCCTCCCATCACAGGACTGGCCCTGGGTGTCTTCTTGTCAGGCATCAGTGGGGCCCTTGTGAGGCCTCTCAGTCCCCTTGCAGCTGAGGGAGGTGTGGGCAGAGCGGGATGAGGGCAGCCACACCGAGAGCTTATGAAATCATGGAGGAGAGCAGGGAGGGGGTGATTTGGGGAAGCGAGGTGGCCCAGCCCCGCTCTGGTTTTCAGGGCAGGATAGAGAAGAAAGTGTCTGTAGGAAGAAGCAGTCTTACTGGGTGGCTGGGGGTGTCCCCTCACTCAGAGGGCAGGAGGGCTGGGGAGACACAAGGAGGGAACCCTTTCTGGTTGGGACAGGGGCCTTGGGGGTGAGCCTAGCAGCCCACCCTCTTCCCCCATTGTGTTCTCTGCAGTGGACACCCTGCCGCCCTCGGGGCTCTGGCGAGGGACGGGCCCAGCCTCCTGTCCCTGGGGCCCTCTTTTTCCGGCAAACTTCTGTGTTTCCCCTGAGACCTTCAGCTGCTCCTGACCTCCCTCCAGCTGGAGAGATGGGGCCGGGCCCGCTCAGATGCATATGTCCCCTCCCTTGTCCCTTCCTTCTCTTCTCCTGTCTCCCAGGGACCTAGGACAAGCCAGAGAGGGACCTCCAGGTGTCAGTAGCACGATGAAATGGGAGTTGGGGCCAGATTCTGTCACAAAGCTGTAGGCATAGCTGATGTTCAGCTTGTGGGCGTCAATCAGTAAGGCTTACTGGCTGTTCGCATACTCAGGCTCTCACATACAAGTTGGTAAAGAGCTATTTGGCCTGAGCGTCACCGAGTTCTGGTCCTCTTGCTGCCACTCGAGGCCTCTTTTGAGAACCTTCTAGACCTCCAGCAGCTAAAAGGTTACCATCTGGCCCCGGTGAGGCCCCCAGGGTCCTGCTGGCACATCGTGCGGCTATTATGAGCAGTACTTTGCTATACTGATTGATTCATGGTGTGACCGTCTCCCCCCGGGGGCAGGGGATCCTGGGGAAACGAGATTCGCAGGGAGGAAGAGGGCTGCTAGGTCCTCCCCTCTGGGGGCTCGAACTTTGGTTAAGAAGATGCAGCCCCAGCTTCTGGATGCAGGGCCCCAGAGCTCGAGGGGCAGACGGAGACCAAGACCCAGAATTCACATCTGGTGTCAGCACGGACCCGGTGCCGTGTCCTCACCTGCCCTTCTCCCCTCTCCCGTCTTAGGCCCTGCTGCCTGGTCCCTGCTGACCATGAACAAGATGAAGAACTTTAAGCGTCGTCTTTCCTTATCTGTGCCCCGCACAGAGACCATCGAGGAGTCCTTGACCGAGTTCACAGAGCAGTTCAACCAGCTCCACAACCAGCGCAATGAGGGTGAGGTGTCTGCCCCCCCACCCCTGCCCCATCCTTGATGCTCCCCCACAGCCCCTCCTGGCCCGTCCTGACCACGCCCTCACTGCTGGGGAAGGACAGAGGTGGGGCAGCAGACTCCCCTCCCCACCCCTCCCCTCCCTCCGGGGCAGAGGGCCGGGGTGGGCAACTCATGCCTCTGCTCTCAGACCTGCAGCTCAGTCCTCTCGGCAGAGACCCCCAGCCGGCGTCCAGCACCTTCTCCCCGACAGACAGCGGGGAGGACCCTGGGCAGCTGTCCCCGGGCATGCAGTACCGGCGGCAGAATCAGCGCCGCTTCTCCATGGAGGTAGGGGCCCAGGGCTCTGCCCTGTGCAGGTGACAGACGCGTCTACAACGTATGCCCAAGGAGGGTGGTTGCGTGGGAGCCAGACTTCATGGGTTCAAATCCCAGCTCCGCCACTATTCAGCTCTGCGACCTTGAGCAAGTTTCTCAAGCACTGTATACCAGTCTCCTTGTGTCAAAATGGCCATCGTGGAGATTAGGCAAGTTAATATATACCAAGTGCGTAGAACAGTCCCGGTACACGGCAAGGGCTGGACAATTTGACTATTGTTCTTGTGACCCGTATGCATGTGCCCAAGTAAATGAAAAACAGGCTTACGGAATCACAGCGTCTGGAGGAACCTCATTCCGTAGATGGTTATACTGCAGCCCAGAGAGGGGAAGGGACCTCCTAAGGTCACACAGCAACCCCTGTGTGTTCACATATGTCTCTGAGCACATCTTTGAAGCAGCTGTGAGCCTGGGGCCACAGTCCATGGTGTGGCCCTGCTGGGATTGCGGTACAGGAAAGCCGGGCCCTGGGGGAAAGGCGAGGGTCCCACAGCACGAGGTACCCTGGAGCAAATGCTAGTGTCCCTGTCTCATCCCGGCCATGTAGGACATCAGTAAGAGGCTCTCTCTACCCATGGACATCCGCCTGCCCCAGGAATTCCTGCAGAAGCTACAGCTGGAGAGTCCAGACCTGCCCAAACCGCTCAGCCGCATGTCCCGCCGAGCATCCCTGGTGAGTCCTAAAAGGGTCAGAGGTCACCAGGGTGGACCATCCTCTCCCCAACTTGGATACGTCAGTCCTCGTTTTGAGGGTCCCAGCTGAGGCCTGCAGTAGTCTGTGGGCCTCCAGCGCCACCTGCTGGCCTCAGGAGACTCACAAACCTTGTACTTGGTCAACATCCCTTCCCTACAAGAGTCCCGCCGGGCCTGGGGCTGAGCCCCCAGCCCTCTCTGGGCCCCAGGATCTCCACTCGGGTGAGATCCATAGACCAGCTGGCACGTGCTTTCCAGTCGCGGACGCTTATCAGATTTCCTTGGGAGCATCTTGCAAAAAACATGGACTCTGGTCCCTGTTCCAGATACCTACAGAATCAGACTCTGGGTGGTGGGGTCCAGGAATCTCGTTGTTAAGGGTCGGGTACCACTGAGCTAGAGAAGGTATGCTGATGAGAGAGGCTGCCGGGGAGGCGGGTTCTGAACTGGGTCCTGAAAGGCACAGTTCCTGCCCAGGGGGAGCGGGTCATCCGAGCAAGGCGGAGACAGACAGGGAGAAGTTGTGCGGCAGTCCCATGTGCCCCAGCCCTGGCTCCACACCCTCCACTGCCAGGGGAGGAGGGAACTCTTACTTCCAAGACTCCTTCCTTTATCACAGGGATAGAGGGGAGAGGCCAAGAGGCAGGATTTGTGGCTGCCCTCATCCCCGCTAGCCTTTGTTCTTCCCTCTCACCAATGGGGGTCTCATTCCCTTCCCTCCCAGAGGCTGGTTGGGGGGGTGTCATGTATGTGGGGCTACTGGGGCCTTGAAGCTCACAGGACCCTGTGTCTCTCCCTCTCAGTCAGATATCGGCTTTGGGAAACTGGAAACATACGTGAAACTGGACAAACTGGGGGAGGTAAGAGACCGGGCGGGACGCTTCAGAGCAGGGTCAGCGTCTTCCTTGCCCTCCCTGCCTTCTCACTGCCCCCGCCCCACAGAGGCGTACCATTTTGGCCGGCCAGTCTGGCCCAGCCTTTTGCAGGCGTTGAGGGGGGCCCAGGTCCTGGAGGACATTGAGGACACAGTGGCCCGTGGGCTCTGGGCATAATCCAGCCTTTTTTTTTTTTTTTGCCTGGAAGTACTTCTCTGGATTCAAATCCCTGCTCTAGCATTTGCTAGCTCTGTCGCCATGGCCAGTCGTATGACCTCTCTCTGCCTTAGTTTCTTCCTCTGGAAATGGAGACGCACTTGCACTGCCGCCTAGGGTTGTGAGGCCAGAACAGGTTACTATGATAAGCTCGTGTGCACACTTAGTGCCCGGCACACAGTAAGCACTGGGTGCCGTCCGCAGTTTCTGTTACCACGCTTGGTGTCAGAGCCTTGGGGTGGGTGGAGGTCTACAGACGTGGCCCTCTCCCTCCCGGAACCCAAAGAGGAGACCGACCTGTAAACGTCGACACGAGGAAGGGCAAAACTGGTGTTAGAATAGAAGGGCACCTAGCCTACTGGGGGCCTCGGGGGAGGACGGTGCATCCTGAACAGGGAGGAGGGAGGGAGAAAGTCATAGAGAGGTGGGCCTCGGAGGAAACAGAGAATATCAGTGAAAGGAGAAGAGGGACGCAGGGCCCAGCCCAAGCGGAGGCACGAGGGGGAGGGTGCTGGACAGAGGACTGTGGGCCCTGAGTGTGGCTGGTGCGGCTGGGGTTCTTGTCCCCAGGGTACCTATGCCACAGTCTTCAAGGGGCGCAGCAAACTGACAGAGAACCTCGTGGCCCTGAAGGAGATCCGGCTGGAGCATGAGGAGGGGGCACCTTGCACGGCCATCCGAGAGGGTACAACGTCCTAGGGTCCTGCTCTCCTGGGGGCTCCTGGGAGGAGGGCTTCATTGACCTGATCCCCAGTGGGAGCTTGGGGACAGAGGGTCATTGCTGGGGGGGGGGGGGGGGCTCCTGAGGCTGATCGCAGGAAGAGAGGGAATGAGGGGTTTGTGGGGCCCCAGGGACCCAGGTGGGCCTGTCACCCCACAGTGTCTCTTCTGAAGAATCTAAAGCATGCCAATATTGTGACTCTGCATGACCTCATCCACACGGAGCGGTCTCTCACCCTGGTGTTTGAGTACCTGGTGAGTCGGGCTGGGGCTAGCGGCTTCTCCTTTCAGTGGTAGGGGTGGGGACAGCGGGAGGGGGCAGCCCAGGCCTTGTTCTAGAACCAGGTTCTCAGATGCTCCCATGCGGGAGTGGGCCAGGGGGGCTTAAAGGGCAGCTCGGAGCTTGGGCTGTGCCCAGGGAGGGGCTTCCGGCCGGGGGTCAGGACAAGTCAGGGCTGAGCCAGGCTCTGTGTTCCAGGACAGTGACCTGAAGCAGTATCTGGACCACTGTGGAAACCTCATGAGCATGCACAATGTCAAGGTGAGGGCCTCAAGGAGGGCCACCTCCCCTCTGACACCCCATCTTGGCACCCACCTGTTTTCAAGCCCAGCGTGGGAACCCACGCTCACCAATAGGGGCCCAGCTGCTGAGGTTGCTCAGACCTTCAAGTGTATGAGGGTTGGGGCGCCTGGGTGGCTCAGTCGGTTGAGCGTCCGACTTCAGCTCAGGTCATGATCTCACGGCCCGTGGGTTCGAGCCCCGCGTCGGGCTCTGTGCTGACAGCTTGGAGCCTGGAGCCTGCTTCCGATTCTGTGTCTCCCTCTCTCTGTCCCTCTCCCCGTCACGTTCTGTCTCTTTCTCTCCAAAAATAAATAAATAAACGTTAAAAAAAAAATTTCAAATGTATGAGGGTGTGCAAGGTCACAGCCATTCGGGGTCAGCACCCTTCTCTACCCCACCAGTGCAGACACACACCCTCTACCACCATCTAGCTGTTGACATAGAATCCCCTCGCCAGCTCTGAGCACCACTTTCCCATCCATCAAATGAGTGTATGGATAAAGGGAGGCTTCTGGAGAAGCGTAAAAGGATGAGTGACCTCTTCTGGTCATTGTTAAAGAATCAAGGGCACACCTCCCCGCCCAGGCCCTTCCTGGCCCTTCGTGCCCCCCCCGCCCCCCCCCCCCCCCCAGCTCCCAGGCCAGAGAACTCTCTGGCCTCCAGCACACCTGATGCCCTCCTCTGTGGATGCGATCCCCTGGGACGGACGGAGCCCAGGATGGGGAGCAGAGTGGGTAGAACACGAGGTAGCTCTTCTCCAGACACCTTGCTGCCCCTCCGTCCCTGCCCCATCCCCATCCGAGCCGTGGGGCAGAGACGCAGGGTCTCCCACGTGGGACACGCTGTCTCCTTTACTCGCCGTCCTCTTCCCCTCCTCCCGCAGATTTTCATGTTCCAGCTGCTCCGGGGCCTTGCCTACTGCCACCGCCGCAAGATCCTGCACCGGGACCTGAAACCACAGAACCTGCTCATTAGCGAGAGGGGGGAGCTGAAGCTGGCTGACTTTGGTGAGGGCCACAGCCCGGCAGGGCGAGGGGGGATCCGCCACGGTGTCCTCGGGAGGCGGGGGCTGTGGGGGAGGGAGATTCAGTGACATGTCTGTCCCCAGGCCTGGCGCGGGCCAAGTCGGTGCCCACGAAGACCTACTCCAATGAGGTGGTGACCCTGTGGTACAGGCCCCCCGATGTGCTGTTGGGGTCCACAGAGTACTCCACCCCCATCGATATGTGGTGAGTGAGCGCCGTGGGGCCAAGGTGAGGGGGGATTCACACCCCCACATTCCCTTTCGCGGCCTCAAGTCCCTCTGCAAAGAACTGCCTAACCTTTGACTAGAAGCCATGTGACATCCTGCTGAAGTAGCTGGATACGAAAAACTAAGTCTGGACTACCCCGGGGTTCCCCTGGCTCTAAACAGACCCTCCAAGGCTATGCTTCTGAAACATGCCCCCAGGGACCCCTAGGAGGTGACCAGAGGGTACGGGAGGCCTTCCAGAGTAAACGTGAGGAATCTCCCCCAAGCATCGGTTCTACTGAAAATTTCGGAAGGGATACATTGTTTTTGTGTGAAAATTAATACGCGTATGATTAGGGGTCGAATGAAAAGTCAGCCCAGTTTTAAAGCTAAAACACAGGTTTCCGATGAATGGCCACTGTGCTCTGTGCCAGGGGTTCCCCAGGAGAGTGGATTTATGGACTTTCCTCTTCCGGTGGGGGCACACGTGGACAAAGCTTGAGACAGCACTGCTTAAGGATGCCACATGGGTGCAGCCGCAAACTCCACAGCGTGAGGGGAGAGCCGAGAGAAGCCCCAGAGAGAGGCCACGGTGGCGGATTGGGCTGTGCCAGCCTCCAGTGTCCCGGGCCGCCCACCCCAGAGCCATGACCATTCGAGCCACCGTGGCAGGCAGGGCATCCTTGGTGCCCTGGTGGAGCAGCCCTAGGAAGGGCAGGTGCGAGGAGGCCCAGCCTGACGCCGCCCCTGCCCATTGCTCCCCGCAGGGGCGTGGGCTGCATCCACTACGAGATGGCCACGGGGAGGCCCCTCTTCCCCGGCTCCACGGTCAAGGAGGAACTACACCTCATCTTCCGACTCCTCGGTCAGTCTCCGGCCGCTCCCTCCCTCTCGCCACCAGGGGGCGCCAGGACTCTGTCCAGCCCAGGCGCCTAAAGGGACTGGGAAGAGGGGCTCCCCCTCGCTCTGAACCGGGCGGCCACCCCTGTGGCCTCGGCCATTCTCTGCCCCCGCCTCCTTCGTTGCACCTTTCCAAGCCGCCCTTGGCCCTGGCCCCTCACCATGCCCTTCCCACCCCCTCTCGTCTCCCCAGGGACCCCTACGGAAGAGACGTGGCCCGGTGTGCTGGCCCTGTCGGAGTTCAGAGCCTACAACTTCCCCCGATACCTCCCCCAGCCGCTCATCAGTCACGCTCCCAGGTAGCCGTGCGTCCCCACACCTCCTGGCCTGCTCGTGGTCCCGGCTGTCCCTTCTGGAGGTGGCCACACACACACACACACACACCCCACCCAGATCAGGCTTGTGCCCGCTCCGTTCTCGTGCAGGTTGGACACCGAAGGCATCCACCTCCTGACCAGCCTCCTCCTGGTGAGTGTGCGCCTGGCCAGGCCCAGGCAGCCAAATAGCGCCGAACCCCCATGCCCCACCTGGGCCCTCCGCCAGAGCTCAGGCGTCTCCCCCATCTTCCACCCTGTCGCCCCAACCCAGGCCCAAGAGGGACTTGGGAGTGGGCGTGCTCTGAACTCGAACCTCAGTTCAGACCCACCTACTAGCAGTGTAGCCGTGGGCAAGTTCTAGAACTTTTCTGGGCTTCCTTTTCCTCAACTGCAAAGAGGAATTAATAATTCGTAGTTTTGAAGATGGTCACGAGGACAAATTGAGATCATGGAACACAGTATGGGACCTGTCGTGAAGTAAATACGCAGCGAAGGGTAGTTGGTGATATCCCACGTTAATGTTTCTATTATTGATGTTGTGGTCATGGTTGCTTTAGCGTCTGTGTTTCCATCCCAAGAGGAGGTCACTCTCTGGAAGTCCCGTTTCTGTCTTTCTCTTGGTAGTTGGAGACCCTAAGAGTGGAGACCTAGGACTGGCTTGGAGTTGGAGGCTGGCGGCTGACCCCGGGGGCTCCTGGGTTAGACTGCGGCCCCTCGCATCCTGGCCACCTAATTTAGTGCAGTAGTTGCCCTGCCCAGAGGGGTGCCCAGAGTCCCCAGCCAGGGCCCAATAGCCTACCCTCTGCCTTTCAGTATGAATCCAAGAGTCGCATGTCAGCAGAGGCCGCCCTGAGCCACCCCTACTTCCGGTCTCTGGGGGAGCGTGTGCACCAGCTCGAAGATAGTGAGTGTCTGGGGGAGGCTTGGGGGGGGGGGGACCAGGGTCGCCCCGGAACCAAAGAAGGGGCAGCAGGTGTGGGCGGAAGAGCTGGAGCAAAGAGGCCACAGGTCCCAGCCTAGCCGAGCAGCCTTGGGCCCGGGGCTTCTCTTCCTTGGGTTCTCGTCCGACCCTAAGGGGAGAAACTGTGGGATCTGAGACACCGCCTGAAAGGCCCAGTCCTGAATGAAGGGGTTCCCCAGCCAGGAGGTGTGGGGGGCCACGGGCTCCAGGAGCAGGTCGCCCCTACCCAGCTCTCTCCCTGCCTTTTCCCTCCCTCGTCACAGCTGCCTCCATCTTCTCCCTGAAGGAGATTCAGCTCCAGAAGGACCCGGGCTACCGGGGCCTGGCCTTTCAGCAGCCAGGTAGGGGCTCCCCCACCACTCCCCTTATTGGAGTAGACCAGGCAGGCTGCTCCTCCCTCCGGAAGAACAGAGATGGGACCCACCGCCCCTCCTGCAGCGGGGAAATCAGCATGGCCTCCGCAACATGGGCCTTCCTTTGGGGAGCCCGTGGGGAGCGGGGAAGGGGCTGGCTTCCCTATCTCCTGCCCAGGCTTCCTCCTCCAGGGTGTCCCTTGTCAACTCCCACCCCAGACACAGCACTGACAAAGCCCTGATGAAGGTGCATGCTCTCTCTGGTGCGTTCACACTCTGAATACTCTCACCTCCATACCATGTCTCTAGGACAGCTGAGGGGGTGACAGGTGCGTTATTCCTGTCCATCCTAAAACACCCCTTATAGCTGGTGCTTGTGTGTGTGTATATATATTTTCTTACGTAATCTCTACACCCAGCGTGGGGCTCAAACTCACGACCCCAAGATCAAGCATCACAGGCTCTCCCAACTGAGCCAGCCAGGTGCCCTGAAGTAGGTACTATTAATGCTGAATAATCCCATAATCACTGAATCTGAGGCATAGGGGAGGTTAAGTCACAGTTTCATGCGGCTAGTAAGTAACAGAGATGGGATTTGAACCCAGGACCTGCTGGCTTCTGAGACCATACTTTTGCTGGCTCTGTCAGAGTGGCACCGGAGCACGGCCGTCCCTCCCGATCTCGGGCCCCCTTCCGCCCAGGCCCCTCTCTGCAGCCCCACCTCTCCCCTCTGTTGTCCAGGACGAGGGAAGAGCCGGAGGCAGAGCATCTTCTGAGCCGTGACCCCCCTGCTGCGGCCCGAGAGACGAGAGGTCACAGTGAGCACAACCACAGGCAGGACGGGGCCTGCGTGGCCCCAGCAGGACTGAGGAGCAAGGGCTGATGGCTGGCCCAGAAGACCTCTGGCCACGGCTGTTTCCTCTTCCTGCTTCCCACATGCCTCCCCTGCAGCCTTCACCTACACACCACACCGTCTGTCACCGGCCCCGGAGCCGGGGCGGGAGCCGCTGTCCTAGGAGGAGACGAGGGGGCGGGGAGGGACCTCAGACCCTGTCTCACCCTGAAGTGCTCGGGCACCAGCGTGGGACCCACACAGGCGGGAGACTCCAGGGGCCAGACTGAGCACCGTGCCCAGGACATGGGCAGCACCGTGCCCCCCCACCCCTGCCCACACTTCACTCACCCTCTTCCCCTCTGAGAGCAGGAAGCGGCACGGCACCTCGTCTAGGACCCTGGAGTCCTGCGTGCCAATGTGTGTGCCAAAGCCCACCCCCCACCCCCACTCGAAGGGAGGGTGTCCCGGGAGCAACAGAGAGAATAGCAGCCCACCCCCCTTCTCCACACCCTCATCATGTTCCCATCCCCTCTCCTGGCCAGAGGCCCCATATGCTGCTGGAGTCCAGCTGAGTCCAGAGGTGGCCTGGTACCACCAGCTTCACTCTGTCACCTCAGCTGGCTCCCACCCCTCTTCCTGGCCTGAACGGGATTGCCTTAAATTGGCAGGTGGTAGAGCACTCACTGCCCTTGGAGCTCTGACCCAAGCTCCTGCCTGTCCACCCTTTCCCGAGAGCGGTTCCTGCTTATCGAGCCCGGGCGCCGATCAGCCGGCCCTGGGCCAGGGTCCTGGGGGTGACACGCAGATATGCAAGGTCACCCTGACACTGGTGCCAGGCCGGCCTCGGCTCCTTGGGGCTAGCACAGCCCCTGCCCCCCCCCCACCCCGTTCCCTCCTTCCCACCCCTGTGTCCCTATCCATGCTCCACCCAATCCTGGCACCAGCCTCCCCATACCTCTGCCCACCCCTCTCCCCAGAGGGTAGGGTGTAAATGCCACGGTCTGAGGTGGACGAAGGCGGGATAGAACGCACAGGCTTTGATCCTGAGAGGCTGGGAGTATGAGGGGCCGCAGCCCCAAAGAAGGCACCCTCACCACCCCTTCAGAGCACGCCTGTTGTATCCCCAAGGTCTCCTCAACACTTGGCTGAATCTCGAATGGCAAGGCCAAGAGGAGGCCAGGCCCGGCCTTGCTACACAAGACCCCTGCCCAGCCCGACCCCTCAGCCTGAGGGGCAGCCCTGGAGGGTCTTGGCCTCCCCACAAGTCCCTCCCTTCCTCCCCCACTGTACTGTGAATGTCCTGTGACTCAGCACAAAGACAGATAATATATTTAATTCATGTTGTACAGAAAGGAGCGAGCAGTCTGTACCGAAAAGCTGATTTTGACAGATTGATCCCAAAGACGGACGACCGAAGGCCCTTCTCCAGGCCTCGTGAGTGCGGCTGGGGCGTGCTTGTAGATGTATATATATATAAAGTGGACAGAGAGTTTGGTTTGTGTGGATCTCTGAGCCCACCCTGGGCTTGGGCGGGGTTCCCTGCACCCTTCCTGCTGGATTCCGGATGCTGCCGCCTCCAGGGCCGGAAGTCAGCTCTGGGTGTTGTGGGGTGGAGTGGAGGAGGCCTCTGCCCAGGGTGGTGGCTGGAGGGGTGGGGCCAGCCAGAGAGGGAGGCCCGGGGAGGGGTGCCGGCTGCTGTAGCTGACCCTCCTGCTCCCCCAACTGAACAGCTTCCTGACTAATGGGGAGGGAAGGAGGGAGGTTTAAGAGAGGGTTGACATGGGGAATGGCCAAGGCCAGGGCACAGAACGAGGGTGAGCACCTCTGTCCTCCAGCCCAGCAGCAGTGTCCACAAACCCTGAATCCACCTTGTGCTGCCCAGACCGCCTCTCCCCTCGGGTACACACAACCTTCTTGCACACACATCTTCCAAAGTTCCCAGCATCCTGCTCTGTCTTCCAAGTCAGCGTCCAGGCCTGTTCTCCCAAGAGCACGCGGAGAAGGCCGGCCCCAAACCGCACCTCCTGACTTTCCCTGTCCAGTGGCCTCATAGCCAGCCATAACCACTTTCCAATCCGCTGACATCCTTGGCGTGGCTGCTTTCAGAGAAGGAGGCTAATGCTGAGGTTGGGTGATGTCTTCCAAGGTCATGAAAGTAAGGGGCGGACCAGGGCTTGGCTCTCAGCCCAGCACCACTTCTGCCCCCTGGACTTCCTCACCCTTTTCAGGCAGCCGGTCACCAAACTATAGGACAGTTAGTGCTTGTTGGGAGACGTAGTGGTGGGAATCAGGGATATATATGAATATGAGAGAGACCGTGAGCCAGGGAGAGGGGCAGAGGGGGAGAGAGAGAGACTCTTAAGCAGGCTCCATGCTAAGCAACAGAGGACTTGATCCCACGACCCTGGGATCATGACCTGAGCTGAAATCAAGAGTCGGACATTCAACTGACTGAGCCATCCCGGTGCCCCCCAGGTCAGACTTTTTAAGCTAAGTTGAGTGGGGGGTCACCCGGGTGGCTCAGTCGGTTAAGGGTCCGACTCTTAGTTTCCGCTCAGGTCATGGTCTCACTGTTGTGAGATCTAGCCCTGAATTGGGCTCTGTACTCACAGCACGGAGGCTGCTTGGGATTCACTCTCTCCCTCTCTCTCTCTCTCTCTGCCCCTTCAGTGAGCTCTCTCTCTCTCAAACACACACACACACACACACACACACACAAACAAAACAAAACAAGCTGAGTTTGGAAAGAACCCAGACAGACCTGATATTGATGAGACTCCCTACTACGTGCCAAGCACGTGCGGAAGCATCTCACTGACCCCTCACAACAGCCCCGTCGCTCTCCCTGCTCTGCAGGTGAGGACAGTGAAGTTAACTGTCTTCCCCAGAGTCATCAAGCAAATAAGAATCCCAGGTCTGTCGGCCATACCAGCCATTGGTCTTCAAGGAGGGAAAGGAGCAGAGAGAAGGAGGTGTGGACAGTGCGGGGCCCTCGGAGCCAGGGGAGCCAACACAAGGCACGACTCCAGGCTGCCGCTGCTTTGCTGGAGCACCTCGCGAGACCACCGTTGTGGGCAGACAGCGATGGCCACCAGTTCACAGAGGGGCCTGCCCCTTTAAGAGTTCCTGGGGGGGACAGCTGTTCCGTCTGTTGTGGAGGCTCACATGGGTGGGGGGGTATGTTGGAGGTCTATGGGGGGGGGGGGCATCAAGGCACTCTGAGCTGCCCAAGAAAGCCTGGGGCCCCCAGCGACAGGTTCACACCAGGCTTCGTATGTAGTTAGCGCTCCAAACCTTTCAGTGCAGAAGTGCTTCCGGAGAAGGCAGCTGGAGGGCCCGGTGAGTCTGGTTATGAGCTGTAGGGGCGGAGGGCGTCAGGCGCCATCACCTGGCTGTCTAGCGACCAGGCTAAACAACACAGGCACGTGTTTCCTGGACACCCCTGCCATCATGTCCTTATACCTTAGGGCTCAGGAGCCTGCCCGTTTCACTGGAGCCCTGGGCAAAAGCATCCCTTAGCGAGTCATATCCCCCTTGGTACCACTGCCCCATCTGCTCCTGGAGTAGGTCAGGGATCCCGGGGTCTCGACTGACCTCTCCCTTCACCATGCCCGCTCTGCCGGGCGTTTGTAGTTTGCAGCTGCCTGACAAAAGGTCCTAGTTGTGGATGGCTGCAGGGGTGGGGTGGGACCTGGGGCTGGCTCTCCGCAGCCCCACCCTTCCCTTCCTGTGGGCTCCCAGTCGCCCTGCCCCTCCAGTCTGGTCCAGTCCCCCAGGCCGCCACTCCCTTCGCCCTGCTCGGCTGCTTGGACCCGCTGAGGGTCAGCGCTGTCACCAGACCTCCTTGTCTTCCTTGAATCAGCACCCCTGTGGCCCGTCTTTCCACCTCCATCCCTTTGGACCCCTGCTTCCATCTTGAGGCCTCCCAGCACTCATGAGCCCTTCTGTCTCCAGAGCAAACCCTCACACCATGAATCGGTCGCTGGGCCCAGGACGCCGAGGTGCATGGGTTGCCCTCACCTTCCAGGGGCTCAGGCCTGCTGGCGGAGAAGGTATCTCCATACACCTTCTTGTCAAGTGCTCATTGAGTGCCAGGCGCTATGTTGGGCCCTGAGGATGGGGCAGTGAAAGAACCGCCATGTCCCTGCTGTCAAAGAGCTTAGAAGGATGTCACCCAGATACACACATGGTACATCCAGGGGTCAGAAGTGTGACAGGACAAAATTGAGCAGGGTCAGGACAGATGTGACGGCCGGGGGTGGGGGCTCTCTGACAAGATCAGGGGCAGCCGTGACTTGAGGGGGGGCGGGGAAGGTGGACCCCCAAGGACAGAGCATTCCAGCAAAGGCCCCGAAGGGAGCGTACTTGAGAATGAGCAAGGAGGAGGCAGGCTGGAGCACAGTGGCCGGGCAGGCTGGTGAGGCCGCCGGGGAGCACGTAGGACATGCCAATGCCTGGCTCCAGCTCAGATCGGTTCGCTCAGACCTGGCAGCGGGGACAGGCATCAGTAGTTTTTCAAAAGCTCCTTAGATGACCCTAATGGAACGTGTGCAAGTGAGCAGGTTTGTCAGAACTTGAACCCAGGCCCGCCCGCCTGAGCAGCACCACCGGCCTCCTGGGGAGATGTGGGCGGCCGGCGGCCAGCACAGAGGATGCACAGCTGGGGTCCTGAGGACTGGGAGCAGCACCCTCGCCCTCCGGTCACCTACAAGCAAAGGTCACCATAGGCACCAGAGGGTTAGCCAGCAGTCACTGCGCCCCCACCCCACCACACGCCCCCTGCCACCAGCCAGCTCCTCCTCTGGACCCTCTGGACCTCCCACCATCCACCAATGGGAAGGGCAGCATAGGACATGGAGGCCGGAGGCCGCTGTGCCTGGCGGCCTTTCTGAAGGTCGGTGCTCAGCTCCGGTGAGGGTGTGCCACCGCCCGAGACAGGACAGGACGGGGCAGAGGGTACGCTGCCTGCCGGCGCCTCCCCCGCCCATCAGCCTCTTCTCCTCTCCCTCCTTCCCTCCTTCTTCCTGGCTCTCGCTCCCTTTTCCCCTCTGCCACGCCCTCTTTCTGCCCCTCCCCCTTCCTCTTTGGGGGGGAACACTTAACCCTGGGGAGCCATCAGCTGACCTGGCCTTCTCCCTGAGGAAGAAGATCTTGCGGCCTCCCCAAGCCCCGAATCCCTGAGAAGCTCTCTTGAGGCCAAGCTTCCCTTTCTTTCACCCTCATCCCTTTTCTAGTGACGTTGACACAAGCAGGGGGCATGGGGCGCTGTGGCAGTGGCTGTGCGGCCATGGGGGGGTGCAGCCAGAGCGTGGCAGGCGCGTGGCCTTGTCCTCCTGGATGCAGGCAGCACTCCTCCCTGCTTGGAGCTTCTGCCCTGTTCCTATTTCCTGACCCCTCCCCCCCTCCCCTCTCCCCTCTGTCTCCTCCTTCCCCTCTCCCTCCTCCCTCCCTGCCTCCTTCCCTCATTCATTATTCATCTGAGGGCTCCTGACAATGTGCCAGGCTCTGTTTCCAGTACCACCCGGATACAAACTTGACCCTGACTTAGACCCTACTTGGGGGAGCTCAGAGTCGGAGTCAGTTAGGATGTGGTCTTGGCTTCCTCTCATGAGATCTCAGTTACTTGAGGGAAGGAGAGTTGTCTTTTAAAATTTACCAAGTTCTTTTCTTTTCTTTTTTCCTTTTCTTTTCTTTTTTTCTTTTCTTTTCTTTCTTTCCTTTTCTTTTCTTTCTTTTCTTTTCTTTCTTTTCTTTTCTTTTCTTTCTTTTCTTTTTGTTTCTTTTCTTTTTGTTTTCTTTTCTTTTCTTTTCCTTTCTTTTCTTTTTGTTCTTTTCTTCTTTAACATTTCAAACACAACAAAACCTTTTTATGCCATCCAGGTTTTCCCTGGAGGAGGGGTCAGCTGGGTCCTGGGTTCCTGAGACGGAGTCTTACACATCCAGGGCTCCAAAATACACAGGCCTGGATTCAAATCCCATCTCTGCTGCTTGCAAGCTGGGTCACCTTGGGCATGTTACACCCCTCTGTGCCTCAGTTTCCTTCTCTGCGGCATCACCCTTTTTCACAGGATTGTGAGGGTTCATGAGAACCCTGGGGCTGGCACCCAGTGCTCGGTAAACGGTGGCATGGGTACGCTGCGCATGCCCACCCTGGTCCCCAGCAGCAGGGATTCCAGCCCCCTCCTTCCCCCCAGGATCCCAATCCTGACATTAGAATTGGCCGCTTTTTCGTTTCTTGCTTTCTTCACCCTTGATAAGATCTGTTATTTTCAACAATGTATTAGGCACCTTCCATCTCAAAGATTTTGCAAAACTTTAAGATGACCTCAGCCCAGAGTATTGTCTCCACAGAGCTGGGGAAGGAAGCATGGAAAAGTTTACAATAAAAGCATTGGGTCAAGGTGTCACTCAAAGTGGGTCAGCTGCCTTCCGAAGTAGCCAGTGCTCTGTCCCTAGAAGCACTGTGGCAGGGGCTGGGGGAGCACCTGTTGGGAGCTCTGGGGGCGTGCACTGCCTCGCCTAAGTCCTACCGGCTTGCAGAGGAAGGGGCCATCTGGGTCGGCCGGATCCGTACCTGGTCTGACACTACTCTGGGTCTCTACTTTGCCAAGCGGGGGAGCAAGGTCTGGCCCACAGGTGAGAAGCATTGCTCAGAGTGGCCGAGAAAAATGTAGTAAACCGTGGCTGTGGGTTGCAAACCTCCTTCCCCCTGGACTCCAGGAGGCTTGGGCCACCCTCCCAATCAGGTCACTCGCTTTAAGACCAGACTACTTTGGCTTTTCAAGAGCTGGGACTGACTCTGGGGTGTGGGAATGAACATACCTGGGGTTCCAGAAGCTGGAGCTGTTGAGGGTGGGAAGGCTGCCTTGGGGAAGAGGGGATGGGGCCAGGGGTTAGAGAGGTGATCCTCAGCCACCTGTGACTGTATGCCTCTGGCCAAGAGTTCCACCTGGTAATGGAAAGGACGGCCCAGCTTCACCATATAAGGTAGCAGGGAAGGTCAGGATTCACAAGCAGGGCAGAGGTCAAGAGCAGAGCTCTCTCTAGTGCCTGGCTGCCTCGACTTGAATCCTGTTACATCACTTCCTGGCTGTGGGACCACATAACATGGCTTCTCCGTGCCTCAGTTTCCCCATCCGTAAAATAGGGTGAGTGTAGGATTAATGTGGAGATTAAACGAGTTAATACATAGGGGCGCCTGGGTGGCTCAGTTGGTTAAGCATCCGACTTTGGCCTAGGTCATTACCTCGCCGTTCCCAAGTTCGAGCCCCACGTCGGGCTCTGTGCGGACACCTCGGAGCCTGAGCCTGCTTCGGATTCTGTGTCTCCCTCTCTCTCTCTCTCTGCCCCTCCTCCACTTGTGCTCTCTCTCTCTCTCTCTCTCTCTCTCTCGGCAATGAATAAACATCAAAAAAAAATTTAACGAGTTCATACACAGAAAGCACTCAGAATTTATTGGCCACATAGAAAGCACCACATGGAGTGTTAGCGTTGTTACCTGTCTCCCAGCATAGAAGCAGACATCACTCACCCTCTGTTTTCCCAGTGAGTGCCATGAGGGAGCACTAGAGGGAGGAAGTGCTGGGGGGGGGGGGGGGGGGGGGGGGGAGCCCAGGGATGAATAAAACCCCTTCTGTCCGAAGGGAGCCACTCTTCCTCCCGAACTGCCATCAGAGCTGGAGAATTCCGACGTCCCTTATCCTAACACATCTATGTTCCAGGCAGAGTGCTGTGAATTTAACAAATTGACAAATTTAAAAAAATGTCCTTTGTTTACTTCAGCAGACATTTATTAAACATCTCCTTGGCCCAAGCAACCCTGTGAAGCACTAAAGATTTAGAAATAAGTAAACAGTGCTCTCTCCTCAAGGAACTCACGTCTGGTCAGGGAGAGATAAGCCAATTGCAGGAATAATAATAATGGCTTCGAAGTGGGCTTCGTTTATCTGCTCCTCACAGATGCCCGGGTGATAATCCCAGAGGGTGGGAGCGGCCTGCCCGCCGTGAGCCTCCCTCCCCTCCCCTTCCTCAGCCCCCACAGTACCTGTGAGTGTTACAAGCCTCATAAAGTGAGTTGCACCTTTACACTCTAGGTTCGGGTCAGGGTCGTGAAGAAACATGAATTAATATAAAAATGAAACGTCTGATCCATCAGGAATCTTCCCGTCGATGGTCCTACCGGCATCTTCGCAAGGTTCCCAAGCCCTGTGTTCCCCAGCCTCTGAGCCTCTTTCTCCACCTGTGTCTGACCATCCACTCTGTAGTGTGACCATCTACACTCGTGCTGCTGGGCCAAGGACCCGCCCTTCCCGGAAGGGGCTTCCTCTCTCAAGGCTCTGCACCTCCAGAGCCCATCTGTCCGTGTTCCCTCTGCCTGGACTTCTCCTTCCACCTCCCTCAGCAGCTCCGGCTCAGTCAGACTCACTGGGCCTTGGACAGGTGCTTCCCCTTGCTGGGAGTTCAGCGCCCCTGTCCCTAGAGTGAAGGGGGGCCCCAGATGCCCTAGAGTGTCCCCTCTGCTCCAGATTTTACACCAACCTGTTTCCACTTCAGTGTTTTGTATGAATCATTTCCCTCCCTCCTCCTTTCAAGCATGTCTCAAACTCCCCTCCTCCAGGAAGTCTTCCGTGATCCACCCCATGAATATTTTCTGTGTGCTCAGCTCTGCCGGCACCAAAGTGCTGACACTAGGGCTTCAGGGGGTCTCAGCCTCTCATAACCCCCATCACCCAAACGTCACCCAAATACACACAACCTGAGTAAAACCAGAGCTTGATATGGTAATGTGACCTCGAGGTAAGTCATCCAACACCCTCCACCTCCAACCAGTCGTACCCCCAAGCCTCACTATCTAGAAATTCTAACAGCCTGCGTTCTGTACTCGGGTTTCCAGTGTCTTCCTAGGGTTCAGATTGTAAACTGTCTGGGCGGTCTTCACTGCCACCCCAACCCTAACTGCTTTGTTAGGCGAACAACACCAGTTGGTGAATTTGTTTGCAATGACTGAGGCACTCTCAAGCACAGTAGCCCATTTTGCTCTGAAAACATCCTGTGGGGTAGACAGGGCAGGCGCGATGACCCCATTTCACGGATGTGGAAACTGAGGCCCTGGGAGGTTTAACGCCTTGCACACGGTTAGTTAAGTGACAAAGCAAGGTCTCCCATCAGGTACACCTATTTGCCTCATTGAACTAGTTTTTTGCCAGCTCCGATTTTAATCCGTTCCAGTATGGAGCTGTTGAGCCCTTGGCCCCTTAGAGCTGGCAGGGGAGCCAGAATAAGCAGATTTGACTTCTAATCTGACTCGCCCAGCTGGTTCGGAAGACAGCCACTCTTCCACCTTGCCTCTTCCACAGCTGCTCCGGGCCCCTCTCTGCACCCCTCCTTCTCCCCCCACCCTTTCCCACTAGCTCTGGGAGCCTTGGGATGGGCGTGGGGTGGGCTCCCAGGAGGATGTGAGCCTAAGGACAGGCGGGATGTTTTTCTGACTCCACATTGTTCTGCCCGTGCCCATTGTGTGGGCTGAGAGCTGGACGTCACCGAGTCGCCTGGCAGGCTTTCAGCAGAGCTGGGGAACATTTCCGGAGGGAACTGACCCGTTATGAATGATGGAAGCTTCTCACAAGTGTTGGCATTTCTTTGGATGGGCCAGACTCGGGGAGCCAAGGCAAGGAAGACTCCCAGACTCCCCACTCCTGGCAGCCGGCTACCAGACTAAAGGTCCCAGGGACCTTGGCTGACCTGTGATTTGCCGAGAGGGCCTAGTCCCACAGAGAGAGGGGTTTGGGAATGTAAAGTGGAGGGGAAAGGGGTTGGGGGCGAGGGGGGGGTGGAGGACTTGCCTACGAGGGGCCAAATTGAACGGTTATTCTGTTTACATCACCTGACTCCAACTTGGGATTGCTCACACCTGAGGACGGGAACCGGATCTGGTCACCTTGGAAAGCTCATGGAGCTCATCCTACAGGAAACGCGGGTCAGAAATGTGTTAAAACAGTTCGGCGTTTGCCATGGATGAGTAATGCTGGGTGTACGCCCAGCTCTTCCCTCCCGGGGAAGGCATTTAATTTGTGCACCCCCCCCTTTACCACGTGGCTGGGTGTGCCCCCGGAGAGGTTCCCCGATGCCGAGTGTTGTGTATCGATTTTCCCACAGTTTGATTTAATCCTCAAGAGGCCGGCATAGTAACCCGCTTCTTAGAGATGAGGAAACCGTCTCACAAAGGTTAAGGAATTAGTTCCAGACCACACACACACAGCTATTTCGTGGCAGAGCTGAGCTTTGAACCCAGGTCCGTGACGCTGCAAAATCCACATTCTACAGCAGGATTTCTCAACCGTTCGCGTGCATAAGAATTGGTTGGGGTGTTAGCTAAGAATGCAGAGTTCTGGGCCCCGTCCCCCACCCCACCTCTCAACAGAACAAGGTTAGGTGACTGGAATCTGCATTTTTTTGCCAGACAACACAGGTGACTCTGAAGTTGCTGGGGCACAATCAGAGAAACACTGCCTTGGGGTCTGGATTGCCTTCTGTGACTTTCGCCAAAGAGAGCACCAACCTGGTCTGAAAATGTGGGTGCAGCCCGATGCCCCTGCCACGACCTCATGGTGGCCTCACCTCACGCACATGTCCCTTGCCTGAGGAGTGAAACCCAGGAGAAGCAGCCTGGAGCCTATGAGGACGACAATCTGCAGCCTAGAAAAGTCTCCCGTCGCCCTTTACAACATGTTAAGCCCACAAGAGAAACCTGAGTGACAAAATCAGGGATAAAGGGGTCCTCGTTCATCCCTTGGATGTTTATGGACCTTTGCCATGGGGAAGGGTTTGGGACAGACAGCTGAGATCCTGAGCTGACAAATAGTACAGGTTTCTCAGAGCTGGGTGCCTCCAGGAACCTCCTGCTTTAGAATTATTTGCTGTGTGCTGCGAATTCAGAACCCTGGGCCCCAACCCAGACTCCACAGTCAGAATCTCGGGGCCGGGTGAACTCTGGAAATCTGCATCTTAAATACCCTCCCCGGGCGATTCTGAAGCAAACAGAGGTTTGGGAAGCAGTGCGCAAAGGGTCTGGAAGGCAAGGAACTCCTGCGGGGATCCCAGGAAGGCCCCACAGCTACAGCATTGGCTGGGAGCCCCGGGGGGCAGCTGTGGGTTAGTGGAAGGGGCGTCACGCTCGGTGTGTGTAATTCTGGGTTTGAATCCCGAGCGAGTGGCAACCTCCCTGAGCGCAAGTGCTCACGGGCTAGATGAGGATAGTCTGGGCCACCTCCCCGCATCACCGTGAAGACCAGGGGGCATGCTGTAGGCCCTGAATGGTCCACGGCACGGGTGTGGTGGCACGAGTTTATTCTAGGTTTTTAGGCAATTCCAACAGAAGGATCCTGGCCGCATCTGGCCTCCAGCTGGCACAGACACACTTCATGCCCCTGGGGAGCCAAGAGCTGGGCTGGGTGTGGGGGGTTCAAATTCAGAATCATGACTCTGGACTCTGATGGAGTGGCCCGGGGCATCCTTGGAGGGTCAGGGCTCAGGCTATGGCCCGCAGGACCCTGACACCCAGATCAGGCCTCGAGGGCTGTTGCCACCCCTCCACTGCCCTGTCTGTCCACTCCCCTGTCCATCCGCTTCCAAGCCCCTTTGCTCCTCTCCAGGAGGTCACACTAAACGCATTGGCTCTGAGAGGCCAGCTCAGGCCTTTCCTCACTCTACCCTCACTGTTCCTCCTCTTGTCTCCCTGCTGTTGTCCCTACCGAGCTGGGGGACCTAACCGTTCCCCCTCTCCGCCACCCTCAGCGGCTCTGAGGACGCTGCCCGCTCTTCCTTGACCCACATGCCCTCTTTTGAGGCTCCATTCCCCACCCACCCCGCGAGAAGCCCAGGGTTACCCTTAGGCCCGCAGCCAACTCCTTCCGGGGGGGAAGGACCTGTTAAACTAATTCACACTCAGGAGGTGGACAAGGCGTACCTGGGCCCTCGCCGGGAACGTGTGCGCTTCACAAGAAGCTGCAGGAAGGAGGCAGAGCAGGGCTGGCAGACGGCCTCTCCCCTGGCAGCTTGGCCTTGCAGTTAAGGGCACAGGCTCTGGAGCTAAAGGGTTCAGATCCCGGCTAGACCATTCACCTTGGGTCACCTGCTTTACCTCTCTGTGCCTCAGTTTCCTTGTGTGCAAAACAGATGTGGTCAACGAATCCATTTCCTTAACGCAGGAGAGCACTCAGAACCTGTCTGGGACGTACCAGGTCCTCGGTAAATATCAGCCATTAGCGCTTATTAATGGAAGGGTTTCGGACACGGGAGACCGTTAATGGTCTGGGCTCCATCAGTAACTGCCCGTGTCCTCCCAGGGCCATGTGCGCCCCGCCTCCAGCCTTCGTGGCGCTCTCATCCGAGGGCGATGCTGCAAAGGGAGCCAGTGTCCAGACTCTCAGGCCGAGACTCAGCCTTTTGGGAAATCTGGGGAAGAAGGATGAGAACAACAGTGGCCAGATTAGGGGCAAGGTCTCAAATAGCATCCCTGAAGCCAGGGCAAAAATGGACGGGAGAGGAACTTGACATCTTCTCCGCTGTCATTTCCTTTAGGTTCAGCTCCCCTGTGAACTGGGGGCAGGGCTTGGTGAGAGAGGGGGGGCACAGGGGCGGGGGCGCAGTTTATGAACCACTGGGTCTATGGACTCTGGGAAACCGGGAAGGAATGGAATTCTCTGGCAGCAACTTTCTTCTGCAAAACGGAAAGAAAATTCAGGTCCTCCAGGCAGGGAGACGGGCAGCAGGGCCCTGCTCCAGTCACCCCTCCGGCTCCCACCCTGTCCCTTCTGGCCAGCATCCCTCCAGATAGGGGCGGGCAGGAAGACTGGAAGGCTCCTGGAGGGCGGGGGGGGGGGGGGGTCCGTGGACAAGTCTCTGCCACAAATGCCACCTCGTCTCCCAGCCCCGTGTTCTCCAGGGACATGAAGAAGGGGACTCCTCTACTTCCTCAGAAGAACCGCCCCGGGAGAGCCCTGTCTCCTCACACCGGACCACTGGGAGTGGGTCCAGCACCCCTTGTTGGTTTGGAAGATGCATCCCCGTTTGAAGAATGCCACTTAGGTAGGGGGCCCCGCGAGGGGGGGGACAAGGACTGCGGCCAGGTCAGGCAGAACACCAAGTTCACACCCTAGAAACTCTGACACGCGGAAAGGAGACACCGAAGCAGAGACTGTGGCCAATAGTAATTCTCTCAGTACCTCCATCTTGCAGAAGGTGGAAGAAGCCATGAGGGAACAGCCGTTAGGCCCACACTTTCCTGGCACTCGGAGTGAGTCAGGGCCTGCGCTGCACCAGGAAGCACGGTGACTCATAAGACAAGGGCCACACACATGAGGAATCCGGTGCAGAGGGGGATGGTGCGTTACCCGGCCACAAAGGAGGGCGCCCCTGATTCTATCTGGGAGGGGGGATATTTGAGCTGGACAGACTGGGTCGCATTACTGCAGGACAGGGGAGAATAGCCAAGGGGCTGTGTTCACGGGTCATAAACCCTCCCAGGGGTGCGGGGTCGGGGGGAGGGACGGGGAACCACAGAGGAGGATGCAAATGCAACAGGGGCCTCGACGTGCACATTGAAGGGATTCCTGCAAACAGTGGGGAGGGAGAACATACATGGCTTTTTCCTGATCATTAGAAGCAATATATCTTTATCATTAAAAATTGGGGGAGGGGTTCCTGGGTGGCTCAGTTAAGTGCCCGATTCTTGGTTTCAGCGCAGGTCATGATCTCAAGGTTCTTGAGATTGAGCCCCGCGTCGGGCTCAGCACTGGCAGCACAGAGCCTGCTTGGGATTCTCTCTCTCTCTCTCTCTCTCTCTCTCTCTGCCCCTCCCCCACTCTTGCTGTCTCCGTCTCTCTCAAAAATAAATAAATTTAAAAAAATTTTTTTATGTTTATTTTTGAGAGAGACAGAGACAGAATACAAGTGGGTTAAGGGGAGAGAGAGAGGGAGACACAGAATCCAAAGCAGGATCCAGGCTCTGAGCCGTCAGCACAGATCCCGACGCGGGGCTCGAACCCACGAGCTGGGAGATCATGACCTGAGCCGAAGTCGGATGCTCAACCGACTGAGTCACCCAGGCACCCCTCAAAATAAATAAATTTTTAAAAATTTAAAATAAGTGAGGGGAGAAACAGAAAAAGAAGAGAGAAGAAAATTAAAATCACTCATCTGCCAACTACCCAGAAATAACCACTGTTAACATTTTGATGTTTTCCCTTCAGATTCTTCTTTTATAAAGAGAACTTTAAAAAGAGGATAAGTATGATAAGTACAATATGTAATATACAGGCATATTATATAGCAAAATACATATTTCATATTAAAGGGTTATGTTACATTAGAACATAATCTGAATTCAGAGAATATAGATTAACAAACAATTATTTTATAATAATTTAGTATGTGTGCTTTTTAAAAAACTAAATTGAGATGGTACAAAGGGGAGTTTTAAATTTAATTTATTTATATTTAATAGACAACACATCTGTGTGCTCCATAATTTAAAAGGTCCAAGAGCATTTATAGTGAAAGTGTCCCTTGGGGAGCCTGGGCGTCTCAGTCGGCTGAGTGAGTCCGACTTCAGCTCAGGTCATGATCTCACGGTTCATGGGTTCGAGCCCTGTGTCAGATTCTGTGTTTGCCTCCCTCTCTGCCCCTCCCTCACTCATGCTCTGTCTCTCAAAAATAAATACGCATTAATAATAATAATAATAAAAATTTTAAAAAGAAAGTGTCCCTTTCACCCCATCTCACAGCAGCTAGTTCCCCTCCTTGGAGATGTGATTGTTGCTGTAAACCTCAAGGGACTTTATTCATAGACAACACAAACACATCTTATTTTTTCCCCTTTACACAAATGTCACAAGAGTGTTAGCCACTTATTCTGCATCCCCCAGTTTTTACTAAATATATCTTAGATACCATTTCCTATCAATACATAAAGTGTTCTCATGTTTGTGACTACATGATATTCCATTATATGGCTGTCTCTAATTTATGTCTCTACTCAGTCATTTGGGCTTTCCACCATGTTTTGCCTAAGTAAACGGTGCTGCGATAAATAACTTTGCACATATGTCATTTTGCATAAGAACACCTCTCTAGGGGCACCTGGTGGCTCAATCGGTTAAGTATCTGACTTTGGCTCAGGTCACGATCTCGAGGTTCGTGAGCTGGAGCCCTGCGTCGGGCTCTGTGCTGACAGCTTGGAAACTGGAATCTGCTTCAGATTCTGTGTCTTCCTCTCTCTCTCTCTCTCTCTCTCTCTCTCTCTGCACCTCCACCACTCGTTCTCTGTCTCTCTCTCTCTCTCAAGAATAAATAAACATTAAAAAAAAATTTTTTTTAAAACAGAGAGTGACCCTCGGCCTGAAAACCATAAAACAGACACATTAAGAGAGAATAAAAAGGGCACCTGGCTGGCTCAGGTGGTGGAGCATGTGACTCTTGATCTCAGGGTCATGAGTTCAAGCCCCACATTGGGGGTAGGAGTTTACTTTTAAAAAATAAATAAGCAAAAAGGGAAAAAGAGGGAATTGAAGATTTCTGTTTAAAGACAGACTACTGGCCACACATATGTGTTGTCCTTCCTGTGACACCCCCCCCCCCCACCAAAATGACAATAAAGCAGTGACGAAAAGCACATTCTCCTAATGAGGAAGAGAACAGGAGGAAGGCCAGCACAGGTGAACATTCTCAGCGGGTGTATGGGAGCGGACCGGGAGAAGAGTGGTTGCTGATGAAGGCGAGGAAGGGAGCCCAGAGTGGGAGGCGGCTGAGAAGGCCCCACATCGTCCCAGCAGGACGACAGGGGAGTTCAGGCCTCAGAGAGGCCGCGGGGTTGGACGGCCCAGCGGAGGCAGGAGACCCAGCCATGGCTGAAAAGAGAAGGATTGGCCAACAGTCTAGGAAGACCCGATTCCTAAGCAACACATAGGGCAGCAGGGTTCCATCCCCAACTGGAAGGTTCAGTGACCGCAAAGGAGGGCCTTTCACTTCTGCTACTTGGAGTCCCCCCGTGTGACACAGGCTCCCTTCCCAAAGGAAAGGAAACCTGCCAACTGGCCAGCTGAGCCTCACTCTTAAATACAGAAAGACAAAGATCATCAGACATTTGACAAAAGGCTCAGATATGAAAAGGAAACAAAAGTAAATAATTAGGGGCAGGGAGGATGCTCCATAAGAAAGAGAAGTAACTTGGGAAACAGAAACACAAGAAAGCTTTCAATAACTGACAGGTATTTTCAAGTGGATTTGAGGACCTGTTGCGTCCCTAAACAAGGACAAGATGCTATGAAAGAAGCAACCAGAAAATAAACGTGAGCTACTAGAAATTAAAGATAGGATTATGGAGGGGTGTCTGGGGGGCTCAGTCGGTTAAGCATCTGACTTCTGACTTCAGCTCAGGTCATGATCTTGAGGTTCGTGAGTTTGAGCCCCTCATCGGGCTTTGCTCTGACAGTGAGGAGCCTGCTTGGGATTCTCTCTCTCCCTCTCTCTCTGCCCCTACCCTGCTCACGTTCTCCCCTCCCCCTCAAAATAAAGAAATAAACATTAAAAAAATAAAAATAGGATCATGGAAATAAATATTTCAGTAAAAGGTGTTGGAAGGTAGAAAATTAGAGAATTACTCTTATATCTGGATAAAAGTCTATCCAGAAAAAAAGTACAAAGAAGATGGAAAGGAAAAAAATGCTCAAATAAGAAAACAAAACAGGGCGCTTGGTTGGCTCAGTCGGTAGAGTATCCAACTTTTTATTTAATGTTTATTTGTTTTTTGGGACAGAGAGAGACAGAGCATTAGTGGGGGGGGTGGGGGTAGAAACAGCAAGAGACACGGAATCTGAAGCAGGCTCCAGGCTCCGAGCTGTCAGCACAGAGCCCAACGTAGGGCTCAAACCCACGAACTGTGAGATCATGATCTGAGCCAAATCGGACACTTAACCAACTGAGCCACCCAGGCACCCCTAGAGTATCTAACTCTTGATCTCAGGGTCATGAGTTCAAGCCCCACATTGGGCAAGGAGACTACTTAGAAAAAAAAAAAGAAAAAAAAACAAAGTAATTCCCCAAAACCAAAGAATTTTCAAATGTAAAGGGGACACCAAGAATCACAAATGAATAAGAGATCCACATATCTGTTATGGTGAAATTTTAAAATAGCAACGACAAACACAAGATCCTAAAAGTTTCCCTAGAGGGGGAAAAAGTTTGTCTCTAAAAATACAAGAATTAAGGGTGCCTGGCTGGCTCATAGGTAGAGCATGTGACTCTTGATCTCGGGGTTGTAAGTTCGAGCCTCACATTGGGTATAGAAAGTACTTAAAAATAAATCTATTTTTTAAAATATTTATTTATTTTTGAGAGAGAGAGAGAGAGACAGTGTGTGAGTAGGGGAGGACAGAGAGAGGGAGATACAGAATCCGAGGCAGGCTCCAGGCTCTGAGCTGTCAGAACAGGGGCAGACACGGGACTCGAACTCACGAGCCACGACCTAAGCCAAAGTCAGATGTTTGACTGAGCCACCCAAGCAGCCCTTAAAAATAAATGTTGACAAAAAAGAATCAGACTAGCTTCAGGATTCCCATTAACTAAGGCTACAACAATGCACTCAACATCGTGTGAAAAAACAATTCTTTTTTTTTTTTTTTTGAGTTTATTTTGAGGGGAGGCAGAGAGAGGAAGTGAGAGACTCCCACGCAGGTTCTTCACTGTCAGCACAGAGTCCCATCTAAGGGCTTGATCCCATGAACAGTGAGATCATGACCTGAGTCAAAACCCAGAGTCTGGCACTCAACCGACTGAGCCACTCAGGTGCCTGAAAAAAAGCAATTCTTAATGCAGAAGTCTATATCAATCCAGATTACCATTCAAGTGTGAGGGCGGAGCCATGCCACTTGTAGAAATGAGGGACTCAGAAAATCACCCCTTCTTAACTGACTTGAAGGGGCACCTGGGTGGCTCAGTCGGTTAAGCGGCGGACTTCGGCTCAGGTCATGATCTCGCGGTCCGTGAGTTCGAGCCCCGCGTCGGGCTCTGGGCTGACAGCTCAGAGCCTGGAGCCTGTTTCGGATTCTGTGTCTCCCTCTCTCTCTGACCCTCCCCCGTTCATGCTCTGTCTCTCTCTGTCTCCAAAATAAATAAACGTTAAAAAAAAAATTAAAAAAAATACAAAAAAAAAAAAAAGAACTGACTTGAAGATGGGGTATGGGAAAATGATAGTGTAAACAAGAAAAAAAGAGAAGGAGGGAAGGAGGAAGGGAGAAAGAGAGAAGAGGAGGCAAGAGAGGGAAGGTGGAAGGGAGGGGAAGCCAGTGGGACCAGGCCAGGGCATCAGTGAAGGGAAGGAGTCCCAGGGAAGAGACAGACAGCTGTGTGACGGAGAAGCAATTCACCCAGGGGCGCTTGGCTGTCTCTTTAGAAGAGCAAATGACTCATGATCTCAGAGTTGTAAAACAAACTCAAGAAAATGATATTGTTGAGTGAAGAGAAGAAGAGAAGGGCAATGAGAAGAAGAAGGAAGTCAATATGAGACTCTAGGATAAACTAAAACAAATAAAGGAAAATGCAATTACAAGGCATTGCTGGCCCTTGCCACGGGCAATATTTACATGGTCACAAATGCACACATCATTGACTGGATTCAAACCATTAAAACCAACCTATAGGCAGAGCAGGAAGACCTGATTGTGGCTAGAAAGTTAGAATATCCTGTCAGCAACATTTGAGCATTTCAAGTAAATGCTCAGAAGACAGAAGGTGGGAAGGAGAGCCACAGGGGAAACATAGGAGAGACGGTATCCGTATCCCACAAAATAGTGAGTCCAAACTGGCAATAGCCGACGGCATGAGAAATAAATGTGTTACTTGAAGCAGCAAAGATAGTCGACAGACTAAAAACAGCTGTCTAGCCATGTTGGGAGGAGGCAGGGAAGAGGGTCTGAGTTTATTTATTTTGAGGGGAACTACCTCCCTATCCTTCCTAGTTACAAATCAATAGAGGATATCTCAAATGGAGAAATCCAGAAACAGCAGCATAGGCGTATTATTTACAGACATGGAAATCACTCCCAGAACAGCAGAGGTAGAAGTGGTCGCCTCTGGGGGGCGAAGTTAGGGGGGCGGAGGGATGAGGTAGGGCTGTGCACCGTAGGCTCCTCTGTTCAACTGTGTTTTCAACCCTACGCATGAAGTACTTGGATATAAAAATTTAATTGCATCACGGGATAAATGAGAAGGCAGGCACTGAGAGCTTGTGTGCCAGTACACGAGTGCTGGAGGCCAGATTCAAGGGAATTAGACGCCTGCGTCATGAAGTACCTTGCAGGTAGGACTGAAAAATGACCAGGATAAACGTCGACGACGTTGGAGATGAGAAAGCGTTCTGATTTGCACAAAGAGCCAGAAGGTATTTCTGGAAACCATAGACCAAACGGCTCAGTATAGAATCCTGGCAGAATTCTAGCACAGATTATTAAACAGATGGCTTGGGAGTGCTTTGGGATTTATTTATTTATTTGTACTCTGCCTCGTTCCAAAAGGGAGGATTTGTAGAGGCTTACAGAGACGTATACAGTACAACAAGATTAAAAAAAAAAATTATGTGAGAAAAGATTCTCAAGTAGTTAACCAGAGTGTTGCTATGTAAGCCCAGCAAATGCACTGGTAGGTAGACGCCCGAGAGAACCAAGGTAGGATCACATAGAAACTTCTACCTGAATGTTCGTAGAGGCATTATCCATGATACCCCAAACGTGGAAACCCAAATGTCCATCAACTGATGAACGGAAAAGCAAAATGTGGTGTATCCGTACAATGGGATACTGTTCAGCCACAAAAAGGGCTGGGTACTGAGGCACGTCACAGCCATGGAAGAGCCTGGAACACACGCTAAATGAATGAAGCTAGACATAAAGGCCACACGTTGTATGATTTCGTTTATACGAATTGTCCAGAAGCAGTAAGTCTATAAGGAAAGAAGGTAGACAGTGGTTGCCAAAGGCTGAGAACAGGGGGAAGGGAGAGTGACTGCTAACAGGGATAGAGTTTCTCTCTGAGATAATGAAAACATTCTGGAATTAGGTAGTGGTGTAGGTCACACAGTCTTGTGAATATACTAAAAACCACTGACTCGTACGCTTTAAGAGTGAATTTTATGGTATGGGAATTATATCTCAACTAAAAAAAAAAACATGGAAAAAATGGGGAAAGGAGAATAAAAGGACGGACAATAAAAAGGAACCAGGTCAGGGGCGCCTGGGTGGCGCAGTCGGTTAAGCGTCCGACTTCAGCCAGGTCACGATCTCGCGGTCCGTGAGTTCGAGCCCCGCCTCGGGCTCTGTGCTGACAGCTCGGAGCCTGGAGCCTGTTTCCGATTCTGTGTCTCCCTCTCTCTCTGCCCCTCCCCGGTTCATGCTCTGTCTCTCTCTGTCCCAAAAATAAATAAATAAATAAAAAAAAAAAAAAAAAAAGGAAGGAACCAGGTCAGTACGCAATACATATACTATAAAATTCTGGATAGGTGACAGAGGTGGACCATGCCCTTGGCCAAGAGCTTTCCAGCCACTACTACCAGCTTAGAACAAGTGTTAATTAAATGACTCCCAGCATCCGTACGATAAAAAAGAACTGAATGTTCGGGTGAATCACAGCTTTTCTTGGTGCTGACGCCCAGCAGAACTCTCTCCTGTGCATCTTCATCTAGGGCTCCGTGGGCAACAACATCCCTACCAAACATAACTCCGTTAACATATCCTGAGGGCCCTCAAGCGAGGCATAAAGCCCAAACACAATTCAATGAGGCCACTTTAATGAGGGGCCTAAAAGGTGTGCCAGGATACGCAGACAAGCCTTTGGTGGTAAAATGTAGATTCTCCGGAGAGCAGTGGTTTCCGACCTTGGCTACACCTTAGCAGGCCCTGGGGAGCTTTTGCAAAATACCAACCCGGGACTCCGCCCGCAAGAGAGTCCGACTTTCTTCAGCTTCCAGGTGATTCCAGTATATAGACAAGTCTGAGAATTGCTAATTAAGTAGATGAATGGTACATCCCTCATGAAATCCCCCAGGAACGTGATCGCTTGCCTCAGAGTTTATTCATAAAGTCAAGCTTATCGTAAACTTTAAATTCGTGTACTGGCATTTTCTGAATGTCTGCTGTGTACCAGGCAGGTGCTGTGCTGTGCCCCTGAGAACGGAAGGGTTCATGCGTGACCCAGCCTCCATCCTCGGGGAGCTGACAGTCGATCCGCGTTAAGGACACCCCAGCTGGTGATCACAGGAAGGGTGGTAAGTGGAGACGGAGAGAACACAGGTCCCCGGGGTAGCAGTGGGTGGGTGGGTGGGAAGCTCCCCGCGGGATAAGCAGCTCGCCTGAGCTCCGAAACGAAAGGTGAATTAGCGGGGCGGGGGGGGGGGGGCGGTCAGCGTTCAGTATGTCTCTCAGTGGTTTGGATGACAATTAGTAACCACACTTTATGAATGAATGTGAGGTGTCATCCTTACCCCGGAACAGCTGGAGGGATTGCCCTTCCGCTGAATGACTGAGTTGGGACCCAAAGTGTGCCCGCAGGGAAGAGGAACCCACACTGCAAGCAAATGAGACTCAGGGTAGAGGAAGGCAACCGGGAGGTGTAGACAGCGCCGGCCTCGGTGATCTACCAGAGGCCCCAATGTGTTCTCATGTCGTTCCGCCACAACCCAGCAAGAACGTGATATGTTACAGTTGAAGACAATCAGGCTTATAATGTCGAGCCCTGAGCCGACCCCGTCGAGGGCAGGGCCAGAACCCAGCGCAGGTCTGTCCTGCTCCCACGTTCCCGTTATTCCATGTGTCCTGTACTGTATAGGACTTCAGTAAACCAGCCGCACATAGGGGTGCCTGGGGGGCTCAGTCAGTTAAGCGTCTGACTTCGGCTCAGGTCATGATCTCGTAGCCCGTGGTTTTGAGCCCCGCGTCAGGCTCTGTGCTGCCAGCTCAGGGCCTGGAGCCTGCTTTGGATTCTGTCTCCCTCTCTCTTTGTCTGCCCCCCTCCCCTGCTCACACTCTCTCTCAAAAATAAACATTAAAAAAAATTTTTTTTTAAAGAAAGAACAATAATGAACTTAGGCTCTCACAGACACAATATTGAGCAAGCACGCTATTGTTTCTGGGGTGAGTGCCGGAAATATTCTATATCTCGATCTGGGTAGTGGTCACCAAAGTATGTACACATATAAAAATTCACTCTGTTCACTTAAGGCTTGTGCATTTTAGGGGTGCCTGGGTGACTCAGTCAGTTAAGCCTGTGACTCTTGATTTTGGCTCTGGTCACGATCTCACAGTTGATCTCATGTCTGATCACACGATCTCACGTCTGAGCTGACAGCACGGAGACTGCTTGGGATTCTCTCTCTCTCTCCCTCTCTCTCTCTCGGCCCCTCTCCTCCCTCAAGATAAATAAACTTAAAAAAAAAAAAAGACTTGTGCATTTTAATGTACGTAAGTTTAACCTCAACAACAAAAAAAAAGTAAACAAGGGGTGCCTGGCTGGCTCAGTGGGTAGAGCATGGGACTCTGATCTCAGAGCCAGGAGTTTGAGCCCCACTTTGGGCCTAGAGCCTACTTTATTTTTTTTTTTAATTTTTTTTTAACATTTTATTTATTTTTGAGACAGAGAGAGACAGAGCATGAACGGGGGAGGGGCAGAGAGAGAGGGAGACACAGAATCGGAACCAGGCTCCAGGCTCTGAGCCATCAGCCCAGAGCCCGACGCGGGGCTCGAACTCACAGACCGCGAGATCGTGACCTGAGCTGAGGTCGGACGCTTAACCGACTGAGCCACCCAGGCGCCCTGCTAGAGCCTACTTTAAAAAGAGTAAACAAGAAGTTATTATATGTCACGTGCCTGGCACAGAGTGGGCAGTCAATATATTGCTGTCAAAGTTTCTAGAGAAGAGGAGGCGGCAAACCCGTTGCGCTGTGACCACGCGGGAGCCCTGAGTGTAGTGGAACAAGCCCCCATGTTTATGAGGGTCACTAACAGAGCATGGCATGATGGGAGAGAAGCCTGGCGAGGGGTCTGGAATACATGGCCAACGACCGATGGCTGAAGGAAGTTGAGATGATGTTGCTGGGGACAGTGAAACTTACGAAGAACGTGAAGGATGTCTTCAATAGTGAATGGCTCGCTGTAGAATGGGAATTAGACTCTTCCTCTGTGACTCGAGAGCACTAATTCTCAGACTGTAGCCACATGTGAATACCCTGGGGCGGGGGGGGGGGGGAGTTATTAAAACAGATGACTGAGCCGCACCCCCAGACTTTCTGATCCAGTCTGGAGCAGGAGTGAGAATCTGCCTTTCCGTTTCTTTAAGATTTTGCTCTTAAGTAATCTCGCACCCCAACGGGGAGCTCAAACTTACAACCCCGAGATCAAGAGTCACACGCTCTGCCAACTGGGTCAGCCAGGCGCCCCTAGAGAATCTTCGCGTCTAGCAGCTTCCCAGGACATACTGATGCTGCTGGTCATATTTTGCTAACCACTGTATTCGTGTAAAAAACCATAGAGCAGTTTGTGCTGTTGCAGTGAGGAAGGAGGAGGAGGAGAACTTATTGAGAATCTGGTATACCAGATTCTTAATATCTACACCTCCTGTGTTGCACTCTGTGTACATTTTCTCACAGTAAGGGAGACATGATTCTTCCTGCTTTATTTATTATTTATTTTTTTTTTTTTTAGTAATCTCTACACCCAACATGGGGCTTGAACGTACAGCTCTGAGGTCAAGAGTCCCATGCTCTACCGGCCGAGCAAGCCGGGCGCCCCTGTTCTCCCCATTTTAGAGAAGAGGAAACCAAGGCTCAGTTTTCACACACATCTCACACTCGACCCCAAGCCTGGACGTGCTAAAGCTTAGGCTGAGCAATGCCATGAATAGAATTCCATTTCTGAGTGGAAGGATAATTTCAGAGGTCCTTCCAACCCTCAAAGCTAGACTGGCTTTAACGAGCCCTTTTAAGCACTAACAAGCATTCAGCAGCAGCTAACTGCTATGCTATATTCTCTCCAGGATGCATGCGGCCACCGGTCTAACTCTTAAGATGCCTCTGGGCCATCTTACCGGCTCCCACCTCTTCTATCCTTCTTGGAACCTGCAGTCACCACCCCCCCACTTCTCCACGCAGGCTGAGAACTCGGTTCACCCAGGTATTTGGCAAAGGAGGCTTTTTGTACACATACCCATCTCTGCCGTCAGCATTTATGTGGGGTAGGGGGGCTGGGGCATCTGGGTACAGTCCTTGGCACCAAGTTGTCTGTCACCCACCCCATGCCAACCCCAGACAGAGCTTGGCAATCCGCTCTCCACACTGTGACCGGCAAAGCAATGACGCCAGGGCTGTGAGGATAAAATCCGGACGTGGGGGAGGGGCGGCCTCATTCCCTAGAATGGCCAAAGGAACTGCAGATGTGCTTAATGCCCTTGAACCAGAGACTTCACTCTACTGCACCCGCCTTGCCTCCTCAGGGTCTAGGAAGCAGAGACCAGAGGGTCCTGGGGAACGAGAGCAGGCCCACGGTCACTTAGCGGATTCTGCCCAACATGAAATCAGGCCCAAGTCTAAGTGACCTCCTCTAGGCTGTGATAATCAAAACTTTTCTCTTTGCACATGTTTTAATATTCAAGGTTTTCAATTCTTTTTAAAAAATGTTTACTTATTTATTTTGGGAGAGAGAGAGAGAGAGAGAGAGCACGTGAGTGGAGCAGAGAGAGGGAGAGAGAGAGAGAGAGAGAGAGAGAGAGAGAGAGAGAGAATCCCAAGCAGGCTGGCTGCACACTGCCAGAGCAGAGTCCAGTTCGGGGCTTGATCCCACAAACATGAGATCATGACCTGAGCCGAGATCAAGAGTCGCACACTTAACCAACCGAGGCACCCAGGCGCCCCTAAGGTTTTCAATCCTAACAGAAACAGTAACAAAGACAAAATACAATCGCGATTCTGTGCACTAAGGAATTTGGGCAGCTCCCGCGTACGTGAAAGGAAGGTAGTGAGAGTACGTGGCTTTTATTTCGCTCTCTGTTATATCATCTTGTTTGCTTTCTCCCTGAATGTTTCCCGGATGTAGATCACTGTTGATGGTCCAAAATATACAATTGATTTATTGTTTATCAACTTCAAGGACTAAGTGGGAGTCACTGTAGGGCAAACATCTCTCACCACAGAGCCAGTCCTGGCAACTCAGTGACGAACAAACCCCGTGGCCCTTGCCTTGGAGGAGAGGCGGTAGACAGGTGATCAGCAATGATGTAGTTTGGGGCCCTAGGAAGGTCAGGGAAAGCTTTCCAGAGGAGGCGACCCTTGAGGCAAAGAAATAGATTTCAGTCAGCAAGAGCCTGAGGACCCTTCACTCCTACAGATCTTTTCTGCCAATGCAGTCAGTTTTTCCGTTCTTTAGCGTCTCAAACTGCTTTCCAGAGCTAGTGAGGAACAGGGATAATTTCCTTCCAATTTACAAGGAGGGAAATCAGACAGTGGCTAAGGGACCATCCAAGGTTTTTCTGTAAAATTTAAGAGTGACCACAGGGTGCCCAGCTAGGGTTAGATACTTGAATACTCAACACGGGAAATATAGGACAGCCTCTGCCCTTGGGGAACTTGTTATCGCTGGGAGATAAGATATGTAAATGAAAAGCCAAAAATAATTGTTAAAGGCAACGTGCAAATAACTCAGTTCCCCAGCTGTTTATCCAGGACTCGCTATCTGAAAGGCATTCAGTGAGGCACCTGGGCGGAGGTGGGGAGAGTAAAAAATATAGGTAAATATGTCCCAGGCCCTTAAGAACTCACCGTTTCACTGGCTGCAAGGGAGGCAGGGTGACAGGAAGAGGAACCTAGCAATCCATGGATACAGCTGTGAAGATTGTAGGGGCAAGAAGTCAATCAGGGGCTGGCTAGAATTTAGGGGTTGGATAGAATTTGTCCAGAAAAGGTTCCTGAAGGAGGTGGACAGCGTGATGATACTGGAAAACAGGAGACAGAGAAGAAAAAGAAGAGAGAAGAAGAAAAATCTTTTCACACACCCATCCTTCCACATTTAGTTCAGTAATGAAGCCCTCCCCGGGCAAAATGGGATACTGCCCCAGGCTCTCGAAGCATCCCCATTACAGAGCCCCGTTGCTTCACCTGTTTCCCTGCCTGCTAGTCCCAGCTCCAGGGCTCTGCCCGCAAGAAAGAAAGAGAGGGACGCCCGGATGGCTCAGCCGGTGAAGGTCAGATTCTTGGTTTCAGCTCAGGTCATGATCTCACAGTGCATTTTGTGGGATGATGCTGAGCCCCAAGTTGGCACAGAGCCTGCTTGGGATTCCCTCTCTTCCTCTCTATCTGCTTCTCCCCTGTGTGCTCGCTCTCTCTCTCCCTCCAAATAAATAATAAACTTTAAAAAATTAAAAAAAAAAAGAAAGAAAGGGCGAAATAAAGGAAGGAAGGAAGGCTCGACTCTAAGGGGGGTTGGGTATTCACAGTAAAGTGCCTCACTTTGTTTTTGTTTACTTATTTTTACTTCCCACTATTTTGTCCAACTGTAACTTACGGTAAAAGACACAAATCATAAGCATGCGTATGTTTGTACAAGAATGAATATTTACATATGTTTATAGCTGTGTAACCACCACCCGGATCAAGCTATAGAATGCCTCTAGCACCCCAGACACTATGGGCTGCCTCACGGCACACTGTACCAGGGTCACGGCTACTGTGGCTAGAGGAGCTGCCCCAGTAGGGTGATAGATCTGGGGAGTACCATCTATAGAAATTATGAAAGAATTTTAGGTGTTTGGGCTGGAGAAGCCAAGTGCTGGGACGAGGTGGTGTGTGTGTGAAGGGCTAACATGCGCAGAGCAATTAGACTTGTCCTGTGGGTGGCGGTGGGGAGTCACCGGGAGGGGCATTTCAGTTCGGCATGAAACCCTTCCTAACTGGAGCTGACCCACGTTGGAAGCAGACCCACAGGAGATGATAGGTAAGGTCCTCAACAGTAAGAGGTATCAGCCAAGAACAGGACTGACGAGCATTTAGCAGCAACTATGGGGAGAGGATGGGGGACTCAATTTGGAGATTGTTCTTTCCAACTGGGAGCTTCTGTGGTTCTGGAATTCTGTAAAAATGGCAGAGAGGACCCAACCAAATGCTTGTGGTTATGATTCATTTTTTTTTTTTTCCTAGAGGAGAACTTTTTACTGAACCACAAATACTGTGTAGACCCTCCATTATCACTACTGAATAAATAACTCTTACTACCTACCAACCCACTGAGCCAGAGAGGCCCTGGGGCTCTGCTCCCATGTGTTCAGAGGAGAGGAGGGATGGTGCCTCTGTGAGATGAAGCCAGCCCTGCAAGAAAAGTGGATTGCCCCCTCTTCATGCCAGGTTGTCAGGAGAGCACTCCCTCCCCGCCCCCCTCCCAACCTCCTCAGACCTTACAGCTCTGGTCCCCCTGGAGGGCCAAGTGGGCATGATGTCCTGGTTCCTGCCACTACCAGCAGAGGTGACACTCTGGACCTTACTGCTCCTCCTCCGGGGGCCAGTGCAGGAACCCTGGCTCCCTCAGAAGCAGGACCACACAGGACTCGCCAGTTCTATAGCCACCTGGGGGGAGGGACAGCCTGTGTCAGCCCAGCCGCAGGCGCCTCCAAGGACTACTGGTCTGGAGGGTGACACCTCTCACCCCACTCCCCCATCCGTTTTTTTCCAGCAAAAAAAGGAATTCTCCCCCAGGACCCTTTTTACCCCTGGAGGATTACTTCCCAACTCCTCTTGGGACTCCTCCAGATCGCTGCCCACCCCCGCCCCCCACTAGGAAGAAGGCGAGAAGTGGAGTTTGGAGAGAACACCTTCATCTTCCTCCTTCCTGCACCTGTCCAGCGCGCAGAGATGCGGCCGGGGAAGACCAGCTCTCAGGCGGAGCTTAGGGTGCAGATCGGATAGTTCCAAGGTTTTCTGTCTAAAATGCTTATCCTCTCGAGGGTCCAATGAAAGCCATGAATACTCTCCCAAAGGAAAAAAAAAATGTATGTAGGAGATTTTATCTTCTGGGGGCCGATGGGGGCGCTGTCAGACCCTTGAAGTGCATCTGTGAAGCACCTAGGTGTAGGGGGGCGCTGTGCTCGGGGGGTGGGGGTGGGGGTGTCCTCCACCGCAAAGCCCAGGCCAGGTTGGGGGTGCGGGGTGGGGGTGGGGATTGTAGCTCCCCAAGCCTAGGCGAAGCGCTGGAAGGTCCCGCTCTCCAGCCTCTCCGAGCGTCCGGGACGTCTCTCGGGCTCAGTTTGCCCAGCTCTGCAATGGGCGCGCGGGCCCCTCCGCCCCCGCGGGGCTGTGCACGGACGCGGGTGGGACGGACAGCTGGAGAGGGGGTGGGGGCGAAGCGCTGCAGGCGGTCGGTCTCCTGCAGCCGGGGAGGGTGAGCGTGCGTTCGGGAAGCAGGGGGAGGCCGGCGCCCGGCCGCGCGCGAGGAGGGCGCGGGCCCCGACGCGGTGCCAGGCGGCCGCAGAGGCGCCCCCGCTGCTCCCCGGGCCCGAGGGCGGGGCCCCTCGCCGGGCCGCCCCTCCCCGCCCCTCCCTCCCGGCCGCCGGCCTCTCCTGCCCGGCCGGCCCTCCCGCGGGCGGCGCGGCACTCGGGCACCGGCGCGCGGAGCCAGCAGCTGCCGAGCCCGCCAGCCGGGGCCATGGGCTGCGACGGCCGCGTGTCGGGGCTGCTCCGCCGCAACCTGCAGCCCACGCTCACCTACTGGAGCGTCTTCTTCAGCTTCGGCCTGTGCATCGCCTTCCTGGGGCCCACGCTGCTGGACCTGCGCTGCCAGACGCACAGCTCGCTGCCCCAGATCTCCTGGGTCTTCTTCTCGCAGCAGCTCTGCCTCCTGCTGGGCAGCGCCCTCGGGGGCGTCTTCAAGAGGACGTGAGTGCCGGGCCCGCGCGGGAGCCCCGCAGCCCCCAGCCCCCAGCCCCCGCCGCTCCTCCGCACGGCCGCGCCGACCCTTCCCTTCCCTTCCTTTCCCTTCCTTCCTCTCCTTCCCTTGCATCCCTTCCCTTCCCGCCGCCCGCGTCCCTGCCCCCGCGGGGCTGGGGCCGCGGGGCGCCCTCGCCTTCTGGCAGCGCGGCGACCACCTCTCCCAGCGCCGCCAGCCGCGCCCCGCCTTAGCTGGACTGCCTCCCTCCCCCACCCTGGCTCTCCCCGGAAAAGTCTCTCCAGAGACTGAAGGTGACTTCTGGATTATTTATTTGCCTTCGCTCACCCCCGCCAGGGGGTTAAACCCGGCCCTCACCCGCTCCCCCACCCACGCGCCACGGGCCGAGGGGTGATGGAACCGGGGGCGGTGGGACGGCGTCTCCCTCCCGCACCGCGGGTCTCAGGTTTGTCAGTAGCCCCTGCTGCCGGGGGCGGAATTGGAAGTGAGGTGGAAGGAGAGTGGGAGTGTCACCTCAGGGGCCGTGCCAGGTGCCAGGGCTGGCTGCGGCTTGACAGAGCGTCCTGGGGCGGGCTCCACTCAGACCATCAGCTCCGGTTCAGCTGACACACGCTGTCCCTTCCCCCCCCGGGGCTGCGGGGCTGCTGGGTCCTGTGTGTCCCTGCTTCAGAGGGAGTCAGGGTTCCTGCATCGGCCCCCGGAGGCCAAGCCCTTCTGCCTGGGAGACGCTCAGCACCAAATTACTAGGGCCACGTAGGGGAGGGGTGGGCTGTCCCACGCACAGCTTGGGTAAGTTGACCCTCCAACTCTGGGGCCAGGGTCCCCCTCCACTTCTCCCACGCCATGTTACTCTTCCTTGGCCTCTGCTCGGGACTCGGCCTGCCATGGCCGCGAAAGATGCCCCCTTTGGATACCATCGCAAAGCCTCCTTCTCCCCCTGGCTTACGTTGGACAGGGCCGCCCCCGCGGAGCCCTCCGGAAAGGCAGCAGGATTGCTCGCCTAGAGCAGCTGGGAAAACAGACCCAAAAGCAGGGGATAGATGGCTTGCAAACCGGAGGCTGCTGGAGATTTCCCTGGTTCTGGTTCCTGGCTGGGTGGTTTTCTGGGCTGCATGGACTCAAGCAAGCGGAAGGCCCAGGAACAAAACCCCGGGTTGGGCTATCCCAGAGAAACGGGGGTAGGGGGCATGCCCAGCCAGGTGCTCTCACCCTGGGCTCGCTCCTAGAGGTATCCCTGAGCTGATGGAGAGAACACAGGCGTCATACAGACAGATCCCACTTTAGGACGCCCAACTGACAAAACATTCCCAATTAGGGAGTGATTATCCCCGTTATCAAATTCTTTTGTAAACGGAAGAATTCTCTTGAGAGGCAAGTCTCGTGGACACTGGTTTTTCTTTGGGCTTTGTGCAAGGTTGGATGCATGGGGGCATGGGGGATTCCGCAAATCTTAAGAGAAAGCTCAGGACGCTTCTTGATTCTGCCTAGAGGTTTAATTAGAAATCTATCAGGGTGTTTTTCTGTTTTCTCTCCTTCCTTTAAAAGCGTCTTTTGCCTTACAAAAGCTCCCTTACCTGGCACTTTTTAGGAACATGTGTAGCGCAAAGAACAGGAAGGGGAATGGGAGTAATTTGAAAGGGCAGGTTGGCGGGCCAGGTTCGGTGAAAACAACAGAAACAGACACACACACACCCAAAGGGGCCATCTCTTCCTTGCTTGCTGTGCACCTCCCTCGGGGCTCCTTACTCAACAAGGAGCTCTGAGCGGGCAGTGGAAAGGGTCGTGGGGCAGGAAACCGGCTCACAGAGAAGAAAAATAATGCTAATAATAAAACTAACTTCGGAGAGCTCTTTCTCAATGCCAGGCACTGTTCTTAGCTCCTCACCGTTCGTAGCAACTCATTTAAACTTCACGACAACCCTACAGAGTAGTACTGTTGTTTCTATTTTGTGCCTAAGGAAGCTGAGGCACAGAGAGGTTAAGAAACTTGCCCCGAGGGCCCCTGGGTGGCTCAGTCGGTTGAGCGTCCCACTCCGGATTTCGGCTCAGGTCATGATCGCTCCGGTTCATGGACTTGAGCCCCGCATCGGGCTCCATGCTGACTGTGCAGAGCCTGCTTAGGATTCTGTCTCCCTCTCTCTCTGCCCCTCCTCTCCTCCTCTCTCTCTCAAAATAAATAAATAAACATTTTAAAAAATTAAAAAAAAAAGAAACTTGCCCCAGGTCGCATCATACAGCTATTGAGTCAGGTTTTGAACCCAGGCATTTGTCTCTGGAACCAGATACCCGGGAAATGGCTCTTGCTTTCTGAGTAGTCCTCTCGAACTGCGTAGGGTACAAGTTATACCCTGTCCTCACCAGGCAAAGGCATGGGGCTGAGTATTCCTGAGCTGACACCTCTGGGAAGGAGGGATCTGAAGGGTCAGGTGGAGGGCCTGAGTCCTATCAGTTCAGGCTCACATTTAAGTCCTGGACCTCAGTCCTCCCAGCCCCCAAACAAAATGTCATAAAGAACCCTTTCCTTTGGCTAGGAGCGAAGTGGACTTCGGGAGGAATGCAGGATTTGTCACAGGGGTGGCCTGTGTATAAAGGAAAGTGACAACCTAGCTAGGTCTGGACGACTCATCACAGTCCCCCATTTCTCAAAACAGAACCGCCAGTAGCCCTAAAAGCGGCCACTAAAGCTTGATTGCTTGGGGCCTGACCACAAATTCAAATGCTAATACCCCCCCACCCCCCACCCCCACGCCAAGTGCTTTTCAGCTTAAGTGATTACCCGTGAGTGCAGTGTGGCCAGGCTGGTACTTGTGAGGGGGATGGGGGTTGGTTTAACAAATGGCAAGAGCCAGCCGGTACAGACAGACACACGGAAGAGGTGAGGGGCTCGGGACAGCCCAAGTCCTGCCTGCTGCTGGGCCCAGACTGAGGACCAGGGCTGAAGAGGGTTTCTGGATGCCTCCGTGGGGGCATGCATTGGAGGGTCTGCGTGTGGACAGCCTCGGGCGTTAGAGCGGGACCGGACAGGACAGCACAGGAGCTCCCTGCTCAGGATCAGTTACCGCCCCCCCACCCCCACCCCCGGCCCCACCCCCAGCTTCTAGCACAGACAGATCTTGAGGGAAGCTACCATGTGCAGGCCAAGAGGGAGACGGGTACAATTAGAGTCAGAAGAATCTGGACTAGACCTTCCTTAGAAATATCTTGCATATCGAGAGCAGGGAACCATTCAGAGAAGAGAAAACTCCAAAGCCACCTGGTTGGCAGGGTGTATAGGTATGTGCTTTGTCAGACAGGAAGGAGAAAGGGGTGTTTAGATAAAAGGTTAGGGTTTTTGTTTTCTTGGTTTCTTGGGGACCTGTCTAACCACCCTGGGCAGTTTGGGAGACCCCTTTATCTCAAAGGCATCAGGGTAGATAAATGGCTTTCAGACCTTCCCCAGCCTTCTCCCAGCCTCACCTTGGCCTCTGCCCTGCATGCACCCTCTTAATTGAAGGCTTGGGCTCTTCCCCTCTACCCTATTCACTGCCTCCTTCTCTACCTATCATTTTCCCCAAATACCTGCAAGTCCTGCCCTGCCCAAGACCCAGCTCTGACTCCCTCCTGCCCATTGCATGAAACCTGGTCTTTCCTGCAAGGTTTCCCAGGCCACCATCAGCCCTGCTTCCCCAAGATACTGGCCCCCTGAAGTTTCTGGAACACAGTACAAAAGCCAGTGTCTTCCCCTGAGCTGGGCCCCTGGTCGGTCTCCCGTCTAAAAAGCCTCTGCCTCTCCCTCCAGCAGTTTGTCTCCCTTTCAGCACGCAGAAAACCTGGGCTGAAAGCCTACTTGGGGTCTGGCCCCAGACACCGTTCTTGCTTTAAAAACTCATCTCAGTGTGGGAATTACCATAAGACCCAGCAATGCCACTCTTAGGTATATTAAGACCTGTCAACACAAAACCTTGTACGGGAATGTTTATAGCAGCATTATCCAGTTTTTAAAAAGATTTTATTTATTTTTGAGAGAAATAGAGTGCCAGCTGGGAAGGGGCAGAGAGAGAAGGAGACTCAGAATCTGAAGCAGGCTCCAGGCTCTGAGCTGTCAGCACAGAGCCCGTCGCGGGGCTTGAACCCACGAATTGCGAGATCATGATTTGAGCTGAAGGTAGAGGCTTACTTGACTGAGCCACGCGGGCGCCCCAAGCAGCATTATTCATAATAGCCAAAAAGTGGAAGCAAACCAAATGTTCATCGATGGAGGGATGGACAAATGAAATGTGGTTCACCCGTACGGTGGAGTAGTATTCAGCCAGAAAAAGGAATGAGGTCCTGATAGATGCTACAACATAGGGGAACTTCGAAAACGTCATGCTAAGTGCAAGGAGCCAGGTACAAAAGACCACAGGCTGTATGGTTCCATTTGCATGAGAGTCCGGAATGGGAAAACCTATAGATACAGAAGGTAGGGCAGTAGGTTTCTAGGATGCGGAGAGGAATGGGGAGTGGCTGCCGATGGGTATAGGGTTTCTCTCTGGGTATAGGGGTGAGGGGGGGATGCTCTAAATTTAGGTTCTGGTGACGGGTTCCCAGCTCTGAACATACTAAAAACCACTGAATTATACACTTTGAACAGATGAGTTTTATGGTATGTAAATTATACCTCATTTTTTTTAAGATTTTTATTTTTTTAAGTAATCTCTATACCCAACGTGGGGCCCGAACCCACAACCCCGAGATCGAGAGTCGCACGCTCCACTGCCCCTATCTCAATTTTTTAAATGAAAACAAAATCTCAAAACTCATCCCACCCCTTCATTCACTTGTCCAACAAGCATCTTTCGAGCCAAACCCCGGTTTAGGGGAGAATACGATAGACAAGGTCCCTGCTCTCAAGGAGCTTGTGCTCTGGAGGACCGTTGTAGTGAAATGAAGGAAACAAAGCAGGACGAGGATGGAGAGTAAATAGTGTTGGGGGGGGGGGTTACTTTCACCAGGTGGTCAGGGAAAGCTCCTCTGAGGAAGGGACAGTGGAGCTGACATGTCAATGACAGGAGAGAGCCATGCGTGCAAAGAGCTGCAGGGGAGGGGTTCCAGGCGGACAGAGCCGCTAGACCATCCTTGCAAGGCCAGCACCCCAGCGCACCAGGCAGGTCGTCACACACACGGTGTACCCCCCCACCTGAGTCTAATAGGGCCTGAGCCCTGCCTTGGGCTGGGATCTCCCCAAAGGCAGTCTTTCTTGTTCCTCCCTCTGGGTGTCCCCAGCCTTAACACAGGGCCCTGACCAAGCTGGGGTGTCAGTATGGGAGCGGCCAGTTAGAGGGGAGCCACGAGAAGGCAAAAGTTGCCCCTTCCCTCTTGGCCGGCTCAAACTGTTCTCCAGCCTGCCCTAGCTCCCAGGGTGTGGCCTTGACTCCTGGTTTCTTGTCCCAGACCCCGACTCCTCTCTTGGAGGCTCCTTTTGGGCTGGAGAGAGACCCAGGCTGCCGTTGCCGCTTCCTGGGTTCTGGGCACTTCTCCTCTTCCCTGGTCCCTCCAGGAAGATTATCAGGGTGGACAGGGGGACGCCCTGAGGCAAGAGTGTGAGAATGTCAGTGCCCATGCTGGAGTCACTCCCATGGAGGTGGCATGGAGCGGTCGTCAGCAGCATTTTTACCCACCCCTGGGACGTGGAGGGCAGGACGGGCTGGCTGGCATCTTACTGTTTACGCCCTTCCTCTGGTTTGGAGCCAGGCAGCACCCCCTCCTCTTATCACAGAACCAGGAGGGCCAGAGCCGCCACTCCTGGCAACGCCAGGTCAAGGTGATCACGTGTGCCCTCTGGGTAAAGCAGAGCACCTGGGCTGACAGGGTCAGCAGCGTGTTCAAGGTCACACAGCAAACTGGTGGGGTGGGCACCTCCCGCAGAGCCACCGCCAGGCTGGGGGAGGACCTGCTCTCTCTCCCCCGTTTCACCTGCCACTTGGAGCCGTCAATGAGTAACTTGGACATTTCTCAGGCTTCCTGGGGAAGGGTTCCCTTGACGGTCTAAGCTGTTCCTACATCTCCCCAGGCCTTGGGGGATTGCCCCCCCCCCCGCTTTAACTGGCCTGAATTAACCTCTGAGTTCGAGATCAGGGGAGGGAAGATCAATAACACGATGCTGGCTTTAGCCTGGAATGGGAGTCCAAAAACTGGATCCTGACTCTCTTCCCCTGTCTGGGCCTGGCTCCCGATCTATACAGTGAGGGGTAGGATTCTTAGGTCCTTGCTGCCGCTCCAGCAGTTCCCGCACCAGCCTCCCAGGGTCACCCCAGAGGGCACTGCAGTGGGAACAGAGAATCCAGGAGCTGGCACCCATCTCTGCCGAGCGGACTTCCCTGGGCCTGGCTGCTGGCAGGGAGGGGGGTGAGCACCGAGGAGGGGGACTGCCAGTGGCCAGGGCCAAATCCCAGCGAGTGAGCCAAGGACTGTAGCATCACACTGACTCCGCACGGCAGCCTCAGGAGACAGAGCTTACTGGCCCCATTTTATCATGGAGAAAACCGAGGCTCTAAGGAGCGATGTGTCAGTGCCTCGTCCGGAGCCGCCTGCTGGGAAGTGACAGAGGGAGGTCTAGGACCCGTCTTCTTTTCAATTTTCTTTTCCTTTTTTAAAAATCTTTTAAAAATGTTTAGTTTTGAAGGGGAGAGAGACAGAGTACAAGCAGGGGAGGGGCAGAGAGAGAGAGGGGGACACAGAATCCGAGGCAGGCTCCAGGCTCTGAGCTGTCAGCACGGAGCCCCATGCGGGGCTCGAACTCAAGAGCCGTGAGATCACGACCTGATCCGGAGTCGGACGTTCGACCGACTGAGCCACCCAGGTGCCCCCTTTCCTAAAAATTTTCTATTGAAGTATAGTTAACATACATATTATATGGTTCTAAGTGTACAACACAGCGATTTGACATTTGTCTACACGAGGACCAGTCTGACTACAAATCCCACTACATCCGTGCTGCCAAAGCTGTTTTGACATTATTATTCCATAATTTTGAAATTACCCACATTCCTAGAAGGGGCCTTTGACTAAACCATTAAGTGACCAAGCCAATTAGTACATTTCAGTCTGGCTCTGGGGTGTATCTGGGACTTCTTTTCTCTTGGCAGCAATATTCCGATCTAAAGAAATTTGTTCAGGCTGGGTTTTGGAATGTCCAGGCACAGCCCTGCTGGAGACACTGGGGAGGGCAGGCAGCCCGGGATTGAAACACAGGCTTTCTTGTGCTACGGCTGCTTCCGCTTACTGGGGACACGTCTCCATTTCCCAGTGCCCGGGAACCGCAGGCCCGGTATGGGCTTAGCCCTCTGCAGCCCCGGCTGGTAGGCGGCAGGTTCAGATCATGGCTCAGGGGCTGGTAGCAGATGCAGGAAGGGGCCTCACCCGGCCAGTGTTCCTCCAGCCTCTCCTTTCTGTTTTCTCCTTATCCTTTCCTGTCCGTCGCTGGGCCTGGGAACAAAAATCCCTCCCCCCACCCCTGCCATGGGCATCAAGTGTCCTTCTCAGAAATGACGAGGTGAGAGGGTACAATAGGGGAGGGGAGAGGCCTAGACGGGCAGCCCGCCATGACCCCAGCCCTCCACATCCCCCTCCCATCTCCCCAGCCTCCTGCTGCTCCACTGGCATCCGGGCCCTACTTGAGTCTTCGTCTCTTGCCTCTGTCCCTCGGTCTCTGTCTCTGACTCTGTCTGAGTGTCACCCCGTACAACTCCCACGTCAGCCTCCCAAGTCTCCAGGCCGTCCTGTGTGGGGTCACAAGACGAGCTTCCTCAAGCACGTTTCTCATTGGACCAGCAACATCCAGCAGCCCCGGAGGGCGCACCTTCTCAGGGCCAAGCAAGGTGCCAGGCATGGGGGCCTCTGCACTAACGGCTGCAGCGGATGCCTTGGGAGGCCGGCAGTGGGGCCAGCGGTTATAACACGAAGGGTTTGGAGCTGCCATGACACCAGCAGAGGGACCCCTGGGGGCTCATGTTCCGGTGAACAGCCGTTCCCCCATTGCCTCTAAGCCTGCCAAACGAGGCTCTGCTGACTCTGGCCCCTGCTCTCTTCTGGCCGCCCCTCTCCCCAGCCCTGCTGAGTCTGTGGCCCAGCACCAGCCCTTTTACACACACGCGCAAGCTCTGTCTCTGTCTCTGCCGCTGTCTCTCTCTTTCTCTCTCCTCCATGGAAAAGCAGCATGGCATAGGGGTTATCAAGATGATCTGGGTTTGAGTCCAGACTGTCAGCGGCTTTTGCAGTCTTTCTCTGCCTCAGTTTACTGGGGGGTCAAAGAGGCACAACTGCAAAGCCTACCCGCGGGCACTGTCGTGTGCACCAAATGTCTCGGGCACCGTAAGCACGTTAGTTGTCATTTTCTTGTCTCGCAGCCTTCCTTCCCTCTCAGTTTCCCGATCCTGGGACTTTGCTACAGGGCTGATCATTAACCACGTTCGTCTAGGTTTCTCAGGGCAATAATGATAATGTGTTCATTCTTTAAGAGAGTGTGTGCCCTTGACGTGGGACCTCCATGCGTTACCGTAAAGTGGTGAGTGAGGTGGTGGAAAGGGCAAGCCATCCCGTGTGCCAGCTCAATGGGGAGAATATCTGAAGGGGAGACAGGGGACCCTCTTGCCATCCCTGAAGTGAGGCCAGCCAGGATGAGGCTGGCTCCATGCCCAACATGGGGCTTGAACTCCCAACCCTGAGATCCTTGTGCAGGCAGAGGAAAGGGAAAGAGAGAGAGAGAGCGCGCGCTATAATGAGAAGCTTGCTGTGTTCATCACCTGTGGAGAAGTGGGCATCGCCTCTGTGCTGGGCACCGGGGAGGAAAGGGAGATTCGGAGGCCACATTGCAGGAGGCGGAAATGCATGAACCTCAGTGAGCAGTCCAGGCTGTCAGCACCAGGGACCTGCAGAGCAGGGTGGGGAGGATGCCAGAGGGAACAGGATGGTGGAGGGAACCCGGGAGAGACCTCAACAGGCCTCCCCACAGCACAGCCCTCCCTGTCCTCCTCCTAGTGGCCGAGGTGAAGGGAGTCCCCTCTCCCTGCTCACGCAGGGTTGGGATCAGGCAGGGATCGTGATCAGTTATCTGCCCAGCAGATCAGCCCGGAAACAAGAAAAGAGAAAATAACTGATGCTATCAGCAGAGCCCTTCTGATAAAGGATTTAATCAAAGATGGGCCAGAAGGAGAAGCTGAGGGCCCCGGGGGTCAGAGGCAAGCACTTCTGGTGAAGGACGCAGCCCGAGGGCTCTCCTGGGGGCCCCCTTCTTTTCCTTAATGTGCTGGAAACTCACATATGTCTTCTGGCCACACACCCCTCCTCCCGCCCACCTCTCCAGGTCCAGCTGCCAGAACAGCTGTTCATAATCTGAGAAATTTCCTTTATAGCCTCTGTCTTCCAGAACCTTTTTTTTTTTTTTTTAAGTAGGTTCCATGCCCAACATGGGGCTTGAACTCCCAACCCTGAGATCAAGAGTAGTATCTTCTGCCAACTGAGCTGGCCAGGCGTCCCCAGAACCTTCTTGCTGCCCAACCTCCTTCACTCACATTAGCCTTTCAGCATGGTTCCAGAAAATACAAGGCATCCTTCCTTGCTCAGAGTCTGCTCATGGGGGGACAGGCCCTCAGCCTGCCTGCTGTGGGCTCCTCTGGGGCAAGGTCACCTCCCAGACACCTCTCAGTGAGGACAGCCACTGGGCCTCCCTTCCAGACACTTGGAGAGTCAAGATCTCTGTCCAAGGTGGGGAGGCACCAAATTACCCAAAGACCTTGGCTGTGGGCTTTGGTTCAGGTGGCTTAGCTTGGCGTCTACAAAGGGCCTGGCCGTCTTGCCATTCCTGTGTGGGAAGAGCGCATTGCAGCCCCGCCGGGGGGTGGGAGGGGATGTTTTGGAAATCGGGTCCCACCCCGGGTCCCGCCTCCAGTTTCATGCGTTGGGCACAGTACCCCTGAGACGCTCGAAGCAGGCTCCTCCTGTACATCCATGAGAGGAGCAGAAATATCTTTGTATGTAATCTTTTCTAAGTAAGCCATTGATTTATTTATAAGCTTTTTAAAATATTTATCTTTAGACGTTTATTTCTGAGAGGCAGAGAGCGCACAAGCGGGGCAGGGGCGGGGCGGGGTGGGGGCGGACAGAGGATCCGAAGCAGGCCCCGCGCTGATAGCAGCGAGCCAGATGTGGGGCTCAAACTCAGATCCTGAGCCGAGCTGAAGTCGGTTGCTCAACCGGCTGAGCCACTCAAGCGCCCTAAAGGTTTTATTTTTAAGTAATCTCAACGTGGGGCTCAAATCCACAACCCCGAGATCAAGAGTCGTACGCTCCACTGGCTGAGCCCGGCAGGCGCCCCTATCCGCAAACAATTTGAAGTTGAAACTCGCTTCTAAGTAAAATCATAGCAGGTGCACTTTGCTAAGTGCCATCACGTGCCGCTTCACACCGTTTCTTGAGTTCTGACGGCCGCCCTATGAGGTAGGGGTTGTTACCCGAGAAGACTGGGGCACAAGAAACATCTCGCCTGTGAACCCCTAGCTAATAAGTGACAGAGCTTCTTCAGCAGCCCCCTCCCCCCTCTACCAGAAGCTTCCCCTGAGGCTGCCCAGCGAGCGGGGGACAAGGAGGGGGCTCTTTATTTGGAGGCCCCAGGCCCCTCCCCTGACCTCACCCCTCTGCTCCCGTAGCCTGGCCCAGTCGTTATGGGCCCTCTTCACCTCATCCCTGGCCATCTCCCTGGTGTTTGCCATCATCCCCTTCTGTCGAGATGTGAAGGTGCTGGCCTCTGTCATGGCGCTGGCGGGCCTAGCCATGGGCTGCATCGACACCGTGGCCAACATGCAGCTGGTGAGGGTCTACCAGAAGGACTCGGCCATCTTCCTCCAGGTGAGCCCGCACGCAGCCGCGGGGCTGGGTGGTCACGGGGAGCTCCCGGGAACCTGTGCACCTCTCCCAGCCCCCTCCCTGGGGTGAGGTGTCTTCTACCGGAGGCCAGGTGGTAATGCAAAAAGAGAAAAGAGCACCGGGGTCTTGGTTTTATGTGGCCACCTCCCGCTGGGCCACACTGGGCCACTATCTCTGGACTCGGGCCTCCTCAGCTCTAAAGTAGGGTCATGCTCCCTGCGTGCAGGGTGGTCCCAGGGACCCAGGTGCCCCAGAGAAGAGGTTCTTTGTGAATCGGAGTGTGCCGTGATGGGAGGGCTTGCTGTTCTCTCAGCTCCTTGCCCGTCTCTGTATTTCTCTTCCTATCCAGCCCTTCCCTTTATCAAGCTCCCTTCCCTTTGGGGTGTTAGCTGGTAGGTGTTATCATGGGAACAGCCCCCAGCTGGAGTTAAGATCTGGGAAAGAAGGAAGCGGGAGGGAGGGAATTGGCCACTGTCACCCAGTTATCCCCGGCCAAGAAGGTGACTGAGAGGAACTTCTGTCCTCATCTCTCCTGTGTCCCCATCGCTCCCCACTCTGGGGCCAGGCAGACACTCCCCAGATGGAACACAAAGTGGGGGGGGAGGGTATGAAGCCTGAGCCATTCCCCCACCCACACCACTTCTCCTCCCCGCTCCAGGTTCTCCATTTCTTTGTGGGCTTTGGCGCCCTGCTGAGCCCCCTCATTGCCGACCCCTTCCTGTCTGAGGCCAACTGCTTGCCTGCCAACGGCACGGCCAATGCCACCTCTGGCAGCCACCTGTTCCACGCCTCCAGGGTCCTAGGCCAGCACCACACCGAAGCGTGGCGTTGGTCCAACCACTCGCTCTCCGGGCTGCCTCCGCAGGACCGGGCAGGGACCCGCGTGTCGTATGCCTTCTGGATCATGGCCCTGATCAATGTGAGTGCCACCGGGGCAGGGCCGGGTGGGGACAAGTGGACCGTCACACGTGTCAGTCCATAGCAGCTCCCAGTGTAGATTCTTATGATTCCGGGCAGTGTGCTGGGCTCAAGCGTGCCCTCAGGAAGGCAAGGGGGCGGGAAGACTAACCCCCCCCCCACCAGGGATGCATCTGAATACAAACGGGGTCGCAGGAGATCATCTTGAAGGTCCTCAGTTGTCACAATCCATGATTGCGATTCTCCAGGGAGGTAAAGCCATGAGCAGGTTGAGCACAACGGAATCAGGGTCAACTTTCAAGCCATCTGAGGCTCCATGGGAAACCAGCTCTCTCCCTCCAAGGCCAGATGAAGGGGCTCTGGGACAGAGCACCCCAGGCTGTATGGGGCTCTTCCCCGGGCTCCCTCATCGCTGGTGGGATTCCCCTGTGTCCTGCTGTGAGGTGGGCTCCCGTGGGGGTCAGGGGATGAACAAAATGACCACACCATGGCTGCCATGGTGGGAGCAGAGTAGAGAGACCACCTGCCTGTACTGGGTCAGGTACTGAGGCCCCTCTGCACCCCGGCTCTCATCCTCCCTGTCAGCACCGACTCTGTCCCTGGCCGGAAGCCTCTGGTGGTCTTTAACCCAAGACAGATCCCCTGCCAGTAGCCCAGGCTGGGGCCAGAGGGACAGGTGGGGAGACGCCCCTACCCTCTCTCCAGCTTGGGAAGTACCGCGAGGAACAGCGGGAGCATCCCTGGCCCCCTGGCTCGGCCCGGCCTGGGCTGCGGGTGTGGAATATTCCTGGCCTGGCTGCAGGATGGAGGCAATGTATGGCCCATCGTGACAAAGGGCCTCGGTTTGCTCTGGGCCCACTTGTCACCGCTCTGCAGTGGCTGCCCAGCTGCGATGCCGTGCACGTAGCACTGAAAGGGGTCTTCGAGATCATCCAGTCCCCCTGAGCAGCACAGTAGGGGGCGTCATGCCCTCCCTGGCACAAGGGCCCGATGAGTGGCTAGCAAGACGCTGGCCAGGCTGTCACCCCGACTGCCAGCACCAGCCTCCTTCCTGCTGCCCCATAGCAAGTGCTCGTTTTTCCTTTCTTCGTAACTTTCCTTTCCTTGTACCAGAATCTTCACCGGGGGCTCTGAAAAACACACGCCCCTCTCTCGCCCTTTCCGTTTTCTGCCCATGCCTGTCACTGCTTTGGAAACAACCCAGCTTCGGGCCTGTGCCCTCCAGGGGGGGCACCTGTAAGGGGAAGCATCACCATCAGTACCATGTCAAAGCTGAGACGCCAGGACCAGGAAGCCGGAAGGTCCAGTGTCAGCCCGAGCCCTGTTTTCTCTCGCCGCACGAGGTGCAGCCTGGAGGCACTTTGTTTGTGGCAGGATGTCCGGACTTTTTTGTTGGTTTGTTTCTGAAGATAAACAGTCCACCACAGAAGAGAATGGGGCTGTGCATGCTTGTGGGTGCACGCACACACACACACACACACACACGCAGCCTCCCCAGAACTCTTGGACTCTCCAGGTGGAGCCTTTGCCTTCTCTGAATGGGCTTCTTATCAAGACAGGCTGTGTTCTTACCAGGCAACCCCAGCCAATCCTCTGTGAAGCCCTTCCCACCGCCCACCTCCCTGGAAAGCCCCGCTGGAGTGACCGGACTCTTTCACAGCTGTTTCCCCTCGGCCTTCACCCAGGCATTCTGCCACCGCAGGCCTCTGTGTGTGGGTTTCCTGTTTCCCCCATCAGACTGGAGGGAGGGTTTGACTCTCCCCCGTCAGACCTGGGACTCCCGAGGGCAGGGGTTGTCTCCTCCCACTGAGGCCTGATTTGTGGGGCGTGTGACTTGTTATCTTTGAGTGTGGAGGGAGGCTCCCAAGGTGCCCTCGGGGGGCGGGAGCCCTGGGAAAATGCCACCCCCCACCCCGGGGCACCAGCCTGCCTCCAGGGAGGGAGAGACCGCCTCAGAGCAGCACCAGCCCAGCTGCCTCCCATCTCTGTCAGCGCAGAGATGCCCGGCAGGCTCTGGGCAACTTGCACAGCTCCCTGGGCTTCCTCTCTGTCCTAAGCAAAAGGAACTCGATTTATGTTGCAGCAGGGAGGGCAGAGGGCAGACTTGATGGGGAGCTTCCTGGCAGTGAGGGCGGTGAGACGCAGGCAGGGCACCTGAGGGAGGCGGTGGAGGCTTCTCCAGGCAACCGCAGGGGCAGGAGCTATTTCTCATCGCCCTGAGGAGTTCGCTAAACCCAAGTGGCTTGATATAAAATAGCAACGCACACAACACCGGGCTCGTGGGTGCGGGTGTTGCCCGGACCGTGCATCTTTCCAGCAAAGGAGTCCGTGTCCCGGTTTTCCTGTTTAGACAGCAAGCCTCTGGGGACAGGCCCTCTACCTCCTCGGGTATAACATCACCCACACAAGCCCTGAGGTGGGGTCTGACCAGACAGAATCAGGGTGCCCCGGGCTCCAGTCCAGCTCCGCCCTTCCCTTCCCCCGTCAGCCAGTGACCAGGCACTAACACTCTCTGGTCTCTCGCTTACCGATCTGGTCTCTTCCAGTTGTAACGGGTGATGACTAAGTGACAGTTTTGAGCCTCAGGTCGCCCCATCTGGAAAATGGGGATAACGAACCAAAGCAGACCTTCTTTGTGAGGTGGCATGTGATCTCCCAGCATGAAGGAGTGTGGCGGGGGGAGGGGTCCCGCTTCGGCACCGTTCAGAATAAGGACCTTAGAAACAACTTTATCTCTGACATCTCTCCTGTACCAGCGGGGAGGCCTGGTGTGAGTCCAAGATTTGCATGTGACAAGGAGCTGTCTTCAGAAAAACGGATGTGGTTAAGGTTGGACAGTCAATACACCTGGCAGCATTCGCTGGGGATGGCCTTTAGGTGGACACCCTTAGAAAAGCACCGTCTTCTCTCAGGACTGTGCGGACCCGTGCCAGTCGACCCCGTGGTGGTGTGTGCAGGTGAGGCACGGGAAGGGGAGAGCCTGATGGGAACAGGGCTCTCCTGACCCTCTGCCCCACCCCCCCCCCCCCCAGCTCCCGGTGCCCATGGCTGTGCTGTTTCTGCTATCCAAAGAGCGGCTGCTGGCCTGCTGCCCTCAGAGGAGGCCCCTGCTCCTGTCCGCAGATGAGCTCGCCCTGGAGACGCAGCCTCCCGAGAAGGAAGACGCCTCCTCACTGCCCCCAAAGTTTCAGCCACACCCAGGTGGGGGCTCTAATGAACTTTCACGCTCATGGCCCCACACCGAGGCGTCCCTAGTGACCCCATCCCCCGGAGGGTGAACGTAGATCACAGGCGATGATGGTTGGAAGCAAACCCCGGGCACCCATGGTCCCGTCTGGCAAGACACGGACCAGCCTGGCCACAGGAGTGGGGCAGGCAGGCTTCTGGCTCCAGCCTGCACTCTGCCTCAGCCTGCCTGTGTGACCTTGGGCAAGTGACGTGATCTCCCTGAGCCTCGCTTCCACCAGGACTGAGGTGGACAGGCGCTGTCCCTGACAGCTGGCTGGAAGTTAGGGAAGGTGGGCGGCAGTGACCGGTCCCCAACCTGCCAGGCTCGCCCATCTGGCAGCCGCTTACCCCGGGCCTGCAGAGGGGAAGGAGCAGAAGCTGAGACTCAGCCCTGTTCTCATGTCTTGTCCAGGGCACGAGGACCTGTTCGGCTGCTGGCAGAGGAAGAACTTCAAAGGAGCCCCTTACTCCTTCTTTGCCATCCACATCACAGCCGCCCTGGTCCTGTTCATGACCGACGGGATGACGGTGAGCCTGCCCGCCTCCCCGACGCTCAAGCTAGGGGCGGCAGGAGAAAGAGGGGAGCTTCAAAGTGTCCTAGAGGGCTCACCTGTTGTGCAGTCAACTCATACATTTAAACTAAATAAAAGTCCTAGGGGGCGGGGACTGTCTGAAGAATCGTTCTCAGCCCCTGGGTACTATGGTCTTCTGTCCCAGCCAGCTGTTTTTATTCTCCTTAACTCTGTGGGTAGGGGCCCCTCTGGTTTGTTACCAAGTGCAAGCTACCCACGTTTCTTGAGAGGTAGAGGTCTGTTCCTCCAGATAGAGGTCATGCCGTGTAAACGCGAGGGCACGCTGCTTCCCGGAACGCGTTCCAAACCTCAGCTTCTCAAGCCATGTTGTAAACAAGCTACAGTCAAGATTTGGGCCCAGCTATTTATTCTACTAGTGACCTCTGTTAATACTGTTTAGTGCCTTTTTCCAGAAATCTCTTAGGATTAGATCGGGATACTTTTGAATGGCCGATTGATTAACCGATTGCCATGCTGGGGCCTCTCCGAAGAGAAGGCCCTAAAAGAGGTGACCCAGTGGGAAATACTCGTGACAGTACTGGTTGACTCCCAACTCTCAGTGTGACCTTGGGCGAGTCACTTCGCTCCGCCCCCTCCTCCGTAGAAGGAGACGAGACACGTGTGCCCACCTTGTTTTCAGCTGTGGTGCCCTTCCTTCAACCAGAAACCGTCTGTGGAATCCTCATAAATGAGACGTGTGGTTGTGCTCTGCTCTGGTGGGGAGGGGGGAGCGGCCCAGACCTCTCGAGACCCCCTGTGGAGACCCGGAGACACCCCTCTCCCTGTGTCCCCAGGGTCTGTCCTCTGCTCGGGCCGCGAGTGTTGTGTGATGTTGGCCCTAGGCCCACCTTTGAGCTTCTAGAAGCAGGACCAGTCCTGCCTCAGCCCTCAGCACACCTGCCCCGACCTGGTCTTCCTTCTCTGAGGGCTCAGCTGTGCCACAGGTGTGCTCAGCAGGGCCCGTCTCTCCACAGGGGGAGTACTCAGCCTTTGTGTACAGCTATGCAGTGGAGAAGCCGCTGTCTGTGGGGCACAAGGTGGCTGGTTACCTCCCCAGCCTCTTCTGGGGCTTCATCACCCTGGGTCGGCTCATCTCCATTCCCATCTCCTCCAAAGTGAAGCCAGCCACCATGGTGTTCGTCAATGTGGTAAGTGGCCTCCTTTCACTTCTTGGAGAGGCAGGAGGACCATCCACTCCTGGCCCTACCACGGCCCCAGGACATTTGCTCGGGACTGGACAGGGAGGGAATGCAGGAGTAGAGGGAGGAGAGCAGGGGGGGAGAGAGATGCCGGTGAGGAAGGGGGGAATCCAGAAGGTGGAGCCTATCTGTGTGACCTTGGAAAAATCCCTTTCCCTCTCTGGGCCTCTGATTTTGTACCCATCAAAGAAAGGGGCTGTAGGAGGTGGTTACTGCCATGAGTGGAGCAGATCTCAGCTGACAGTCTGCCAAGAGTACAAGTGAAGTGGGTGCTGGCCTTGGTCCTCCTGTGTGACCTTGACGCCCAGCTGGTCAGAGCCCCATGGCCAGCAGAGGCCAGGCATCCCCTGGCCTTCAGAAATCACCGTGTCTGGGCTGGAGCCTAGGAATCTGCGTTTTGAAACTCTGCCAGATGATTCTTAAGTACCAGGCTGGTCAGGGAACTGGTCTGCCCGGAAGGCAGGGGTTCCAGGCCCAAGCGATGGGGTCAGACTTTCGACCTGACGTGTGTCCATGTCACAATCTATGACAAAGCATCCAGATTACAGATTAGGGTCGTCTGGCCCAGCCTCCCTCCAGGGCTCAAATCACCTCTGTAACATCCCCTCCAGGGAGTCCACAGTCTGTTTAATAACCTCCAGTGACTGGGAACTCACTACCTTTCCAGGCAGCCCGATCCACTGCCAGAAAGTACTTCCCTGAGTCAAGTTTCTAGCGGCAAGGGGGTTCGGAAATAATGTTGGGGCTACAGACACCAAAGATCATGAGCCCCAAGAAAAGCCTTTATATCTGACCTTGTGCTGGTTGATGACTTTTAAGAAAGAAATTACTTTTTTTTTTTTTTCAGTTTTTCTTTATTTATTTTGAGAGAGAGAGAGAGAGAGAGAGTGAGCTCGTGACCTGAGCCAAAGTCGGATGCTCAACCAACAGAGCCACCCATGCCCCTGAAAGAAATTTCTGTTGGACATAGAGGGGAGGCAGTGTGAGCGGAAGCCAAACTCAAGAGGTTGAGGGCCGGACAGGAAGCGGAGGTGTGACCGTTGCAAATGGTCCTGAGCTGGAGGGAGTTTTGTCTGACAGGAGCCTGTTTGGAGGCCGAGGAGAAAAGGAGGGAGCCTGGAGGGAGGGGTCCCATTGTCAGAGAGAAGGGCCCCCCCCCACCTGAAGGGAAGAGGGGATGAAGAGCAGTGGAGAAGGGAGTGTCATCTCAGTGAAGAAGAGGGCCAACATGATACTGCCGGGAAGGAGCAAGTCTGCAGGAGTCCTGGGGTGCAGAAGGCTCCGGGTACGTGCACTACTGGGGCCCCTGCAGGACCCGACGGCAGCTGCTTAGACAGAGGAGGGTGGGGTGGGACTCTGAGTTTGTAGGAAGAAAAGCATCTGAAGCACCCACATGACAGGTGCGGATGAGAAAAACTCACCCGGACCGTTGGGTTTTGTTTTTTACTTTTTGAATTTTTTTAACGTTTCTTTATTTTTGAGAGGGCACGAGAGAGACACAGAGTGCGGGCAGGGGAGGGACAGAGAGAGAGAGAGAGAGAGAGAGAGAGAGAGACACAGAATCCAAGCAGGCTCCAGGCTCCCAGCTGTCAGCACAGAGCCGGACGCAGGGCTCAAACCCCCCAACCGTGAGATCATGACCTGAGCAGAAGTCGGCCGCTTACCCGCCTGAGCCACCCAGGCGCCCCTGGACTGCTGGGTTCTAAAAGGAAACCCAGATTCCTGGGCCCAAACCAGACCTCACGAACTGGAAGGTCCAGGGGAGGTACCTAGCGATCTGTATATTTAACCAACACCCCAGGGGGTTCATGTCACCAAGCAGATTTGGGAAACCAGTGTCCTAGAACAAGTGACTCCCAAATACATTAGTGGTGGTTTGGGAAGATACAGATTCCCGGGCCCCTCCCCCGGAGACTGTGACTCGGGGTGTGGAGAGGGGCCTTGGCGCCTGGATTGTTTTCAGACCTTTTCAGGTGCTTTTAGCGGGCACCCTGGCAGGATTACAGGTAAACAGCCGTGAGCAAGTTCCCCTCATGCTGCCGATTCACTCCTCTCGGTTTTAAACTAACAGTCACCCTGCTCTCTGTTCTCCTGGGTCTCGACAACCACTTCCTGGTGAAGGAACAGGCACTTTGTGCAGGGCCTGTGGGCAAGTGCAGGGGTACCAAGTTGTACAAGGCGGGGCTCTGCCTCGGGGAGCTTATGGTTGGCTAGGGGGCTAGGGAAGAAGAGGGGCAGGGGAGGGGAGGGGTGGGGAGGGGAGGAGAGGGGGAGTGGGGCGTGCCCTGCAGGGCCGGTCAGCAGGCGCAGGCGTGTGGTTGGCAGGTGAGAAGCAGGTGGGGGGGGGGGGGGGGAGCCGCACGGAGTGGGAGGAGTGGGAGGAGGGGCTAGTTCGCCTTGGGCACGCACGCTCCGTCTTAGGTCACCCCGCTAAAATAAGAGGTGTTTTTAAAGCTCGCCCAAGTCTAGAGATTTTCAGGGTGGCTCTTCAAGGCCCGCCTGCAAACATGTGGTGCATGTGGTGTGTAAAGGGGGCGCCAAGGCAGCAGGAGGGGAGCAAGAGCAGAATCTTCGCCGGCTCTGCCCCCGACGTCTAAGTTGAGAGCTGACTACTGAGAAGGTGCCAGCGGTGTGAACGGCAGAGGAGTCGGGGTTCCTGGCTGATGGCACTGCCGGTTGCAAGGCCCAAGGGGGGAGCTAACTGGGTGAGAGCGTGGTGGGGCAGGGTCTGTGGTGGGGAGCAGAGAGTGAACAGGTTGGGGAAGCAGACATGGGCTAGATCCTGGAAGGTCTTATAAGCCAGGTTTGGGGTTTTATTCCAAGTGGGAGAAAAGCAGGCCTTTAGAAGGTGTTAGGCGGGGAATGGACATGATCTGCTCTGTATTTTATTTTAAATTTTTTTTATGTTTATATTTGAGAGAGAGAGAGAGTGTGTGAGCAGGGGAGGGGCAGAGAGAAACAAAGAATCTGAAGCAGGCTCCAGGCTCCCAGCTGTCAGCACAGAGCCCGACGTGGGTCTCGAACTCACAAGCAGTGAGATCATGACCTGAGCTGAAGTCGGTTGCTTAACCGACTGAGCCACCCAGGCGCCCCTGATCTGCTTTGTATTTTAGTATATGTGCTGCCAAAGCGAGCACAGATCTGCTTTGAAGCACGCTGTCCTGTGCTGTATGAGCGTGGATAGATCTAGAAGGGAGACAATGAAGAGCCACTCCTGCAGTCCAGGCACAAGAGGGTGGTCCGGGATGGGTGTGGAGAGGTACAAGGATGCACAGCGTTTTGGGGGCGGAGTTGACAGGACTTGCCCTTGGCCTGAAGGTGGAAAGAAGGAAGAAACAAGATCAAGGACATACATACCTTCGTGACAGGGCCTGACCACGGGGCGGATGGGGATGCCCTTCACCAATGCGGGGAAGTGGGTTTGCTGGAGGCAAGGCCGGGCTCTGTCTGGACCAGGTTGTCAGTCATCCAGTGGAGTTCTGGACACAGGTCATGGCCAGAGGGATGGATTTAAGCGGCTGGGCGTAGAGATATTTGAAACCATGGCGCCGGCCCAACAGGGAACACAGACAAAGAGCCAGAAGGGTCTGGGGCCGTGCCAACATTTAAAGATTGAGCAGAGGAGGAAGAAAGAGCAGTGAAGCTGTGGGGCCATTTTCTGTGCCAAAGAAATACATTATACTTGGAACCTTGGATATGTCCGCCTCTTTCGCGTTAAGAAGTCTTTCACGCTGCTTCTCCATTGTGAAGAGGGTGTCTTCCCCTCAGCCGCCATTTGTGGTACACCCCCCTCCAGGGCAGCAAGTCTTTCGCTAGGTCTCAGGTCTCGGACCAAGAGATCTTGCAGCAGAGACGGAGGGGCTGGTAGAGAAGCGTAAAGGGAGGGGGCTCGCGGGTTGCGATCACTGGCTTGGTTCTTCCAGCTGGAGCAGATCCCCGGGATCTGCCTGTGAGTGTGACCGTCCCTTCCCTCGGCACGCTCAGGTCATCTGTAAAGCGGCCGGGGTGGGGGTGGGGGTGGATGTGGTTTCTTACACACCTTCTAGCCCTCTGCTATGTAATTTCATCTTCCTTTTTTCTGGAAACAGAGGTACTCACCCAGGAGACGCTCACCTGAAAACCATGGTTTTCCATGCAAGATCCTTGTGTCTGGAGACATCAGGGAGGGCGCACACACAAACACTAAGACTGATATTTGTCGCAAGAGTCACACTTGAGGAGACCCTGCGTTGCCATCATTTTCCTACCACTCTTCCGTGTAGCTTTTGTAACCCATTTCGTGGACTAGGAGGCTAGAGAGATCAAGGACTTCAAAGCCCCAGACTTGGTCTTTTGCCTCCAGACCCGGGCTGCCTAAGTTTCCTCCCAGAGGCATTTTGCCTAGAAATTTTTCAATATTGACATAAAAACCTTTTTAAGGGATTTAGAAAAAGCGACACTTAACAAAAATATGCCCGTGTGACAGAGACCCTTACTGAACCAGGAAGATCTCTGGTCCCCGAATCCATCACAAGAGTCTCTAACCACAGGCTGGAATTTGCTCATGGGAGTCTGAGGTGAAACCGGGGAACCGGGCCACAGTCACGGACCCTCCGTCTGGGAGGTTTGCCTGGATTCCCAGAGCGTGGGGACCCAGCCACCCACACCCTCCCCAGCCAGCCCCTCCTGCTGCCTGCAAACGCATGGCTTTTAGGGCCAGAAAAGCAGCTCCTCTTCATGAGGAGTGGAGGGCAGAGATCTGGTGGCGTGGCTGGAATTCCCCGTGCTCCAAGATAAGACCTGAGGGACAGGCAGTACAGCCTCACCAAGCGCTTTTCAAGTGTGTATGGCCCGCCCTCTGCCTAGCGGTCTTGGAGGCTCATCCCCCAGGGCATCCTTGGCCGAGACCCGGCTGGGGAAGGTGCAGTTCCCACACAGTCCACAGGGAGGCGCCCTGGTCACACAGCGCTGCTCTGGGGTCCGAGAGGAGCTTTCCAAGTCAGGAGTCGGACGCCCAGCTTTTCCCAGTTCCTAATAGCCTCCTTCTCTGCTGTTAAAAGGTGGGCGTGGTGGTGACGTTCCTCGTGCTTCTCGTTTTCTCCTACAACGTCGTCTTCCTGTTCGTGGGGACAGCCAGCCTGGGCCTGTTCCTCAGTAGCACCTTCCCCAGCATGCTGGCCTACACTGAGGACATTCTGCAGTACAAAGGTGGGTGTGCTGGGGCGCAGAGCAAAGAGCGCCCCCCCTTGGCTGGGTGCGGCTTCCTCCCCCGACGCCCCATCTTTTCTGTGGTATTCCAGCCAGATCCCCGCCCTCCTGACTCGGGGGTGGGAACTTGTTGGCAAAGTTCTGACCCACGTGGAGTTCCCCGTTCGACAGTATGCCCGTGTCGTGTGATTTCAGGCCACTGAGAAGCCGTAAGCTTCTCTTTCCCGTTTTCTTTTCTCCCACGGCAGTGCCTCCTGAGGCACAGCTGGCATTTTGTGGAACACGGGTGTGCTGGAAATCCCAAGTTCAGAGACCAGCAAAGTTGCGCAGGAAAAGTTAGGGCATAGGAAGGGGGTTTATAACTTATCAGTAATAGTACCTCCTTGCTCTGCCGTTCTTGCGGCTGTTTTTGGAAGCACGGAGAGTTAGAACAGCGGCTCCACACTTGATTGGGGGTTGTCCTGATGGGGTTCTTGGATGCCGGAAACCTCAAATTCCCTGCAGTAATCTCCCTCCCCTGCTGTAGCCTCCCCACCGCGTGTAGCAATGAGCAATGATCCTTTTTTTTTTTTCTTTAAATGGGTTAATTAAAAATAATTATGTTTTGAACATTTAACATTACCCTTAGAAGTAGCTAGAGTGCCCTGGGGTGTCGGAAAACCAACATTGAGGAGGAGTGATTTCTTTAGGGAGGAGTGAGGAAATGGTGTATGGGGTGGGGGGGGGGGGACGGTCTGGAGCAGTTAGAGCCCAAACCAGCGCAGTTATCCCCAGTAACAAGAGATGGCAGGCCTGGATCCGCGAGATCTAAGGATGATCTCCAAACCCCAGTGAGTAGACGAAAGCAGTGAATTAACGTTGGTATCACACATCACGCCGTGGATCCCAGAGTTTTAAGTGGTCAACAAATGTTAGACGACACGGGCGCCTGGCCGGCTCAGTCCGCGGAGCATGTGACTCTTGACATCGGGGTCGTGAGTTCGAGCCCCACATTGGGTGTGGAGCCTACTTAAAAATAAGTTCATTAAGTAAGCCAAATGTTGGAGAATAGTAATAATAATAAGTGGTCACTCAGATCTGCCCTCTTCTCATTTCCCACCATCCCTACCGCAGTTCAGGCCTTTCCCATGACGTGCCTGCTTGGAATATTTCACGGTGCCCCGTTTTTTCCAGTCTCTGATCACCTCCATCGCTGCCTCCGCAGGTCTTGGCCTGTGCCCTTCAGATTTGCCTCCCTCGGTGGCGGTTCTCAGTGCTGATCCCACATTAAAATCACCCAGAGCCTGTATAACACAACCAGAGGCCTGGGCTTTGTTTCCATGACACCTGGCGTAATTGGCCCGGAGCCACTGGGAGGCTCTGAAGTGCAGCCAAGGTGGGACCACTGAGCGGCAGGTCTCCAACCTGCTGCAGAGGGGTCCCCGTGAAACACACAGTCACAGCCTTTGTATATTCCGGTGGTGCTCTTCTCCTTTCACCAGCCTCCCCTGCCCACCTCTTGTACTCAGGGCCTGCGTCCCGGCCATGCTGAATTACTTGCTAGTCCCTGATGGCACAAAAGCTATGCTCTGCCTGGAGTGCCCGCTCTACTCCGTCTGGCCCCTTTACCTGCCTGCTCAAGTCCCTCCTCCTCTACCCCTTCCAGAAGTTTCTCTGATTCCCCCTGGAAAGATGTGTCCCTCTCCTTTGTACCTGCCTCTCTTGTTTGACCCTCATGGCTTTTGTACCTATGTTATCTGTGCCCTCTCCTCAGCAATGTGCTCCCTGTGGGCACCAGCAGGGAAGGAGGGCGAGAGCATAGGCTTTGAGGTCATTGGCAGACCTGGATGTGAGTCTTGCCTGCACACTTTCTGGCCTTGAGACCATTTTCTCAATTTTCTTCCCCTTTCTGAGCCTCAGCTTTCTCATCTGCAAAACGGGGGCACAAATACCTATCTTTAGGATTGTTTGTGCATTTGACGAAATGTAAAACACTTGACTTAGCAGCTTAACTGACTCACAGGTGCTCAAAACGTACGTTAACTCTAATTATTCATCTGCCTACTCGGTGTTTAGTTCGGTACCTGATGCCCAGAAAGTACTGGAGGGTTTTTGAATGAATGAGTGGAACAGACAGTGGGTGCTACTGGGATTCAGAGAAGGGAGTGACCAGTGTTGAATCCACACACAGCTTCCTGGAGGAGATGGGACGTGAGCTGGCCCAGGATTTGGAAAGGCAGAAGGAAAAAGGGAAGACATTCCAAGGAAGAGTGGGGCAGGGGCAGTGAACAAAGTGACAGCAAAAGCATAAAGACTAATGTAAACGTGAGCCAGACCAAAAGAGGAACTTGAAGCCTAAAGCAGGGAATGATAATCTCTGTTTTAGTAGTCAATCAATCAACACTGAGTATTTATCATATGTTGGTCACTGGGCTAATAATAAGCAGTAGTGGACGCCACTGAATACAATTCAGGGCACAGTCCTCTCTCGTGGGCTCGCAGCGCAGAGGGGAAGGCTACCCTGCAAACAGTGGGGTACCTGGGGGAAGGGTGGAGGGCCGCGGGACACGAAGAGCAGCTACCGCAGGGTTAGGGACGGGGGAGATTTCCCGGAGGAAGTCTAAAGGAGAAACTTCAAAGATGAACAGGGGCTCGGCCCACGAAGGGGAGGAGGAAGAGGACCGCTCAGGAGGGAGGGAGGGAACGCAAGCGTCAGAACCCGGCGGTGAGCACGAGTGTGCAGGGCAGGAAGCGAGACCGTCCTCCTGGCGGGAGGGTGGATTGTGAGCAGGTGTGATGGGAGTCTGAGCTCTCAGCAGAGACCAGGCCCTGCAAACCACATGAAAGCATTTGGATTTTATCCTGAAGGCAGCGTTGAAGGGGTTAAGCAGAGAACTGGCAGGGGTTCGGGAGTTCACTGTGTTCAGCACTGTGCTAAGTACTTACCACTTACTAAGTGGTGTATCAGATTCACCACACAGCAACCCTGCGGAGAAGGTGTTGCCATGCCCATTTACAGAAAGGAAACCAAGGCCTAGAGAAGGGGGAGAACTTGCCTAAGGTCACACGGCTGGTAGGTAACACAGTCGGGCTTGGGACCCGAGTCTGACTCTGAAGCTTGGGCTCAGGGGGTCTGTGCCCTGTTGCCAGAGTGAGCGGAGGTGTGGCCGCTCAGTACAATGCCAGGGCAGTGAGGACACTGGTCTGCCTGGAAGAGAGGGCTGGCCTGAGGAGATCAGGGAATCTTTCCGGAAACGTAGGGGGCAGTCAGATTTGGAAGGACCCTGAATGCCAGGCTAAGCAATTTGGAATTTACCCTGAAGACAACCCTGAGTGATTGAAGGTTCTAGAACAGTGAAACTATAATGACAGCAGGACCTAAGCATTCCCAAAGCAAAGTTAAGGACTGAGTTCTGAGAAATCTTAGGAATTCGAACTCGTCCTCTTAGGCAGTCACGCCATTTTCCAGGGTCTCCCCAGAAATAGCCGGGATTGTACCAGCTGACTTGTCTCCTTAACTTGCTTTTACTAACCCAAATCCTTCTCTTTTGGTTAGGCTGTGCGACCACGGTGCTGGTGACAGGGGCAGGAATTGGCGAGATGGTTCTCCAGATGCTGGTTGGTTCGGTATGTGGGAGACCCTAGGGGCAGGGGACAGCGTTTGGGGACCCCCCCCCTCCAAGCAGGTGGGAAGATGTAGCCAGCCACCTTCTGAACCCAAGCTGTCCCTCCCCTGGGGGTCCCACACAGCAGGCAGGGCCCCCCTCTGTTACCTGTTTCTGCTTCCGCACGTGAGACCTGGAGATGTGAAGGGAGGTGCGGTACGGTCCAAAGCAAACACAAGTCATGTCTGGGAGCGGGGCCAGCGGGGCCCTGTGGGAATGTCGTTCAGCTCCCAGAGCCTGGGATGGGATTGAGTGGCGGGCGGGAGCTCTTTTCCCACCCCTTCTCAACCTACCGTCCCCACCCCAGCTCCCCTAGCCCCTGGCCACCCTACACAGGGCCCAGCTTTCCTGCCCAAGTCCTGCCCTCATCGAGGGCCAGCCCTCCCGCGTCTCTTCAGACGTACCCGTCCTCCCGGGTGCACCAGGAAAAAAATGCATCTGCCTTCGTTTGAAGCTTCTAGCGCTGTTGTTACGCCCCCTTTTGCAAAGGAGGATACTGAAACTCAGATAAATGAGCAACTTGCCCTCGGTCAGTCATACTTCTAATAAGGGACAGGATGTTCAAACCTAGGTCTTTGGGTCTCCCAGATGCCCCTAATCCCAACCCTCCTTTCCTGATCTTGTGCCCTGCCGGGAGGAGAGCTACACCTCCTAATAACACTCCGCATCGAAATGACGTGAGGTCTGGGGTTTGCTTCAGGGTAATCTTGTGCAGGGGACAGTGGAGGGGCACGGGGGTGCTAATTGCTAGTCGGGTGACGGGCCCAGGGGAACTCCGTAAGCTCCTTTGGCCTGTGTTTTAAATTTTCCATGATAGAGAGACATAGGTCTGTACACATCCTCTGCAGAGTTCTGGTTCGGCCCTGTGGGTATAGAAACGGTCTGACCCGAGTTTTAAGGAAGATGGAGAGATTTTCAGAAGCTTCCAGATACAGAGCGAAAAGGGACCGCAGGGGTCACGAGCAGGATTTCTGCCTCCTCCAGACACATAACCTTGAAACGAGGCCAAGACGTCCCTCCTACTCACCACCCTGCCCGTCGGTGTGACGGGCCTCAACCTGACTGCGGAGCCCGCCGGGGGTCGGGGAAAGCTGCTTCCTCCAGTGCGCCTTCCTGTGAGGCTCTGACGGCCTGCGTCTCTGTGTTTTCCCCTCTGGCAGATTTTCCAGGCCCAGGGCAGCTATAGCTTCCTGGTCTGTGGCGTGATCTTTGGTTGCTTGGCTTTTACCTTCTATGTCTTGCTCCTGTTTTTCCACAGGATGCACTCTGGACTCTCATCAGGTAAGGAAAGAATCTGTTGCTACACAAGAGGAGGAAAACAAAGTGAGGCGAGGCTGTGGGAGATGCTGTAGATCGTAGCACGCCACCAATACTGTTCTGTTCCAAGTAAAATGCGAGGAAGTGTTTATTTTTCTGCAGCTTCCTTTTCCCCTCTTCCTGCTTTGCCATGCGATTGTCCGCACTGGACTCTTAGGGCAGGAGGGAATGGGATAGGCTGACTCATGGTTTCTCCATCAGCAGAGGGGCACGGATCGTGAACTTGGCTTCCTGCATCCCACCATGCCGTGGGACCACAGGCCAGGATTCCCTTTCCAGCCCGTGTGGGGCCCTGAAAGGCGGCGTCTGCCTCCTTGGCTGGAACACGGCCCAGAGGCCTAATTGGCCATCTCTTTGCAGTTTGGGATTTTGACTCTAGTCCCAATTTCTTTTTCAAAAAGAGGTCCTTCGGGCCAAGTGGCAAAGAAAAGCTCCTTTGGGGCAGAGACACCTCCTAAGAATAGTCTCATTCCTGGAGACCCAAGGCAGGGGGTGTCCCGAGGCTATTTTCATGTCCCTGAGCCTCCCAGCCTTTCTGCCCAGAGATCTCAGAATCCCAGGCAGTGTATCAGCTGTGCACGTAGCCAGTTCTTAAGAGAAGGGGCCCAAGCGGAGCCCTCATCCTCTCCATAAAAGCAACATGATCACCAAAAAATTGAAGGAATGGGTGTCTGCAATCCGATCTCTCAGATGACCACTCAGTTTAAAGCCCAGAAGAGCAATCCCGCCACTGCCCCCCCCCCCACACCCCGGTCAGCACTAACTGTAGCCCCGCTTCCAAGGTGGCCGGTACCAGCTGGTGTCTAGCCTAGTGCTCAGCATGGAGCCTTCATTTAGGCCACACATTCGAGAACTATTTGGTGAATATCCAATGAGTAACACCCAATGAGTGCCCTGTTGGTGGGAGACCAAAAGAAACCTATATTCCCTGAGCCCCAGACGCGAGTCTCAACGAACTCCCTCCACCAACAGTTTGCCAGAACCAGTAAGTCTGACTCTCTGCTTGTTCTCCCTATGGAGCCGTAGGATGGGAAAAGCAAAAGGCCGGGGAAGCTCTCGGAATGAATAATTGCCGCAGCTAATCAGAGCTGCTGACGCATGCTACCTGTTTTTTCTGTTGTAGTTCCTACCCAGGACAAAGCACTGGGAATGGAAAGCCCAGAGTGCTACCAGAGGTAAAACTGGGGGAAGGGGGCAGGCGAAGACGGCCGGCCTCTCGAGCACCAGCACAGACCAAAGTGTTCAAGAAATTGGGGGTCGCCCTGGAGGTGATCTCTCCACGCCTTGGCTCGGATCTTTTCCACAAATACTTGGTTAGGTAGAAGAAATTGAACGGACTGGGAAAATCATTAGCAGTTTACTGGATGGATATTCAAGTTACCTTCCTCTCCCCCGGTTCGGACCTTTGGTAAGAGGTGTCCAGGATACCCCGATGGGAAGGAAGAAGACAGCCGTATGCTTCACTCCATTGGCCACCAACCACCTCCTGCATGGACCATCCCCTGGGTTTGAATATCACTTTTCGTTGAAGTTTGAAAGAACAGGTTGAAATTGTAAAGTTCGATGATCACTGCTTGCTGTAGATATATTTGAAATCAGTCAAAACAAACCCCAAGTTAGTTCCCGGCATGCTCAAATGATTTACGTGCTTTTTACTTTTTGGTAAGCCACAGTCCCTCAAATTCCCGTTGCTGATATCCGTTGTTCGTTTAAAATCTAAAACATCGAAAGGAAAAGTCGAATCTTGCTATCTTTGGGACACTAATTCAGTGGTATGCTGGGCTGGCTCGTACTAGCTGATAAAAGCCGGTTGTTAGCATTTCCTTTTGAGAGCTAGTTGTTAAAACTCGGCCAGTATGAAACATGAGATTTTATAGAAAGTTAACAATTCCGTTAAAGACAAGGGAAAGAACCACTCAAAACTCATCCCTTCCTTGAAGGTATCTAAGCGTATTGTACCTGTACAGGGGAAATAGGATACGGAGGTGTGGCTCTGTCCTTCTCTTCCCAGATGCGCTGTCAGTGGTAACGTGTCTGGTGGCTCGAGATCAGCCACGTGGGAGGATTCACCCCATAGAAACTGGCAGAGGCTGCACATCCTCCCCTTTCTCTTCCCCCCGGAGAGCCAGTTGTTAAACATCTACCTGCAAGTACCCCACTGCTAACGATCAGTGCTAACGGGCTCAGGAGCCGTCTGGGAGAATGGGATGAAGGTTCTGGTTTTCTTTTACTTGACCGCGCTTACGCGAAGTGTAGGCACAGCACTGAGAAATTCTCAAAAATACCTGATTTAAACTTTACATCTTTTGTCAAGGAAAACAGCTCTTTGTACCACGTCAGGTGGGTTTCCTTAACAAAAAGCTGGGACTGCCGAGCGATGTGGGGGGAGCAGCACGCCGGAAGCAGTGTGGAGGAGGGGGCTCTCCCGACCGAGCAGATCCCCTAGTGATCGAGAGGGCACAGAGCCTGCCACTTGGAAAGGGTGAGACCACGGAGGCGTCTGTAAGTAGTAAAATGGCCGTGACGGTGACCGTACGTGCGCTTACCTGCAGCTTCTCTGCGTTATGTACAAACGTGCATGCGTGGCTGTAAAAAGGGGATCGAGGTTCTCCGTAGCCTGAGCCGCAGGCCCCACACTGAGCAGTGTACCCCAGATCGGTGGCCTTGTCATGTCAGCCGGCCGCGTCTGCCAGCATATCCTGTGTGGTGACGGGGCCCTGGCCAGAGAGCGGGCGCTGGCCTCGCTTTCTAGCTGTGCGGCCCTGGGCGGGTCCCTCACTGATGGTCTTCCAGCCTTGCTTGTTCTTGTTAAATCTAAGTGACATTTCTAAAAGAACTTACCCTACCTCAAAGGAATTCTGAAAGAATGAAGTGGCTTTGTTTAAAGCAATTATTGTATGCCTGACCTAGAAACTGCTTCATAAATGCTTGCAATTTTTATTTTTAAAACCTCTTCATAAGCAGATTCGAAATTGTTCGTATGTTTGGTACATAATTATTGTTAAGTCAAACAGATCTAAATTTTTTTGAAGGCTGATGGTCTAAGGGTGTAGTTTTAACAATGCCTGTAAATACTTAAAAATTGCTGATGGCTGCCGGACTTCAATGTGCAATCTAACTGGAGTGACTGACCTGGACAAAAAGAAAGTAGCTGTATTTTTCTTGTGGTTTTTCAAAACAAACAAACAAAAAAACCCGCATCCTTTTTATACAGATTTACAAAGAAGGATCAATGGCTTTATCTAAGATGATCATGATTAATTTGAGAATATAGAAAATGAGATTGAAGCAAATCTAAGTGTACCTTTCCTGAAATAAAATATTTTAAATTTAACAAGTGTGTTATCCATTGTGGACGATCGAGCCTTTTATATGCAGCTCAGAAACAAATGACCAAATATTTTCCAAAGAGAGGTCTCTCTCAAACTGTAGGTTCACATGGCTGATATTTTAGAAGAAACAAAACTGTTAGACTGAGAATCACTATTTCCCTCGTTCGTATAATCAGAATAAGGGAAGGCAGAGGTTTTGAAACCCCACTTCAAAATCAGTTCCAGAGCAAGTGGGGCTTTTTACCTGATCTCCTTTGAAGAGTGTGACATTTCAGAGTGCAATGGGATCACCCTGTTCCCAGATGTCCGTCTGCTGCTTGGAGGCAGGAATCTAATCCATCTGTACACCAGATTCACTAAAGGAAGACAGACTGACCGAGCAGTCTTTTAGAGGATTGACTCATTTATTCGTTTTCAAAAGATTTAGGGGTTGCCCGGCTGGCTCAGTCGGGAAGCACATGTGACTCTTAATCTCCGGGTTGTAAGTTTGAGCCCCACGCTGGGTGCAGAGATTAAGAATAAAATCTTTAGGAAAAAAAAAAAAAAGATTTATTGAGCCACCTGTTATGTCCAAGGCACTGATTAGGTGCAGAGAATGAGATAGAAGCATCTGCCTCAGATTACACTGCAGTTGAAGACAGAAAGACAGGAGAGGACCACGCCGGGAGATGAAGGATACTTGAGTGCCACAGAGGAACATAAAGCAGGGGAGTGGGAAGAGGGATTGGCAACAGATGCTCCTGGAAGCCTTCGTAGGGAGGTGCCGTCTGTGCTGGCACTAGATGACGGGCGGGAGCAGTAACTCCAAGTCCCAGGGAAGGCTCGTAGGAGGCAGGGGAAGGGGTGAGTGCACAGGCATCGGCCAGCATTCGTGTGCCGTGCCTGAGAGGCAGCAAGCTGGCCAGTGAGGCTTAAATGCAGTGAGCAAGGTGGTGACAGGAGCAGGAAGCAGGCGGGAGTGGCAGCGAGGGGCCAGATCCTACTTGCCATGGCGGGAGCACGGATTCTGTTGTTTTTATGTGAAATCGTTGGGAGTTGTGAGCAGGCAGGGCACGTGGTCTCATTTACGCTTCTAAAAGTAATACTCTGCTTGTTGTGAGAAGAAACGGGGGGGCAGGAATGAAACCGGGACACTGGCGAGGGCACCACTGCCTAAACTACGCAAGAGACGTTGGTGGCTTCGACGATGTCGGTAGCATCCGAAGTAATGAACGCGATTGGATTCAAGCTCTATTTCGAAAGTCAAATGGATAGAATTTGCTGCTGGAGTGGGTATGTATGGGTGTGAGAAAAACAGGAATCTAGGATGACCCCAGGGCATTGACAAGTTACTGGCTAGATGACGAGGCCAGTGAACACTGGAGGATGAAGGAGGTGTTCCACAATTGTCTTGCACATGTTCATTTTATGATGGTATCTCGCATGTGAAGAAGGCTAGTAAGTATAAATGCACAGAGCGTCAACGTCAAGCCCAAAGATATAAATTTCATGGTCACATACCTATAGAGCTTAAAAGCTGTGGGACTGAAGACGACCACCTAGAGAGAGAACATATGACTAGAAGGTTGAGCCCTGGGGTTCTTCAACACGTAGTGGTTTAAAAAATATATATATGGTCCAGCAGAGCAAATGAGAGAAGCCACGGAAGGAGGAGGAAGTTCAGGAGAGACTGTGGTTTCCTGGAAGGCACCATGAAGAGTAAGTATCTCGAGGAGGAGGAAGTAACCAATGCTGCCATGAATTCTGATGAGGACTGAACATCGACCACTGGACTGGGCAACATGGAAGGTGGCCTTGACAAGAGTTGGGTTTCTGTCAATGATGCTTTGAGAAGCACATGGGAATCATAACATCGACTGTGACGTTCCAACAACCTCCTCGACACCAACGCTTTCCGTCTGGTAGAAATGATCTTTCCTGTTTGATTTTTCATCACACACTGTCCTTTTGAAGTTATCCCGAAGGAAGTCACCTTCATGAACTCCAGTGACAGGGCATATTCCTCTTTTTTTTTAAGTTTTATTTAATCTCTGAACCCAAAGTGGGGCTTAAACTCACAATCCCAAGATCAAGGGTCATGCTCCTCTGACTGAGCCAGCCAGGCACCCACAGGGCATATTCCAGTAAGTGCAGTGCTTTATAGTGACAAATCAGTGTGAGAGCTTTTTTTTTTTTTTTTTTAATTTATTTTTGAATGAGAGAGAGAGAGAGAGAATGAGAACGAGCAGGGGAGGGACAGAGAGAGAGGGAGACAGAGGATCCAAAATGGGCTCCACCCTGACAGCAGAGAGCCTGACGTGGGGCTCAAACTCACAAACTGAGATCATGTCCTGAGCCAAAGGCAGATGCTTAACCGACTGAGCCACCCAGGTGCCCCAAAAGCTTACAACTGTTAATGATTATCTCCAACCTGGTAATGCAAGCCCTGGGAAATTACTCAATGTTCGGGCATTAGTTTGTCACTAGATGCATCTATAAAACACAGAAAGTGATTGCAAAATGGACATTATGCCTCTCAAGAGAATGTGTCAACAGCCAGAAAGGTTAGAAAATGGTGGATCGAACAGGCTTTTTTACTGAAGGATTTCTTAGAGCTTTTAATATTCTAATATGCATCTTGAATCTCCAAGAGGTGGTGACCCCATTTCCCAAACGTATTCGACCTCCCGGGACAACGGTTTTAGGTAATATTATTTTGACGACAGCGGTTTAGGAGGATCCGGCTGTCGTCCTAAGTGGTTACTACCCAAACACGCTGAACATGGTTTACCCGCCATCTGAAGTGAAGCTTCATTGCCCCCCACGGAACTCTTACTCCATCTCGTTATGTCCCCCTGGAGACAAGAGACAGCCCTCTGTGACGTAATTTGTGCCATCTAGTAACCCCACTTTCCCCCATGTGTATTATATCAACTCAGCTCGGAAAGGGCCCAATTTCATTAACTTAAAGAACTCAAGTCTCCAGTGTCTTATGTCAAGAAACAATGCCTAGAGCAGAAACAAGCAAAATATGGTGCTCACAAGGGCTAGAATGAAAGAATCTAAGTTTCTTAAAGTTAAAAAAAACAGAAGTGAAATTTTCACACGGGGAGTAGTTTTTCTAGCCCGTCAGTTTTCAATTCCTTTTTATGGCAACAATCATTTTACAATCTCCCGTTTCCAGCACCTATATCCCAACTCAGGCTTTAAATATTTTATTTTTTTTATTTTTATTTTTTTTAAATTTGTTTAATGTTTATTTCTGAGACCGAGAGAGACAGAGCATGAGCAGGGGAGGGGCAGAGAGAGAGGGAGACACAGAATCAGAAGCAGGCTCCAGGCTCTGAGCTGTCAGCACAGAGCCCGACGTGGGGCTCGAACTCACAAACTGTGAGACCATGACCTGAGCTGAAGTCGGTCGCTCAACCGACTGAGCCACCCAGGCGCCCCAGGCTTTAAATATTTTAATGTAGCTACACATCAAATAGTTGATGGCCAGGTTTTAATAACCACTGGGAAACCGAACTTTTTTCTAACCCACATTTAGCACGGATGAAAACAGAATCCAGAGACTATCTCAATGGGTGTGACAGGAATAATCAATTCAGAGGATCATTTTGTTAAAAATATTTATTTAAAAAAATACAATTGTCGTCCGTATCTAGTTGCACATATATCTATTAACATATCTATGTAGTTTCAGACTTCAGTAAATTTGCTACGGTGCTTTCTTAAAGCTAGCTTGCCATTATACAAAGCAAATTCCTCTGTCAGTTCCTGCATAAAAATAGTTGTTTTTAACATATCATCTTTCTAAAAAGACACATATCACCATTACAGAATGTAACAAAACTTTTGCATAAAACTTGAAGTGAGAGAGAAAAAGCGATCACCTGATTGGTTATCAGAGCAACCCCTTGCTATGTCTGGAGATGCACTGAGTATCAACGGTCCTTTTCTCTTTTCAAAGCAGCATATCGTAAAGCCCTCAAAGTGCTAGCGCATCCTCTTCCTCACCTACCTACGCTCTGTGGGAAGGTTCTTTGCCACAAGAATTAGAATCCGAGACTCTGGCTCCCGTCATTCTAATCAACCTTAAAACAACACCCCTTTGTTTCCCAACAGGCTAAGTCCCACTGCTGAGCTAGAAGACAAGGCAGCTTCTCTCCAGCTGCCCCAACAACCAGTATAATTTCAATAAATGTTAGCAGTTACCATCATTTCCGTTGCTGTTGTAGGAAAAAGAAGAAAAAAGCAATGTTAATACTTTGAAGATCTCCCTAACGTAAATCATACTGAAATTATAACAAGTCACTAGTGCTGCTCTAACCGTCATTCATTCCTTTGGGTAGGTGTGCACCTGCATCACATAGAAACGGTCCATTTATACAGAAGCGGTGGATATTAGGTATCGTGAGCGATAGATTTCAATAAACAAGGGGGAAACAAACAGTGACAGAACTGTCTTCTCAGCCAAGTGGATCTGGGTTGGAGGGAAACACCCCAACAAGTTCTGATGACCACACAGCCCGAATTAAGACATTGATGTAAAAAACAAAAAAAAACAAAAAAAAAACTTCTCTCCGGTGTTAACGCCACAGCAGGCATGTTTTTCCTCTGCATTATACACTGGGTGGATGAAAATCGAATGTTCACTATCTAATAACATTCCATTGTCAAGTGACGTCCACACCTGAAGATCCAGTTAGGACTCATAGAAAATTCTTAGTTTGTTCTTCAAAATGCAAGGTTATACACTTTTTTAAAAAGCCAACTTGATTATCTGGCCAAAAAAAGGGTATAATTCTAAAAAACTAGTTTCAGGTCAAAAATTGTATTCACCTCAAACCAAAGCTATCAGTGGCAAAATGACTGGACTGAGTTTCACACTGAATCTTCCCTACCCACAGAGGTCAGTGAAACTGCAAGAAGGCAAAAGTGCAGAAACCGACAGGGCTGTGATTAGGAAAATCAAACGGCCAAACCGAATAAATAGGCCACGAGTGACCAAAACTCAATTGTGTTAATTTCTATCTTTACATATATGCATATTAGTTAATTTCACTAACAGTGAACAGGGAAGTTGATAAGATATTGCTACTTCTTACATAAGCACTGACTGTAATGCAGGCCCTGGTAAAACTGCCCTCAAAAACAAAACCCATGAAATGTCTTAGAAGGGACTGCGTCCCACTGCCTAACAGACAATGAGCGACAACGATAAAACAGGAAAGAAACATGTAATTGGATAGTTTACAAAGCTGAGTGAACTCCATCAATTGCAAATCATTTAAAAAGTCATACGTTTCCACAAAGCAGAGTATTAAAAGCTTGTAAATGATTTTAAAACATCCTAGCCAAAAGAGCATACCTTACAGAGCCTTAAAGAATGGCTCACCAGGTAATCCATTTACCTCTTCTCCAAAGAGTCTTAATTCCAGAAAACATAAACGAGAAATCGACATTACTTCTCTGACCCTCCATACCCTTAAGATGAAATGAATCAAAATTACCATTGTGCTTCCAGTTATTAATAACAAAACAGTGCTAATAATGGTGCCCCCAAAAGTGCCAAGTGACTTAATACCAGTATGAACTCTATTCTGGGCATATTTGGACGATTCCGTTGGCTACGGCTCTGGCCTAGCCGCAGGGCATGCCCACCCTGTCCGGATCCCAGGCCTGTCCTAGCGCGGCTCATAATCCTTGGAGGGACAAGACTCAGAATGGGCCCTCAGGAGATGGGAAACAGAGCAAGCTGAGAAGAACATTCAGCCCGGGATACTCTGAGGTTTCTGCTAATGCTTATTATGTACAGTCTGAAAGGATAAATTAGACGACAAAGCCACAACTCGTCCACTGTTTTACCAATTCACGGTCAAATCTGTATTTTAGAAATACTACTCTTAGTATAAACCCCCTCTCTGAGAAACTCAGACCCCAACATAACAAAAGTGATAGTGTAGAAATGTTAGGAAAGGGCATCTGTATTTGAGCAGTGATACGTGCACAAGCGAGTGGGTTAACGTGGCTTTGTTCACCGCATGTCACATGCAGCCTCCTATTTCTAAAAATGTTGGCAAGCAATTACTCTTTAAGGCCTATGAGTCTAAGAATTTAAAAAAACTGAAATGTGCAAGGCATTAATTTTTTAAAAGTGGCAACTGCAAAGTGCAGCCAATTTTTTTTTTTTAAGTTTTAGTATAAAATAGCCTGGGAGCCATCCTAGAGGATGAAAAATATATGTTCCCTCTGAAAGACAGATTTGTTTACACACACACACACACATACACACACACACACACGGTACTCAGCCGATAAACCAGAATGAATTTGAAAAGAAATGCTCCAGTCCCCCAATTACACATTTCAAAATAAAATTTTAAACCTCATAAAACTTTCTGATACGTATTACACTAAAAAAACTAGAGTTCAAGAGCCTTACCATGTTTAATCGTATCCCTCATGAGTTTTCTTGTTAAAGGTTTCATTTAAAATGATGTTAACGACAGCTTGAATTTCTTGGTTTCTGCAGAAAGCCTGAAAGCCAACATCTCCCCTCTCACACAAACCACTCTGGACTTCCATCTTTCACAAGCGCTCAGTGCGAATGGCGGCATCCTAGCAATTGCCATTTTCCGTCAGGCTGTCAATCTAGCACTTACTTTTTTTTTTTTTTTTCCCCAGAAAAGCCTGAAGAAACTGGCAGCTTCAAATGGAACATTTAAACCGCATCAACAACTCACCTTTCAGACTGTTCTGTTTACAGGTCAAAACATGACTTTTGTGCTAACAGGTTCTACCAAGTACGAGAAATGAAATCAAACCGCCTTTTTCTTGCTTAATACACTACCACCCACAAGAATTCTAGACTCTGAGATTAAAACTTCAAACTTCAGTAAGCAGAATTCTGATGACCTAAGAGGAATAACAGGGCACCCTGCTTCAGGTAATGCTAGCAGCGTTAAAAATAATAACATCTATTTGTTGACCCCAAAGCAAGAAGATAATTAATGAAATATTTTCCATGGGACCCATTCTCTGATCAGATTACCTGCTAAAGAAAGGTAATTATGGTTGGCCTCCACTTCCCTACTATGGCTTAAACAATTAACTTCTCAGCTCCATTTTAGAAAGAACATGTTCTGTCATGCCCTCAGCTAACAGACTACATACATCATGAGTAGTCTTTTTAACTTTCCCATTGGTTTGGGAATTCATTTGGAGCTTTCTGCACAAAGACACCTGCACCCGTCTCCATCCTTGTCTACACACCTCAGCACAATTCTAGATTTCTGGCATGGGCAACTAAAATATATACAAGTAAGTGATAAATAGCACAGACCCATTAAGGAAAGTATTTCTTCAAGAGATGCTGAAATGTTCCAACAAATTAAAAAAATCAAAGCTTACAGGGGCACCTCGGTGGCTCAGTCGGTTAAGCGTCTGACTTTGGCTCAGGTCATGATCTCACGGTTCGTGGGTTCGAGTTCCGCATCAGGCTCTGTGTTGACAGCTCAGAGCCTGGAGCCTGCTTCAGATTCTGTGTCTCCCTCTCTCTCTGCCCCTCCCCAGCTCACTCTCTGTCTCTCTCAAAAAATAAATAAAAACATTAAAAAAAAAATTTTAAAGCAAAGCCTATGAATGCAGCCAGAAAGTGGGGGTGATTATCTATTTTAGCATAAAGCAACTTAACATAATTCCAAATCTGTTGGTAAAATACAGTATTAATAAGGCCAGAAGAAGTTTGTAAGCAGGCTGGTAACATAAAAGTAAATTAAAGAGTCATATCTAGTATGAAGACACAAGAGCCAACAGGCTGTCAAAAATAATATGCACAAAGCTCTGGAAAACATTTGGTAATGGGGTTATTTACAAAAAAGAATTAACATAAAATCTCAGGAAGCTGAAGACAACTTTTACTGAAAAATTCCAAATCAAACTTCTAGGGGTTTTACATGAAAATCAGATGAAATATGTAAAGGAGTTCTCCATATATCACAACAAAAGTGTCCACGTTTTATTTTCAAGATTAAGCAGTGAAACAGTGTCCCGAGTCCGTGGTCTTTAAGGCAAAGCACGTGCTGCCAGAAGGTGCGTGAGACCATCTACTGGGGCGGGAAGAAAACAGTACAACTTCCAGTCAAGATTTACTGTTCAGACCATCCTTAATTCCTATTTTTGTGTACATCTCAGAACGTACATGTGCCTTTCCTACAGCGGCATACGACTCCACTTATACACGTATGATTTCGCAGTAGGAAATACGGTGTTTAAAACTTTTACTGATCAAGGTGTGTTCGAAAAGGCTGCAGACTGCTTTTCTGAAATGGCAATGAGTGCTTCTAGTGCTTAAATTCCCCAGAAACATACAAAACTGCCTTTAGAAATTCAGAATCCTAGGGGCGCCTGGGTGGCTCAGTCGGTTAAGCGTCCGGCTTCGGCTCAGGTCATGATCTCACAGTCCGTGAGTTCGAGCCCCGCGTCGGGCTCTGTGCTGACAGCACAGAGCCTGGAGCCTGCTTCAGATTCTGTGTCTCCCTCTCTCTCTGCCCCTCCCCTGCTCATGCTCTGCCTCTCTCTGTCTCAAAAATAAATAAAAACATTAAAAAAAAAATTAAAAAAAAAAAAAAAGAAATTCAGAATCCTATCACCTGTTCTGAGACCAGGATGAAACAAAGTTATGAGGCTAAAACTCACACAACAGGTTTGAATGGAACTGGAGTGATGTTACCAATAGCCTGCAGTTACAGCCACAGAATCCCACACCTCTTTATTTATTTACTTTCCCCTCCACGTCTGAGTCGCACAGTATGGAGAAAACTAGAAATTGTGCCCGGTGATTGGATTCAACAGTCATGCCTGTTTTGATCTCTCATACAGTATGCAAATCATCAAAGAATTCTTCCAGTTTAAAAAAAAAAAAAAATCCAGGACCCTTTTTCATTATATACACATATACACATGCATACATGTATGTGTGTGTATACAGGTATATATATGTGTGTGTATATATACACACACATGGGCTCATGGGCTTAGTTCCCCCATCAAAATCTGAAGAAAAAAAAAAATCTCTGCTTATATAGCTTACATTGACTTTTTTTGAGGGTTTCTGGATTATTCCGTCATGTACATATTTTTAAAAATCAATGGAAGTTTCTACCTTTGTTAAAACACAAAATACGCCATGAGGAATGTAACCTCACAAAGGCATTGACAAACCATTAAAAAAAAGATTACTGAAGCTAGCCATGTGATTTTAATTTTGTGTTTTAAGAAATCAGCATATGAACAAGGAAGAAAATCATTTTAGAAATTATGTGAAAATCCACCCTAGGATGGAATAAATGCGGTGCTTTGCTGGCTCAGTGTGTGTGGCTTTGAGCCAACTGTGTTCATCCCTTCTCAGCTCTAAGGTAGTAGCTTAAAATCAGCCACAGGGGAAATAATTTAATCATGGGAATCAGCAAATGCTACAATTGAAGGATTGTTTTTTCCCCTTCAGAAAGCCTGGTTGTTAAACATTTCCCAGCATACAAATGAGTAGATACGGGCCAGAGCAGATGAAAAGCTAAGATAACCACAGATGTCTCAAAAGCTCATTCAACCTGCTCCCTTATCTTCACTTAGGCTACTTTTGCCCACCAGCGAACGTCCTGGCAAAGTGACTTGTGATGGATACCAGCTAGATACCCAACAGAAGTCTCCCCAGTGAATATGGATCTTAAGTGGTATGTCACCTTTGGATGCTAAGAACACCGGATGCTCAAAAAAACATGAAGCTGAGAGTTTTCCAGGAAGGAGGTAGTTTACTAACAGAATGGTCTGCCTCATACACTTGAGCTGAGGTTGTAAACTTTCATTTGAAAAAGGAAACACACACACACACACGCACACACACGCACACGCACGCACATGCACACACTTCTCCACGTCAGTTGATCTCAAAGAGAAAGCAGATCATCCATCTCCTGAGGCCCACACCTCTCGGAGGCTTCCGGGGTAGGTTTATAGACAAGAGGCCTCACAAACACTGGTTCCCAGGAAGCTGCTTTGACTGAGTTTTAATGGTGCCCTTGATTCCCAGGCACCCCTGTGCTGACACAGTTAGTCATCAAAGATATTGTCTATGAAAACAACCAATGGCTTTTCTCCTTTAATTCAAAAAGATAAAATACTTTTGTGCTTTCAAAATTTAAAATATCTAGTTAAATCGAGCCATCAATACTTAGATTTAATGTACAAAATATTCATGAACCTAATAAAACTATCCCAAAGTGCTGCTGAGGTCTGATTCCAAAGAAGCATGCCCACGAAGCGACTCCGTGTGGGAGAGAAGTCCACCGTCCGCTCCCCATCGCTACCGAACATTGCCTCCAGAACTGTCGCGCACCTCAGGAGCACACCTTTCAGCCGACAGCCACTGACGAACCAGTGAACGGGTCCCCAAGACGACAGGTGTGAAGACGGCTCCCTGAATGTTGTCCCTCCCTGACTACTAACTAACAGGCATGTCTCACACTGTAGCTTCTCCACACTGTACAGAAACATATTTAAAGTGAACATTCTACATCTGGAAGATGCTGGTTCCTATCAGTGTCATTTGGAGCCCTCAAAACCGTACTCCCTCATTCCATTTGGTTTGGGACTCCATTACAGATCTACTTCTAGGGTTAAAAGATGAGGTTCCTAACGGGCAGTGTTGTAGTGCTGGTCGTGGCATATAACCTAATCCTAGGCTTTAAGAGCCAAGTCTTCCCAAAGATTCCACTGTGATGCTGGTTATCAATTCAGCTTGGACTATCCACAAATCTGTCTCCACCTGGGGCTGAGTACCATATGACAATACTTTATAAATGTGGTAACGTAGAGATGAAGGCCTACGTTTTTCGCTACTACTGTGAACAATCCAATCCCTGTACATGAGCGTTTCCAAACAAATTCTGCTGCTCTCTAATAAAAAAACTTTTTTTCAAAGACATAACATCTTTACCTCACTATAGACTTGGAGGCTTCACTTTGCTTTTCATCTGCCTAATGACATCTTTAAAACGATCACGACCCCTAACAACCTGAAATTTAAAAGATAAAATATGCAGTGAACAGAAAAGAAAAAGTATCTTCTAACTGGGAAAGAAAGCCCCACATGTGGTTTCAAGTTATTCAACTGAATGTTTTACTCAGAGATGCCTCGAGATTTCACAACCCAGGTCCATCCTAAAAGCCATCACTTACCATCCTGTACATATCACGGGTGTGTAATTATACCACCCAGCGAGCAGACATTTCTGTGCTAGAGAGCGGGTCCCCTATTCTCACCGGTTGTTGCAAAATGTGGTCGTAAACCCCACGTTTAAAAATCTTCCTACGCTGAAACAGACCAGGCTCCATGCTGTTCACAGGTTCAGACAAGATCACACACACGGTTAAGAGACCCACCCTGATACAGGTAATAAGATGCCTTGCTGTGGACTGCTTACACATGTTATAGTTCACAGCAAAACAGAATCTCCCCAACAGTACTGCTCTAATCTTACTTGGTGTGAACAGGAAGGAATCCTTTTCCTTCACTGCTCATACATAGCTCACTTTTAGTCTTTCAACAGAACACACTTAGTCCTAAAGATATGGCCAACTGCATTTAACATTTCTTCAACTAATATACTCAAAGCATAAATGTTTTCCTGGCCAAAGGGTCCCAATAAGGCAGAAGGAATAACTTTGTTCTTAACTGCTCCTACAAAGCATAGCTAACTGCTAAACCCCACCAAAAATTTCTTTAAACACAAAGCTCAAAATATTCAGGAGGGAGGGAAGGAGGTAGGGAGGTAGGGAGGAAAGGAAGTAAGGAAGGAGGGAGGGAAGGAAGAGGAGGAGTTACGGAGGGAGAGGGCAAGGGGGAGGGAGGTGGAGTTTAGACTCCAATTAAGGCATTTTTATATACAGTCCAACTTGAGTCATAGTCAAAGGGAATCTCAGAAAGGCATTTCAATGGGGAATGGCAAAAATCACAATAGTCTATTATCAGCATTGTAGAACTATTAATCGCTCACTTCAAATGTAATCATGTTGAATGTCTTTCTGTTTCTTTACTCCTTGATTCTCTCATTCCACAAGTGCATAGGTTATGTTTTCTGTAGATCTGGGGAAAATGGGCCAGGGGTGGGTGGTCCATCCAGGCCAGACACAGTGAACGGTCCATGACTGTTCAGTACAGAAGGAAACTGAGAAAGAAAACAAAAACACATTATCATCCTATTACTCAACCCCAACTTTCATTTTCTGTCCCTGCTACATTCCTGGAGGCAGAAAATGAAAGCCACCTGCAGTGGCTCACAGGACAAAGGTAGTAACCATTTATCATGGAAGAACATGATGTCACAGCAGAAACTTTAAAGAAAAAAACTGTTCGTCCTACATGTTACATATTACAGTCTCCAGCCTACCTTGAAGGAAGGAACAAACCTATGAGGCCCTCCCTTATAGCCAAAGGTATACAGGTTTACATTTAACTTCATATGAAAGTTTTAAAAAGTTCAGTAAATGACGACACGCACGACAGAGTACAATTCAATTATAAAACAAACTGCAGACTGTCAAAAAGAGGTCCGGAAAGAGATGCCCATCTATGAACTCTACAACTTGTGTAAATAGTTAGACGTATTCATTCTAGAAGAGCCTTCCCCATCATGTATTCTAAGACCAGTTCTATAGGGAGAGTCCGGGCTGAAGCCACATGAGCACTGTAGCTTTGCCTGAGGTCTCTGGTCACTCTCTAACTCAATTATCTGTGAGAGGCAAAGAAAAACATAAAAATAAAATATGAAAAATTCTCAACGCTTTCTAGTCAATAACTTAGAATGTTTTACAAAATAAAAAATGCAAAGTAGGAAGATTTTTAATTTTCTTTTTTCTTTACCATTTCATTTCCAGAAGAACAAATGAAAAGTTAAATTACAAAATAGAAGAAAATCTCCCAAGGAGTCTCCCCTAAATAAGTGAATGAATCAACCAAAATAAACTCTAGGAGTTAAAAAGTCTAGGTGTCTGAGGCAAAATGATGGTTAAGAGCTGTAAGACCTTTCCTACGATCTTGGCTAAGGGATAACACAATATCCATTTCTTTTTTTTAAAGATTTTTTTAGTGTTTTATTTATTTTTGAGACAGAGAGAGACAGAGCATGAGCAGGGGAGGGGCAGAGAGAGAGAGGGAGACACAGAATCCAAAGCCGGCTCCAGGCTCTGAGCTGTCAGCACAGGCCTGACACAGGGCTCGAACTCATGAACCGCGAGATCATGACCTGAGCCGAAGTCAGACGCTTAACTGACTGAGCCACCCAGGCGCCCCACAACATCCATTTTTTAAAATATGTATTTAAAATGTTGATAAATATCAATTCTAAATGAATGAGAAATGGGCGTATTTGATAAACTATACTCAAAATTTTTCTCTTTTAAAAAGCCTCAGGTAAAAAAAAAAAAAAAAAAGCCTAAGGTAAAAGAGAAAAGCTACGTGCAGATCCTCCTGCAAATGCAAATACACACACACACACACACACACACACACACACACACACACGTGTATATTTTCTTCTTTAAAAAAAAAAAAGAGAGAGAGATTTCTAGCATTTAAAATGACAAGGAGGGGCGCCTGGGTCACTCAGTTGGTTAAGTACTGACTTCAGCTCAAGTCATGATCTCACAGTTTGTGGGTTCGAGCCCCACGTCAGCCTCTGTGAATGCTTGCTCAGAGCCTGGAGCCTGCTTCACATTCTGTGTCTCCTTCTCGCTCTGCCCCTCCCCCACTTGTGCTCCGTCTCACTCTGTCTCTCAAAAATAAATAAATGTAAAAAAATAAAATTTTTTTTAATGACAAGGAAAGGAAATCGGGTAGGTTCAAAATCTACAGTACCGAACAATCCCTGGTCTAACTCGAACGTACGTCACAGCGAACAACGGAAAGGAGACGTTGGCTGTATTTGTCGGAGCTGTTCGCTGGCTAGAAAATCAACACTTGGAAGGCATGTTTGTTAAAGACAAGTTTTATAACGATGAAACCAAAGGGTGAAGACACTGCCTTTTGGCCCCACTCTTCGTGGACCAGGCCCCAAGTGCAAGAGACAGACCTGTGGGTGTTTTACCTGGAAGAGTGTGTTAGCACCTTGCAGCCTGGCTGGACTCAGGGGAGCAACAGGGCTGAGAGTGCTCCAGAAGTGGATACTGGAGAGCAGGGGGCTCGGCGTCAGTAAGATGGGCGTCTGCAACACACAAAACAGCAACGGTCACTGAGGACTGTTTCAACCTTATAACAATACACCAGCAGCCCTGAACCCAAATATTGTCCTAGTCTCTGCCCCAAATCTCTCCAAAATTTTATCACGAGGGAAAGCTCAGAAATTATTTGTACTTGCTAAGAAAGGTCAAAATATCTTCTCACCTGTCTTTTGTAGGGTCTTTCCCAAATACAGAAAGCAATCTGGTCAAGTAGGGAGAAGTAACAGGTAACTAAGTCACAAACACGGTTCCCCTTAGTAACGGGCAGTCTGGGAGTCATGTATTTAAGGTTACGGGAGAGGTGACTGGAGACAAGCAAGTGAAGAAATGGCTAATGTAACTGTGCACACTTGTTACTCAACATCACACGAGTTGTTCTCACGTTTCTCAGAATTTACTGTTTTCCAGCTTTTGAGGTTATCACTGTTATTTTATGAGATAACAACCAGTTCTATAAGACCAAAAAAAAAAGAGAGAGAGAGAGAGAGTAGTTGCTTTAGGAGGAAGTTGGAAAATATTCATCTACTTGCAGAGACCATGAATCCTTCACAACACGACTCCAAACCTTTCACTGCAGCGATCCTGACTGGGTGAGGAACGGGGTGACTTTCACAGGGTCACAGCTAACTTTTCTAAGACAAACCTAAATAGCAGCAGGAGAACCTGATGTTATAAATTCGGGATTTGTTTAAAAAGGTGAGTCGGTGGCGCTAAAAAGAAGGGGTCAGTTACCTGGGAGAACAGCGCTGGCGTGAGAGAAGCCGTGGGGAGAGACGGGCTCAATATTCCCAGCGGGCTCGGGTCGCTGCCCGTGATCACGAGGATGGGTGCCAGCTCTAACCCTTTGGGTTTCTTGGATCTCGAGGAATTCCTTGTTTTGTCCTTTTCCAGCAAAGCTGAATCCTGGTCTTTAGGCTCCAGCGACAAGTTCTCTGGAAGTTCCATGGGCTGAGAAGCCACCGAGTCGATGTCTGTGTCAAGGTCAGGGTTGGGGCTCAGCGGCGGCGAAGGCGTCCCAGGAGGCTCCTGCACAGGAGGCGGTGCGGACGCAACAGGTGGGGTGGCAAACGCGGTTGTTACGCTGCAGGCGGAGGTCGGGGCTTCCAGGGAAGGCAGTTTGGGGGAAGCCAAAGTCTCCAACGCTTGGAGAGTTTCTTCTGAGGATGGAGAAAGGCTTGGGCCGGCCGACAGGACGGCGGCCACGGGTTCAACTGGTAGCTTCTTGGAAGGCGTTGTTACGAATTTGATGACAGACGGCGTTGGCTCCCGAGGAGGCTTCTTCTCCACCAACTTCTCAGCTGGGTTCTCGAGCTTGATCGGTTTGAAAAGCCTCTTGTTGGAGGAGTTCAAAGAGTTGAGGGTAAAGGAGGAGTACAAGCCGGAGTGTATGTAGTCGTTGCGGCTGGAGGTCCTGGCGCCAGGCTGAGGCGGCCTCTCCCTGCCCCCGCTCTCCGCATCTCTGCAGCTGCTGGTGACTTCGCCGCAGCCTACGGCTTCCCCGTCTCCCTCAATCCTGCCCACTGTCATTGGGTCCATTTTCAAGATCTCTGGGTAAGAGACAAACTTGTACACAAACTTCTGACCATTCACTTTTTTAATGATATTCTGTAGATAAACAAAATAAGCATTCTTACACTTTCTCATAAACTTACCTCCCACAGCTCATGAAAAAGCCGACCTAATAACAGACTCTATTTGGCAAGTAGTTTACCGAAGAGCTTCAAAATCATCTATGTTTATCTAGCCACACCAAAGGCAGTTCCTACCACCGTGGAGCCCAAGTTGAGTGTTTAAGTGTCTCATTAACAACTGAACCAGTATGTTACGTAAAAGGGAGATTTCAATTGCTTAACACTCTCAACCAAATATCGGCATTAAGTCAAAAATCACTGAACTGCAACCTCAAATAGTTCCAAAGGTACAAGCCATACGCATCCTGAGGAAGCGAAAAGGAACAGAACGTTACTTCTGCTGAAGTTTCCACTTCGTTCTGAAGTCCCAGTTGTTTCTTAGACAGACAGAAAAACTGGTTAAGATCAAGCTCTTCAGAGCGAAACAAATTAAGATCTCAGCTTCTCATTCCAACTCTATCCATTTGAGCCACTTATTGTACCTCAGTGCCCAAGAACGTATTCAAAGTAAGAAATTAAACAAAAAATAAATGTTAACTAAGAAACCAAATCTGTGCACTAACAGCTATTCTTTAAGGTATTTGTGTTCCCTGGGTTAAATTAAAAAGCAAAAAGTAAATAAAGCTAAAACACAAGCATATGTGTGACAATTTTTAAGTCATGATATACACAAGAATGTTTCTTTTAGCCCTGAAATCTCCTATTTTCTGCTTCTTATTCCAACCCTGTGCTCATTTTTCCTTTAAAGATGACTGCAATTAGGAACAAAATATGTACGAGGAGTGGAACTCTGCAGAAATAGAGCTGGCACACTTACACATTTCATCCCAATTCCACACTGCTGAAGTTATCAAATAAACTGGATCAAAATAATCCAAGGCAGTCTGTGATCGTTTTGCAACGTACACAAACATCGAATCGTTATGCTGCACACCTCAAGCGAATATAATGCTGTAGCTCAATTATGCCTCGATTTAAAAGAATTTGAAATTAACCAGGACATGAGTAGTTTCATAACCTCAACAGAAGAGAGGAACACGTCTTATTCTGAGGTGGATGCGTATTACCTTTACATAATAGTATCGGAGGGCTCGGCTGAGTTTGTCGTAATTCATGTTAGGCTTGTTCTTACGAATCCCCCAGAGACGAGCCACCTCTTCTGCCTGCAAAAGCTTGAACTCCCCATCATTAGACGTCCAGCTGATCATGTGCTTGTTCTGAGGCTCCTGTAGGAGCTGAAGGAGGAACTGCCACAGGGTGATAGCACTGTCCATAGCAGTGAGCTGAAAAGAGGCAGACAGGGAAGACACGCGATGGTATTAACAGCCACCACTCCCATAACACCCTATGCCAGGCGCTGTGCTCTAAATGTATTATTTCATAGCATTCCCCCAATAATCCTATAAGACATACTACTGCGGCCTCGTTTTACATTTGAAACCACTGATTCAGAAAGAGTCAAGTCACTCCTTGTCCGAGGCTGCACAGGTAATTGGTGGAGCTGATGTTTAAACCCAGGCAATCTGGATCTAGAGACCAAACTCGGAAGCATGCCACACTGCTTAAGAAAAGTCTTGCTGGGAGATAAAGTGAGTTCTTTAAGTCCCGGGAGCGGTCTCGGATGACGGCCAGTCACCAGAGGACCACTGCCACTACGTTTTAACTGAAAATCTCCTCCTATCCTCCGAGACCACCCTTTCAGCATCTATACAAATCAACCCAGTTGGTTTATCTGCCAGGATGTGTGTGTGGTGTGTGTGTGTGTGTGTGTGTGTCACAGTGGCCCAAAGATATAGGGAATAATCTACCTGTGCTCCATTGGCCTTTCTCCTCCAAACAGTTTCCGTTCTCATAAATTAATTTACATTTAAATTGGCAGCACTGAAAATTCAACAAAATGCTCCCTGATTTATTTGACAAGTTCTATCACCATTCTGCCCACAGAGCTTCCATCTGCATAAATTACTTTTTTTTTTTTTTTAAAGTAGGCTCTACGCCCAACGTGGGGCTTGAACTCACAGCCCTGAGATCAAGAGTCGCATGCTGTACCAACTGAGTCTGCCAGGCACCACCACACATCCTCTTTCATTTGATTAGTAGCCTTTATGTGATTCTCAAGACATGAAATTAAAAATCTTTCAATATCTCAGGTTTCAGGATTTCCCTGTTTCGGCCAGTTTCTCAGCTTTGGCTCTATTGTTCGGGCCAGATAATTCTTTGTTCCTGGAGGCTGTCCTGTGCACTAGGACAGTGAGTTTAACTCACTAGATGCCAGTAGCACCTCCTGACCGGTTGTGACAATCAAACATGTCTCCGGCCATTGCCAGATGTTCTCCTGGGAGACAAAATCGTCCCAGTGGATACCACTGGTTTAGGCAACAGAGCTGCAAGGAAATGTCCTCACAGAGTTATTTTCTTCACAGAACTTCAAGATTCCCATTAGGAAGAATTCTTTATGGCAGAAACTCTGCCGTCCTAAGAAGCACTGTATATATATATAGCACATCCTAAGAAGCCTGTAACTGAACTATCCATGCACAAGAAAACAAAAACAAAAACCCTTCCTTTCTTTATCTAGGAATGAGATCTCAATGGACCAAAATAAGACTTGAAAACAAATTAAATGAATTCCATTAAAATACTACAAAAATAGGTAATTTGGTTGACATCAAAATGTAAAACTTTTGAGCTGCAAACAATATTGTCAGGTGAAAAGACAATCCTCAGAATGGGAGAAAATATTTTCAAGTAAGAGGCTTGTATCAGAAATATATAAAGACTTCTTACAATGAAAAAAAAAAGAAGTAAAGGAAGGTGCAAAGACATTTCTTCAAAGAAGACACACAAACTAGGGCACCTGGGTGGCTCAGTCGATTAAAGCACCGACTTCGACTCAGGTCATGATGTCGCAGTTAAAGAGTGCCAGCGTGCGTCTGGCTCTGTGCTGACAGCTCAGAGCCTGGAGTCTGCTTCAGATTCGGTGTCTCCCTTTCTCTCTGCCCCTCCCGCACTTGTGCTCTGTCTCTGTCACTCTCAAAACTGAACATTTTTAAAAAAGCGTACAAAGAATAATTTTTTTAAAAAAGACAAATTGACAATAAGCTCATGAAAAGATCCTCAACATTAGTTATTAGGGAACTGAAAATCAAAACCACGTAAGATACCACGCCACTCCTACTAGGATGGCTATAATCAATTAAGACAGACAATAACAAGTATTGGCTAGGATGTGTCAAGAGTGAAACCCTCATGCATTGCTGGTAGGAATGTAAAACGGGATAGCCACTTTGGAAAACTGATACTTCCTCAAAATGCTAAACAGAAATACGATCCAGCTATTCGGCTCCTAGGTATATACCCAAGAGAACCGAAAATACATGTCCAACAGACACACTTGCACAGGAATGGTCACAGCAGCATCATTCTAGAATATCCAAAAAGGAGAAACAACTCAAATGTCCATCAATTGATGATGAATGGACAAGCAAAATGTGGTGTGACTACTGGAATATTATTCAGCCGTAAAAAAACAGACTTTAGGGGCGCCTGGGTGGCTCCGTCGGTTAAGTGCCCGACTTCAGCTCAGGTCACAATCTCTCGGTCCGTGATTTCGAGCCCCGCGTCAGGCTCTGGGCTGATGGCTCAGAGCCTGGAGC
>NC_064813.1:42507146-42511438 GCF_023721935.1 Panthera uncia
GCCTGGGTGGCTCAGTCGGTTGAGCGGCCGACTTCGGCTCAGGTCATGATCTCACGGTCCGTGAGTTCAAGCCCCGCGTCGGGCTCTGTGCTGACAGCTCGGAGCCTGGAGCCTGTTTCGGATTCTGTGTCTCCCTCTCTCTGACCCTCCCCCGTTCATGCTCTGTCTCTGTCTCAAAAATAAATAAACGTTAAAAAAAAAAAAAACAAAAAAACAGACTTTAGTACTGGTACATGCTACAACATGGACAAACCTTGAAAACATTGTGTTAAGTGAAAGACACCAGCCACAAAGGCCACATATTTTATTTCGATTTATATGAAATGTTCAGAATAGGCAAATGTATCAGACACAATGTAGATCAGAGGTTGCCAGGAGCTGGGTGGAGAGAAGAATGGGGAGTGACTGCTTATGGGATGATATAAATAAAAGACTGCAATGGTGGTTACACAACTCCCTGAACACACTAAAACCGCTGTCTTGTACAACTTCAGTAGATGAATTTTATCTCAAAGATGTTAAAAACACTACAAACATTACAAAAGCACGGGCCTCAGAAGCCTAATTCTAACAATGTGTATGTAACTCACAAAGGATAGGGTCCTTAAGGGTCAACTATTTCCGCTCCCAAAAAAGGCAGGAGAAACCGAAGTGGAAGATTTCTGGGTTTCCCTAACTTTTCTGAGACACTCAAAAATGTCTTCCAATAATCCTCACTCGTCCCTTTGAAGCCGGCTGTGCAGATATGGTCATCCAAAAGCAGAGATGGGAAAATAAGAAAGAACAGAAAGCAGGAGATGACCCCAGTCACAGTTATTGGAGAAGCTGAGGCCGTGAGTCCAAGTCTTCCATCAGAGTCACACTCTGTTCACCAGGGAAACCACTCCCTGGATGCATAACAGCATTTCTGCCAGCAGCTGGGTATAAAGAAGTATTACATATTAAACACTAAGTGACAATAGCCTAGAACTATGAAGTGCAACTTTAATATTAAGTAACCATGTCCACTTAATCTCTGCCATGGCCTCACTTAAACTGAGTTGAAAAGGTAGTTTTAGGGGCACCTGGCTGCTTAGTCAGTTAAGTGTCCAATTCTCGATCTCAGCTCAGGTCATGATGTCACGGTTCATGGGTTTAGGCCCATGAATTGTCAGGCTCTACACTGACAGTGTGGAGCCTGCTTGGGATTCTCTCTCTCCCTCTCTCCCTCTCTTTCTCTCAAAATAAATAAACTTTAAAAAATAAAAATTAGGGGCGCCTGGGTGGCTCAGTCAGTTAAGCGTCCGACTTTGGCTCAGGTCATGATCTCACGGTCCATGAGTTCAAGCCCTGCATCAGACTCTACACTGACAGCTCAGAGCCTGGAGCCTGCTTTGGATTCTGTGTCTCCCTCTCTCTGTCCCTCTTTCACTGATGCGCGCGCTCTCTCTCAAAATTAAACATTAAAAATAAATAATAATAATAAAATTTTTAAAAAGTGGTTTTACATTATGATCCATCAAGTATGGGGGGGGTATCGTTTCTCTCAATTTACCAGAGATAATGATGCCTGTTTATGGCTTTATATGTTTAACACCTAAATGATTTTTTTTTCAGTCTAAACCTGTTCAAAGCACTTTCTAATAAATTTTTAGCTTAACCAAAGAACTGTCTCCATATTTCCAGACATCATCTTCATATCAATAATGCTTATGGGGTTGGGATGTGGGCGTGTGTGTGTGTGTGTGTGTGTGTGTGAGAGAGAGAGAGAGAGAGAGAGAGAGAGAGAGAGAGAGAGGAAGAGAGAACACCAGTGGGAGGGGAAAGGGAAAGGGGAGGAGGGGAGACAGGGAAGGGAAAAAAGAGAACTGAATCTCAAAACAATCACAAATTTGGTACCTCTAATTTGTTTTTGGAAAAATTCCCAAACGTAATCCTAGAATATTAATACCTATCACATAGACAATGCATGGACCCTACCGGTTAACAGCGACTAAGATATGCACACAAAGACACATATAACCATCCACATCTCCACCAAGAGCACACAGGTGCCGTCCTGAGCGGAGGGGAGGCTCCCGAAAGTACGGAGGCTCCCAAAGGGGTTCGGGGTACACTTTCCAACTTCCATCTTCCCAAGCTGGTTACTAAGGGGCCAGGACACGGACAGAGTCAAGTGCTGGTGGGCGCTACTTCAGGCCGAACTTAGCTGCCCTGGGAAACGATGAGGCTTCTTTAGGGCTCAGCAGCGCCTCTGGGAGAGGAGGTTGTTGAGAATCAAAGAAAAGGGGCCTTGTGGTTTTGGAATGAAGTACTGGAAAAGAATTGTCTTTTCCCAAAAACTAACAAAGATATAAAGTGGACATCTCCAGTGGGTACCTTAAAGGAGTATTTTCTTCATTCAATTTTCACAACAGGTTATACTCTTTGACTGAAAAGTTGGTGAACCTCTGGGTATACAGTCAGGTTGAGCCTCTTCATTTTAGTTCCTAAACGTGTGCTACTGATATGAAATTCAATGATTTCCTCAGCCATAAAAAAGAACGAAAAGGAAAAAAAAAATCCAGAAGACAATTAAAAACGTGAAACGAAAAAAACAAAAAATACAAATACTTTTATTCTAGCTACTTATCAATAAAAACCTTTACTTTCCTTCACAGGAAAACCCACGTTTTCTAAAATGACAATTTTAAAAGAGTTCTTCAGAAGTCTGATAAGGGAAAGAAATACGTGTTGCAAATCAAAGAACTGATTTTTGAGGAGTTAATGTTGAAAACATAATTGATTCTACCTTGACACTTGAAAGGTAGCTCTATCCCTATGCTAAGCTGAAATAAGGTATGTTGACATAACCTATTAGGGAAAGGAAGTCTCCAGTAAATGAAACTTTTTCCACCCTAAACATGTTTATAATACACAGAGTCCAGTTGCTGCGGTGACCCACAGCCCGACTATTTTTCAGAAACAGCAGCCAAAACCCAAATAATAAAGGCCTCCAAATTCAGCGTGCTGCTTAAATAAAACAAAACCAAATTATGAAATGTAACAAGACTTGTTTTGAATCAAAATCATCATCGTTGAAAAATAATCAGGAGTCTCTTAACTGTACCCTATATTAAAACAATAGTAAAATTATAGCTACATTGTGGTAAAACTCAAAGGGCAGTATTTCCCTAAGAACATAATGAATTTCACTCATGCAGGGAGAAAGGAATTCCTGACGGGGAAGGGGTGGTGAAGGGGTGGGAAACTGAATCACAGCTACAATGTTAACGAAAACACCGCTGACAGTCCTAAATATTAAAGCACCGAGTCTTCCACGTAGCGGGGTGGTGGCTGGGAGACGGCAAAGAGATGAAATTGTCGAGATAAGGAGTAAGACTCCAGAGTCTTCAGGTGAATGCCCTAAACTTCAAACAGCAACATCCGGGGGAAAAGTCAACTGTGTATCCTTTGACTAGTTCAGTCAACAATACCCCTTATTTCCTGCCGAGGCCACTTAATAGCCCGCCCCCCCCCCCAAAGGCGTTTCCGATTGACCCTCCCAGGAACCTAGAAACTACCAGCCTCGACGCAGCTGTACATTAAGCAGAAAGTAAAGGGGGCAGGGGGCTCGCGGGAGACAAGTAGAAAAAGAAATGAAACTTGACACCGCATGAATAGCGAACTTGGGGAGAGGCAGAGACTAGGGTGACCGTGTGCCCCGGAGCAGATCAAAGTCCGGGGAAGAGCCGCAAACTCACGCGGCCTGGGTAAGCACTGAATTACTGTACTTTCATTTTCCAACTTCCTGTCACCACAAAGAGTCAGAATTCGCCCCCCTCCCCGAGGCAAAAAGCCACCGCCACCCGGCGCCCCAGGGACCTCGCGGCACTAAATAAGGGGCGAAGCAGGGGACGGGACGCGCCGAAGTCCACCTGCGCGCCGCGGGGCAGCGGGCGGGGCAGGCCCCAGGGGAGCGCGTGCCCGCCCGCCCCCGCCGCCACGCTCACTTCCTGTTGTGCCGCCTGCCCCCCGGGCCCCGGCCTCCGCCCCCGCTCCCCGCGGCTGGGGGGCGGCGGCCGCGAGCACCCGACGGGGCGCGGGATGGACGGGGGAGCGCGGGGCCGGGCGCTCACCGAGGCCGCGCGCGGGGCTCCCTCCGGGTTTCCGCCTCGAGCGCGATGCTTCTCTCCGCCCGCCGCCTCCTCACGCAGGGAGTTCGAGGACGGCGCGGCGGCCGCGGCGACCCCCGCGGCGGAGCCGGAGAAGGCGGCGGCGGCCCAGCCGAGCCCGCCGGGTGCCCGCAGCCGCCCGCATCGCCCGCCGCCGCC
>NC_064813.1:42511838-42522637 GCF_023721935.1 Panthera uncia
CCCCGCCCCCGCACGCGGCGGTGGCGGCGGCGGCAGCGGCGCGGGTCGTGGGGCCGCTACCCGCCGGGCGCGCGCTCGGGGCGTTCCTCGCCGGGGCCCGGCCTGCCAGTCTCTCCGCGGCCGCCGCCACTCTCAAACCCCCCGGCTGCGTCCGGGCCCCTCCCAGGCGCCGTAGCCGCCGCGCGTCACTTCCGGGGGCGGGAAGGGTGGGGCGGCTGTGGGAGTAGGACTGAGAACTGCGGCCGTCCAGAAGTCCGGGTCCGGGAGTCCGGGGGTCCCGGGAAGCGGGTGTGCGCGTGGGCGCAGTGAGGATGCCCCCTGGAGCTCCGCACTCGCCGCTCTCCGCCGGACTGAGTGGCTACTAACAGCCTGCTGAAGCGCCCGACAGAGTCCGCAGCACCAAAGCTGCCATCTGTGCGGGGGAGGGGGGGGGACACCTCGGACGGCTTGGGGCCTCACCGCATCTCCCGCGCCCGATAGTGGAGGTGGCGCTCGCCGGGACCACCTTTGTTGTTGCTAAGCTGAAGCGTGAGGGCTTCTCTCTCCCCGGTCACTTGTCCTGCCTTGACCCTGGCTAGATGGACGGGGGAGTTGGTGCCGCTGCAGCTTGTTCATCCGAGTACCTGCTCCCGGGATGCTAAGAACACCCCCGGTGAATATTATGTCAGCACTGTGGCTCGCTAGCTCGGGGACTGACAAATGGAGTCAGACCTGGAATCCAGTCGTGGCCTTGTCCTTCACCAACTCCCAGATCTTAGTAACTTTAACCTCCCCAAAGCTTCATCATCTGTAAAATGGAGAGAACCCAGTCTCAGAGTTGTGATGATTAAAGCAGATAAGGTGCATAAGTCACCTAGCAGAGTTTCTACCACATAGGTTCTCGTAAACAGACTTCCTAAGGAATCAAGCCACACTTGGTATTAGCGACTAGTTGAGTAATTTAGCAGCAGCAGAAGAGATGTGCAGTCTGTAAGCTGGACTCCTGAACCCTCGAAGAAATCGCTTGCATATTCTTTTTAACAAGAAGCCAGCTAGGCCGATGTCTGAGTTACTTGGTCATATACTAGCTGTAAGACCTGCAGTGAGTTACTTAACCTCTCTGAACCTCAGTTCCCCATGTTAAATGAGGATGATAAGGTGCAGCGTTGCTGAAAAGATCAAATGAGATAAAGACTATAATGTGCTTCGTGCATTTCCTGGCACATAGTAGACACCCAGTAAACGATGATATCATTTACTTTTGCCTCCACCTCACCCCCCCCCCAATTGAATTCAAGGTAAAATTAATTGAACTCACAGAGTAAAATATGATCCTATAATCCCTGTGTAGGCTTTTGGAAGAGAATTGGCACTTCATTTTATTTCCAACCTCCTGCCCTAGTACAGAGTAATTGTAACACGGAGGTATTCCTGTAAGACCAGCGCTACCAAAAGATGTTAGCTTTCTAAAAATAATTTCACCGGAGGATGTAAACATATTTTCATTAAGAGGAAACCTGCAATAACTGAAAAACACCAGCACTCTTGGCCTCTGATATAAAAAATTTTCCTTACAGCAGTTTCCATTTTAGAAACCGAGAGGAAAAAATAAGAATTATTAAGGTAGGCTATTTAAGATACACTCTTGGAAACATTTGTTTATAGAAAGATCTCATTCTAAACCTTGTATCAAGAACAGTTAAGGCTAGGGGAACTCTTCTACAGACTAGCCTGTTCTCCCCAAGCTACAGTAAACATCTGATTCAGCCCCAGGGTCTATTGTATCACAACCCCTTTAACACTGAGCTGATAGTATTGTCAATTGCAGTGTATTTTTGGAAAAGATCCTACTTTGGGAGTTCTCAAATTAGTCCTAGCAAGTCTGCTTTTAAATTGACTTTTTTTTTTTTTTTTAAATAGTACATGTTGACCGCAGAGAAACTAGAAGATAAGTCAGATTTCAGATTAGTGAACTTGGGGGGGGGGGGGGGGATATTATTGTGCCTGCTTTTCCCACTCAAGATTCTATAAATACAGAATCTCTCTCCATGGTTCCTCACACAACAGATGGTTGTTTTTGCAAACTCCATGGTGGTTATGTTGCTTTTTTGTTACTTTGGTCACTTTCTCACTCAATAGGTAGATTTCCAATGGTAGCCTTGGCTACTCAGGGCTATGCCAATTAAATTTGCAGATTTTCTTTAAGTATTTAATATGTGTTTTTCTGCTTGAACTGCCCTAAAATTGTGTTTTTTAAGCAATCGAGTTATCCCAGCCCTGCCAGCTCTGCTCCCCTAATTTAATTACATTTCCTATCCCAAGAACACCTAGTTCTTACGATTATTTCTTAAAGCAACTTCCCTTTCCCTGTCTTCTTTTTCACTGCTTCATCATTACCCCAAATTAGTGTCCCTTTTTCCTAGAGAAATATTTCATGGACTCTGACTGAGCAAACATGGAACCATCCGATTGCCTGTTCTGTCTTCCCCAGCCATGTGTTGTAGCACATGAAATAAACAAGAGAGAAGTTTAAGTCAGAGGAAGCGTCAACACCCCCACATAGGGTCAGATGTGAAGTATGGCTGACACAAAAGAATAAAAATCTGGGATTTCTGGGTTCTAGCTTTTCAATCTCTCTAAACTCCAGACTTGATCTTCTTGAGAAAATCCTTATGACCTATCCCTTCTGGGCCTCACTTTCAACATCTTTAAAAAATAAAAGATAGGGGCGCCTGGGTGGCTCAGTCGGTTGAGTGTCCGACTTCGGCCCAGGTCATGATCTCGCGGTCCGTGGGTTCGAGCCCCGCATCGGGCTCTGTGCTGACAGCTCGGAGCCCGGAGCGTGTTTCAGATTCTGTGTCTCCCTCTCTGTCTGACCCTCCCCTGTTCATGCTCTGTCTCTCTCTGTCTCAAAAATAAATAAACATTAAAAAAAAATTTAAAAATAGAAGATATTCATACCTTTCAGCTTGTAGTCTGTGGTGGATGGAGGAAAAGAAGAAGACAGTCGATCAAACTATGCTTTGAGTACTTGTTGAATGACCCTATAGTTATGACATTTTTAGGACTTGAAATGGTAAGGTTATCACTGAAAATAGAATGCAGGCTAACTGGATACTGAATATGGCAGCATTTGCCAACCCCACTACCTGCCAAGGCCCTAAAATTCACCAAAGACAACCAGTAACATGCTGGTTAGAAGTATCTTTACACTAAGACTATTTTTCTGGGCAAAGAAGTTCCATCCCCAACAAGACTTATAATCAGAGGCTATTCAAGGTCCAGAGAAAAACGTCCTTGAATAAGGTATTTGTAGCCTCTGAGCTATGAGGGAAGCTCATGGAAAAATCTTTCAGCCCTAGCTGTAATCTTCACCCAACTCCCTGTTTTCCCACAGAGGACATGACAAGACATGACTTATTGCAGTTACGTGCCTGGGGCGTAGTACCTGCCTCACACATTTCATGACCTATCCCAAACACACCTCAAAAATAACTGCGTATTCTTTTCTTCATTGGAATCTACGCCCAGCCTACTTCTTCCCTCCTCCACTAAGGTTTTTTTTAACTTAAGACAATTTTGTTGGTCTTTGAAACAGGTACTTTCTCTTAGCTGTGAAAATTGATACAGAATATGTACTAGAGAAAAAGAACAGAGCCGATCACCTCTTTCCTAATTGCCCTTTGCAAAAGATGCAGCTTGATGGACAAAAGTTCATGAAATCCACCTTGTGGGTAACCGTATAAGATTCTGTGTGGTTTGACTAACTCATTGTAGGATATGTACTTCTCTGAATTCTAAGCCAGAAGTTTTGCTTCCTCTCTTGTGTGTTTTATGGCAACTGACTTGAAAATTTTTTTTTCACTTAAAATTAATTCAGATACGACCACCGAAAGGTTTTGTTCATTTTTTAGGAATTGTCGCTCGTGGACCAGCGACACTGGCACCCTCAGAGACCATTATTGCTATCCACGACTTCCATGGATTTTGGAGTCCCCCCACCCCCTGCATTATCTCTTTTGATCCCTATTGACCTAGACAAAGAATTCAGCTAAGGATCCAGAGATGCCGGGGAAGGAAAAGTCAGGCTGGGGTAAGTGCAGCTCTTAGAGCGGTGTGCTTTGTGGTGAGGAGGGAGAGGGAGGGAAATTACCACCTCCCACCGCATTCAGGAACATTTCCGGAAAGAGGTGGAGTTTGAAAGACTTGGTGCTAATTCAAAAATGTGTAATGCCAGCTTTTTTCTGCCTTACTTTATTTATCCAGCTGCGAAACAAAATTAGTTTTGCCATGCTAAAGAACGCATGGCTGGTGAGTTGGATACCCACTTCAGAAGTGGGACACAGCCACCGGCTTCCCTCCTTCAGACTCTCAAGGAAGAAAATTTGAATTCTGTCTAGGCTCACCCCATAAAATTGGGAAATTGTTGGTCTACAGGGCTTAATCCCCCCTCCTTCTTTCTCTCAGATTCTCCCTGCTTCTTAGAAAATGCAGCTGTGATGCATGTAACCGATTATGTCTAGAAATCAGACTCCAATGACAGAGCCCGGAAGTGGAGGGAGAACAGGGGCTCTCCTATGATGGAAAAGAATCCGATGACAAGGTCTCATGGAGCAAAGAGAATTCTGGTTAGGTTTTGTTTGGAATTCTATCCCTGCCCTGTGTGTGTATACCTTATCTGTGTTTTTTTGCTTCCTCCCCACCCCCAACCCCAGCCCTCTCCCTCGGCCTTATTTTTCTTTCCCTGTCTACTTTTCCTTTCCCTTAATATTTTTAAAGCTTATTTATTCACTTATTTTGGTAATCTCTACACCCAATGTGGGGTCAAAGTAAGGAACCCAAGGTCAAGAGTCACATGCTCTTCCAACGTAGCCAGCCAGGCACCCCTTTCCCTTTTGACCTCTCTGCCTTAACCCTGCCACTGGCAGCCTTGAGGATTTATTAGCCATGAAAAGTGGTCCTTAGGCCTGAGAAGATTTCATATCAATAAATATATCTTTGGGAGCACAGGGCTGGCTCAGTTGGTAGGGCATGTGACTCTTGATCTCAGGGTTGTGAGTTCAAGCTTCACGTTGAGGGCAGAGTTTACATAGGAAAGAAAGAAAGAAAGAAAGAAAGAAAGAGAAAAAGAAAGAAAAAGAAAGGAAGAAAAGAGAGGGAGGAAGGAAGGAAGGAAGGAAGGAAGGAAGGAAGGAAGGAAGGAAGAATTAAGCAATGCTTTATAAAATGTATATGTAATTTTTAAGCATTAACTGTGTGCCGAGCACTGCACTGGACACAGGAGATGCAAAGATGACCGAGACCAGTCTCTTTCTTTAGAAGTTTCTAAAAGAGGAGGGGCTACAACCCATTGTGACACAGGAGGGGGTGTTAGTTAAATAGGGGTGAAGACTGTGCTGGGGGAAGGGAGGAAGGTCAGAGGCTCCTGGCGTCCTGGGAGGGGGGTACTTGGAGGAAGCGGGAGAGGGTTTGGAGGGCAACGTTCTGTTTGGGATGCTCTGCCTGTTCCCCTGCCCAGCTGGGCTCATGGGGCCGGCTCCTACGTTAGGTCTCAGCTCAGCTCCGATGTCACCTGCTCTAGGGTGTGTGACCTCCACTGTCTTCTGTGGCGGCCAGCGCTGACCCTGCTTGTGGCCTTCACCACGCTCACCTTAAGTTTCTCCTCTGTTCCACCCTTCAGACCGAGTCCTCCAGAGGAGAGCCTAGATCTCAGTCACCTTTCCAGTCCGGGACGCGGTGGCGCAGGCCCTCTGCCAGGTGCTGCTCAGTAAGTACTAACGGGGAGACTAGATCAGCGGGGCCAAGGGGGGCCCGGGCGCAGCCCAGCGTTGCTGAAGGGAGGTGCAGGTGCGCTAGACCCAAAGCTTGAGCCCGCCCCCCTCGCCTCCTCTGCTCGGTGAGGCCGCTCTGGCCTCTCCCGGGTGCTGAGTTCTCACCTCTCCATCCTGCCGGTCAGCACGGTGGCTCTCGCCTGTCCTAAGAAAACTTCCCCTTCAACCATCAGCCTATCTTTTCCTCCCTTTCAGTATCAAACTTCAAAAAATAATGGTTTCTATTTGCGGCCCACACTTTCTCAGCTTCCACTCACTCTCCAATCTCCCGGATATGTCTGCTGTCCCCACCACTGACTCTTTGAGGCACCACCCCACCCACCGTCTCCCAGTCCTCCTCAGGCCCAGCTTAAGACATCCCCTCTTTAGGTAAACACTCTCTGACCTTCAAAGCAGGCTTAGGTGTCCCATCTTGGTGCCTTCCAGGAGACGCTGGGCTCTCTTGGCCTCCATGATTCTCCCTCTAGCTCTCTAACCAGTTTTTGTCTCCTCTGTCTTTGGACTGTGGTCCCCTGACTCACGCCCCACACGGGACCTCATTCTCTCCAAGGCTTTCTTCACCACCCAAAATGCTGAGGACCCCCAACTTTTATTTCTGACCCCAAATTCTCCCCTGACCTCTGGATCCCTGTCTCCCATTTCCTACAGGGTTTCTCCTTCTGAATATCCTCATAACCTTTCCATCTCAGAATATATGACTTGAGGGGCGCCTGGGTGGCTCAGTCAGTTAATCGTCCAACTTCGGCTCAGGTCATGATCTCGTGGTTCGTGGGTTGGAGCCCCGCATCGGGCTCTGTGCTGACAGCTCGGAGCCTGGAGCCTGCTTCAGATTCTGTGTCTCCCTCTCTCTCTGCCCCTCCCCTGCTCTCTCTCCCTCTCTCTCTCTCTCTTTCAAATACAACTAAACATTAAAGCATACACATATACATGTATATATATACATGTATATATGTACATGTATATATATGTGCATAAGTATATATATATATATATATATATATATATATATATACCTTGAACTCATTGCCTATACCTGCCACCTGAACCAAATCCTCCTTCCTTTTCCAACTGAAAGCGCCACCCAGACCGCTCATGTACCCTAACCGTTCCTTCTTCCTCACCCTGCATACGCATTCCATGGTCTGTTGTACCTCCTCTCTAGAATATCTCACATCCATCCCCTCCCCAGGGCTCTCAGTGTCTCTTGCCAGGACTATGGCAAGCCTTCTGCTTCCTCTTCCCGGCTTCCAGGCATGTCAGCCCACGTCCACACTGCCACAAGGGAACCTTCTGGAACACACACTTGACTGCAACACTCATCTGTTTCAGAGTGTCCAACGATTGATTTCCCTGCTGCTTCCAAGGTAAAGTCCAAACTCGAACCTGACAGACCTGTGATGGGCAAGGTTTAAAGGCCACGTCACCCTTCCAGTGATCATCACTAATCACTGTTTTGATCAGTGACCCTTTCCATTCCGATCCCTTTTCAGCCTAATCCAGCCTCACGAGCTACAGGCCCTCGGACACGTCCAACACCACCAGGACTCCAGTCTTTTGTCAATACTGCTGTCTCAGCCTGGACCGTCCCCTCCACTCCACACAGTTCCCTGAAAGCGAACAGTGTGGCTGTCATCTTCGCACAACCCGTGTGTCCCAGCCTTGTGCCTGGCACATAATAGGGACTTAGTAACTTTTGAATAAAGAGCTCCCAGGTTTTTAAAAAAAAAAAATTTTTTTTAATATTTACTTATTTTGGAAACGAGAGAGTGAGATGATCCCAAGCAGGCTCCTCACTGTCAGCGCAGAGCCCGACACAGGGCTCGAACTCACGAACCGGGAGATCATAACCTGAGTCAAGATGAAGAGATTAACCGGCTGAGCCGCCCAGGCGCCCCAGAACTCCCAGTTCTTAGTGTCATTTCTTCATTTCTTCACTGCTTCTCCTGGCCCCAGCGAGATGTGATTGTTGGCTTCCGGGCTTCATTCATTTAACAGATTTCGTGAGTTCCTGCTACGTTTCAGGCACTGTGCTAATGGCGGGGGTGGGGGGGGGGGGGGATACGAGAAAGTTCAGTCTAGGTTAATAGACTGTCAAGTAAATGATTATAACACTGAGGTAGGTACCGTGATGAGTCCTCTGTCACGCACCTTCGCCGTAGAGAAACTAATACGAAAAGCCAAACGATGGCCATGCTCGTTGGGGAGCATGGTGTCTGGGCAGCGGGAAGGGGTTGGATGAATCAATCGTTCTGTGACACCTTGGTCCATTCAGGCTATTCTAACAAGGTACCACAACCTGCGTAGCTTCCAAACCACAGAAATGTATTTCTCACAGTTTTGAAGGCTGGGAAGCCCAAGAGGAAGGCATCAATGTGGTGGAACTCTGGTGACAGCCTGCTTCTTGGTTCACAGCTGTCAGCCCTCTCTGTGCCGTCACGTGGCGGAAGGGCTGAGGAACCCCTGTGGGGTCTCTTATACAAGGGCACGAATCTCATTCGGGAAGGTGCCACACTCATGACCTAAGCACCTTCCAAAAGCTCTTCTTCCCAACACCGTCATCTTGGGGCGCCCATGTGTATGACACACAGCTTCATACGGCACGGACCAACCTGTTGGGCGGGGTGAATGGTCACGTTTCCTCCTCTCCGGACCCCACTATTTGTGGCAATCGGTCATTCTCCACCGCCCCGTATCAAAGAATCCCAGGGTTAGAGGTACTTAAGAAGAGTGTAGACCAACCATTCCTTGTGCATGAATCTCCTCCCTGACACGCACCAAGCACTTGTCTGGCCCGTGTTCCGGGACTTCCAGTGCAGAGAACGCCCGAGCCCCCGCAGCAGCCCAGTTACCCCTTGACTCTCGCAGTCCGTGTTCCCGGAGCCTTCCCCAGCCCTGCGCTCCGGAGAACACGGTACAACCCCATTCCTTCCTCTCCAGGGCAGCCCTTCCGACAGCTGCTGAAGACTGCTCCCCAGCCCCCTGAGGGGGTCTCTCCCGCGCTGAACACATCCTCCTTTCCTTCACCTTCCTCACACGATGGGGTTTCAAGTATCCTCACCGTCTTGCCCATTGCCTTTGCTCTAAATAGGATGGGCAGTTACTGTCGTGGCCAGATGGGCTTTCTCTTTGACCCAAAGAGAAAAATCCATCATAAGCTTCATACAAGCCAAAAAGCAAAAACAAAAACAAAAAACAAACAACAAAAAAAGCCCCATTACACCTAAGGTTTGAAAATGGGCTGCTGGCTGCCTCACCGCTCCAGATACCCCGCCACCCACTGCACCCCCGGCACCCCCCAGCGTAACTAGGAAGGCAGAAGGCATGCACTAAAAATGTTCTTTTTTAAAAGATGTAAGCACTACCGCTGGAGATCTGTATTTTCAGAAGTTTTCTGTGAGCTCACTGAAATGAAGGCGTGGGCCACCTCCACCATTCGTCCCCCCGCAGGGACAGTCTCAGCTTCCCAGCCTAGCAAAGCCGGCACTGCTCTGAGCCAGCTCTCGACAGAGTAATGAGGAGGTGAGGCCTGTGGCCCCCACCGTCCTCCCCGTCCCCTGTCTCCCATTGTCCTGAGTGCCCCCTTGCCTCCAAAGCATGCCGACTCCACAGGTCACTTCTACACTTCTCTGAAATTCTCACTGGCCAAGGACCTCCGAGAGGGTAGGAACTATGTCTGTCTTTCCACCCTCTACCTCTGCTATCCCCCTTCGAAAATTTCTCCTCCGAAAACATTCCGAGTCACTTGTATTCTCTTATGGACGCGTGTCAGTACCTTATCTTCCCAGGGATATTTGTCTTCTTTCTCTCTCTTTTTTTTTAATTTTTATTTATTTTGAGAGAGAGCATGAGCAGGGGAGGGGCAGAGAGAGAAAGAGAGAGAGAGAGAGAGAGAGAGAGAGAATCCTAAGCAGGCTCTGCACTGTCAGCACGGAGCCAGATGTGGGGCTCGGACTCATGAACTGTGAGATCATGACCTGAGCCACAACCAAGAGTCGGATGCTTAGCCAGCTGAGCCACCCAGGCGCCCCAAGTCTTATTTCTAATTATGGTCTCCAGTTAAGGAGACTCCAAGTATCAGCTAAGTGAGCGTGGTTGCTGGAATGTGCAGCGGGAAGAACCTTCCTTCTTGGGCTCGCACGTAACATCTGTAAACTGAGGCAAGTGTTTGATTTCTAGCTCCGACACCTATGAGCCGCTGACTTGTCTGGTGTTAGTAAAACCTCCTTGTATTAGTCATGCTTCTCCTGTGAAACACAACCTATAGGATGCTCGTAGAGAGAACGATTTGTTACAAAGAACTGGCTCCCACGGCCGTGGAGACTGACATGTCCCAAACTGTGCAGGTGGAGTTGGTGAGCTGCAGGCCCGAGAGAGCCAGTGGGTGGTTCCAGTCCAAGTCTGAAGGCCACCAGGACGACCGTGGTGTAGGTCCGGTCTTAAGACCAGCAGGCTCAAAGCCCGGAAAAAGCCAAAGTTTTAGTTTGAGTCCAAAGGCAGGGAAATGTTGATGTCCCAATTCGAAGGCAGGCAGGAAGGAGGCAGGTTTTGCTCAGAGGCAAGTCAGCTTTTTTGTTCTGTTCAGGCCTTCAACTGATTGGACAGGGCCCACCCACATTGGCTTCGCTCGGTCTTCAAATGTAAATGCTAATCTTATCCAAAAACACCCTTACAAACACCCGCAGAATGTTTGACCAAACATCTGGACACCCCAGCCCCCTGTCAAATTGACACATAAAATTAATCATGGATATAGATGATTTGGGCAAGCCAAAAGACCTAGCCCTGGTGGTGAACAAGAGACATCAGATGGGAAAGTTCTTTGACCTCTTGGACATGCAGGCAAGGCCATCCTTGGTATTTCACTCCACCTTTTCCCTGGCCCCCATCCACCAATCCCACAACTTCTTTCCACTCCCACTTCACACTTTATATTTTTTTAACACAAAGGGATTTTTCTTTATATATATATATATATAATATTATATATTT
>NC_064813.1:42523037-42529039 GCF_023721935.1 Panthera uncia
AGGCTCCGAGCCATCGGCCCAGAGCCTGATGCGGGGCTCGAACTCACAGACCGCGAGATCGTGACCTGAGCCGAAGTTGGATGCTCAACCGACTGAGCCACCCAGGCGCCCCTATATTTATATTTATATTTATATTTATATTTATATATATTCTTTATATATATTTATATATATTCTTTATATATATTTATATATGTTCTTTATATATATTTATTTATATATATGTAAATATAAATATATAGTTTTTTAGTTTGAGAAAGAGAGTGAGCAGAGGAGGGGCAGAAAGAGAGAATCCTAGGCAGACTCCCCACTGTCAGCACAAAGCCAGACACGGGGCTTGATCTCAAGAACCATGAGATCATAACCTGAGCTGAAATCAAGAGTCAGCCTGAGCCTCCCAGGTGCCCCTATTTTATTTGATTTTTAAGTAAACTCTAGAAACTCAAGCATGGGGTTTGAACTCATGACCCAAGATCAAGAGTCACACGCTCTACTGACTGAGCCAGCCAGGTGCCCCTCCCTCTTTTTCTAAAGTTTATTCATTTTGAGAGAGAGAGAGCACACACTCTAGGAGGGATAGAGCAGAGAGAGAGAGAGAGAGACCATCCCAAGCAGGCTCTGCACTGTCCTTGCAGAACCCGACAAGGGGCTCAATCTCATGAACCCAACTGTGAGATCATGACCTGAGCCGAAATCAAGAGCCGGATGTTTGACTAAGCCACCCGGGCACCCCACACTAAGACATTTTTTAACGCAGTTTAAGAAAATAGGATTCATAAAATTCATAGACACAAAGTGAAATGAAATACCTCTTTCCGTAGCATACTGAAACAAAACCCACAAACTCATTCAAATTAATGTGAAACCGCTCATCATTCACGCAGCGTTACTAAACTAATCTAAAGGTGAAAAGGTACTACAACAAACCACGTGATCCACAGAGAGCACACAGCCTCTGTCTTCAGCCCAGCCTCTTGATAACGGGAGCAACCTTTAGACGAGGTGGTCTACTTGCTTAACGGTAAGGTGGCTTCCACCTGCCCGTTCATTTTGTTTGTTCGATACTTCATTTCATCGAGCAAGCGAATTTAATGAGCTCCTACCACGCGTAGCTACAGATCTAGACTTGGGGCAACAGGACAAGGGATGAGATGTGGCCTTCGCCCCGGGAGAACCTGGTTGGGGAACACGTGGCAGGGCCCTGCTGGGGCTTCCGCTCTCACTTAGCACCGCGTCTCCTGGGAAGCCTCTCCGGTCCCCGGCACCGGGCCACCGCCCAGACTGGGCTGGGGCCCCACCGTGACTCCCCTCGTCCTGCGCCCCTCAACACAGCACTGGCACACGCTCCGTGATTGCCTCTGCGTGTCCCCGAACCCCTCACTGGTCGGGGGCCTCCGAGGGTAGGGACCGCTCCTGCGTCTCACCCGGCCACAGCCCTGGCACGTGCTAGTTGCTTCATAGATGTTTGCGGAAGGCGCGAGCGGAGGAATAAGGCCAACAAACTTTGGTCCAGTGTACCCGAGGGCCATATGGGAGCAGCGGGCGATGGGAAGCCTGAGGAGGAAGTGATTAACTTCGAGGCCCCAGGAAGGGAGATGTCTGTGCTGAGGCTTGGAGAATCAGTACCATCTCAGCAGCAGAGAAGAGGCAGAGGGCTTTGTGTGAAGAGAGGGCCACAAGTGCAGAGGCACGGAGGCCGGAAGGAGCCAGGCTTGGCCGACCAGCAGGAGGAAGCGCGTTGCGGCTTGAGCAGGCTTGAGAGGCTGGGGGGACAGGGCTGGGGTGGCCACGGAGGGGATACAGAGGTGGACAGAGCCACCGGTGAAGGAGCCTGCTTGCCGCGGGCGGGCGAGTCCCCTCAGGCTGCTGTCCCTCACGTGTGGGGCAGGTGTTCAGCGCACGGGGACAACGCAGGCTGCGGTCGAGCAGGGCCCTCAACGGCAGTCGAGAGGGTGGAGAAAGGGAGATAGAGGCACAGTGAATACAGGAGTCCAGGGCGCCTGGTGGCTCAGACAGGTAAGCGTCTGACTCTTGCTTTCGGCTCGGGTCGTGATCTCACAGTTTGTGGGATCGAGCCCTGCGTTGGGCTCTGTGCTGAGCGTGGAGCCCACTTGGGATTCTCTCTCTCCCTTCCTCTCTGTCCCTCTCCCTCTCCCTCTCGTTCTCTCTCTCTCAAAAATAAATAAACATTTTAAAAAAGGAATAGAGGTGCCTGGGTAGCTCAGTCGGTTAAGCGTCCAACGTCAGCTCAGGTCATGATCTCGCGGTTCGTGGGTTCGAGCCCCGTGTTGGGCTCTGTGCTGACAGCTCAGGGCCTGGAGCCTTGCTTTGGATTCTGTGCCCCCTCTCTCTCTGCCCCTGCCCCGTTCACACTCTCTCTCTCTCTCTCAAAAATAAACATTTTTAAAATTTTTATAAAAATAAATATGAATAATACTCGCTTTTCAGAAAAGCTTCAGAGATAATGCAGAGGCTTCTTGTAGTCTCCTCACCTCCACCTTTTGCAATTGTTGATACGTGGAACAAAAATAGCCCTGAATCAGTGCACCCTGGGACAAGTCACATCGTCTCAGTCGGCCTCAGTTTTGTCACTGGTGAAAGAGGGGGATCCGTCGGTCCTCACCCCCCATGCTGTCCCCACGTCACTGTAATAAAGTCACTGGGATGAGGCCAGCCTGTGAGGTGGTCTCTGGGTCCGGCCTGCTGCTCCCGGAGCCCGCTTCCTCTCCGGGACCTAGGTCTCCTAGCAGCAGGGGAGTGGGGGCAGCACCCGGTGCCCACCCCCACCCCCGACAGCCCCATCTGAGCTGCAGTGATAATGTCTTCCGTCAGCACGGACCCCAGGGCGAACATAGGGTCCAGCATATGGGGAGGTAGACAAATATTATTTGACGAAAAGGTGGAGAGAACGTTACCTGGGGATTATAAGTACTCAACAGTTCATGGGGGAGTGGGAGGCACAGGGCACAGAATGATGGAGAGGAGGTCAAATGTCAGTAAGGGGCGGACTGATGTCAAGTCACCAGGGCACGCTAAGCTGCCTCCCAATGTGTGCCGAGGCCCAGTGACAGTGTTGGGTGTCAGAAAGCCCCTACCTTGAACAGGCCTCCAGCCAGTGGTGACAAGACCGCCAGGCTGCTGTAATCAAATCGGACCCTGGAAACCAAGGGCTTTTTCCCCAACGGCAAAGAAGTAACCTGAGATCCAGGCTGTCCGCCAGATGTTCCCCACTCTAACCTTCTTGCGCCGCCATCCCTCTAGAACTGGCTCTGCAAGGACGGGCACCCCAGGCCAGAAAGAAGACCCGTGAGGGTACAAAGGACGGGGCACCACCCACCCAACCCCACCCCCGCCCTGTTTCTCCAGTTCCTAGGCTCACACCCCGAGCTGGGGCCCAGGGCTCCAGCCCTCTCTGGGGGATGGGCAGGGCCCAGCATGATGGGGACAGAGCGAGCTGTGGAATAGTCCGACCCTCTCTCTCCACCACAAAAAAATCTTATTTTTCCCTCCTCTAAACTCTCTGGCTTATGCCATTTCCACTCACATCCTGCCTCATACGTATGGGCACGTTTGATTCAAAGGTGCTTGTTCAAGGGCGCCTGGGTGGCTCAGTCGGTTGAGCGTCCGACTTCGGTTCAGTTCATGACCTCACGGTCTGTGAGTTCGAGCCCCTCATCGGGCTCTGTGCTGACAGCTCAGAGCCTGGAGCCTGCTTCGGATTCTGTGTCTCCCTCTTTCTCTGCCCTTCCCCCACTCATGCTCTGTCTCTCTCTGTTAAAAAATAAACATTAAAAAAAAATTCAAAGGTGCTTGTTCCTCTCCACCTAAATTCAGCAAATGGTCCTTACAGGCATGAGCCAGACTGCCCTTGTCTGAGAGCCTCACTCATGTTAGTTGTGAGATCTTTGAGGCTATTTGCAGTCCCCTCCTCCTTTCCAGAGTCCCCTTTCCTCCTGCTTCTCTCCTCTCCTCTGTCCTTAGCAAGGAGGACTAAGGAACTACCAACACAAAGTCCCAATGCTTGCGAGTTAGTTTAGCTGGTCCCAGATATTGAAAGCTTGTGCTAGAAAATCCCCTGTGAGCCCCAGCTTCCTGTTCCTGTGTATTCTGAGCCTCCTTTTGTGTACTCTGAGACAGTTTGTACACATGAGAGGGAGGGCTACCAGTCCAGTGGCCCAGGTTCAATGTTCCAGTGACAGACAGGCTGACATCGATGACTGACTGGTGGTTCTTTTTCTTCTTCCCACATCTCACACACACGCACACTAAAAAGCCCTGGGCCAGGTCTGTTTCCATATGGGAGAAATTAGGGAAGGAAAGTGTGTGTGTGTGTGTGTGTGTGTGTAGTCTTGAACTTGAATTGGAAGTATTAATATAAACTCACAATGTGTTTACATTTTAAAAATGTCCTAGCTTTGTCCACTGGAAAGGCCTAAAAACAATGATGTACCCTGTAACGGGCACTCCTGGTGCAGATTTTATGGTCTCTAAAAACCCTATCCCACAAAAAGCAATCAGAGACTCTTCCAAGAAGTAGCTCATTCCAAATCTGTGGCAGGAAATATACAAGATGAGCCTGGACATCTAGTCATGCCAGAAAGCAGAGAAGCTTTAAAGGACCAAAAAAAAAAAAAAAAAAAAAATGGCATCAAAAGGACTCAGAAATCAACTTGAGGGACGCTTGGGTGCTCAGCTGGTTGAGCGTCTGACTCTTGATTTTTGGCTCAGGTCATGATCCCAGGGTCAATGGGATCAAACTGTGTGAGATTCTCCCTCTCTCTCCCCGCCCCCCGCCTCTCTCTCTCCCCGCCTCCTAGGTCCCTCCCCCACTTGCATGCACTCACTCTCTAAGATAAAAAATAAATAAAAAATAAATCAACTTGAAGAGGCTTCCACTGGCCAGTCACAGGAGCAATATGAACATGAATAACAGCTGCGAAGGACTGAAACCCATCAAGTATGTTTAAATCCACGAACTCATAACAACACTAAGGGATAAAAACCTCTCTGGCATCATTAGGGATGTTAGGAAATCAATTCAATATTTTGAAAACTGGTAAATACAAGGAAGGAGTCAAGCATTTTTGAAGAAATATCATTTTCTAAGGTCTATGCAACAGTGGGTTGTAAGTACAGAAAGCAGTGACTACTAACATCAAAAAAGAAAGACAATACCTGCTCCCTTCTATGGAAGTACACAAATCTACTAGGTATTCTTACAAAAATTTATCTATCTATATCTATAGATATATATATATCTCTATGTATAAAATCTGATCTGGTCCCAGATTTTAATTACCAATTTACAGAAAATACAGGGGCAATAACATATGAAATGTCACCATGGGAATGATACCAGCAAAATCCAGATCTGTAGGAAAGTAACGCAGTTTAACAAATAAATTACAAGGAAAAACATTAAAACTGAGAAGGTACCTGTGGATTACAAGAGATCTGAGAGACGTATCAATCCATTGCAACATCTGGAACTTAATTAGGTTCCAATTTGAGCAAAAACCGTAGGAGACAGGGAAATGTGAACACTGGTTAGTTAATTGCACTACTGAATTAGATTTAGGTCTGATGATAATGATGTGGCTATGTGTTTTTCATCTTAAAGTCCTTACCTTGTAGAAAAACATTCTGAGACACTCAGGAATGAAGTATAATATCTGAAATTTGCTGTAGGAGAGGGGCACCTGGGCGGCTCAGTCAGTTAAGTGTCTGACTTCAGCTCAGGTCATGATCTCGTGGTCTGTGGGTTCAAGCCCCGCATTGGGCTCTGTGCTTACAGCTCAGAGCCTGGAGCCTGTATCTCCAGATTCTGTATCTCCCTCTCTCTGCCTCTCCCCAGCTTGTGCGCTCTCTCTCTCTCTCTCTCTCTCTCTCTCTCTCTCTCAATAATAAATAAATAAACTTAAAAATTATATATATATAAAAAGAAAATCACAAGGGAGAGAAAATACATTTACAGTGCTGTACTAGATTTACAAAAAAAAAAA
>NC_064813.1:42529139-42547604 GCF_023721935.1 Panthera uncia
GAGGGAGAGTAGATAAAATTAAAATGGCAAACTGTTAATAATTGTTAAAATTGGGTTTGTTATACCAGGCTCATTTTTCATGTATGTTTGAAATTTTCCATAATAAAAGGTTAAATAAAATATAGAACATTTAAAAATAAAGTCAATCCTTTTTTAAAAAATTTTTTTTTATTTTTTTTTTCAACGTTTTTTATTTATTTTTGGGACAGAGAGAGACAGAGCATGAACGGGGGAGGGGCAGAGAGAGAGGGAGACACAGAATCGGAAACAGGCTCCAGGCTCCGAGCCATCAGCCCAGAGCCTGACGCGGGGCTCGAACTCACGGACCGCGAGATCGCGACCTGGCTGAAGTCGGACGCCCAACCGACTGCGCCACCCAGGCGCCCCTAAAATTTTTATTTAAGTAATCTCTGCACCCAATGTGGGGCTCAAACTCTCAACCCCAAGATCAAGAGTCGCATGCTTCAATGACTGAGCCAGCCGGGCACCTCAAATAAAGCTGGTCCTTGCGTATGGTGTTAACCATTCTGACCACTAGAATTAGGAACAAGAAGGCCAGTCAAGTTTGGAAGGATGAGGGAGGTGGCATTGCAGGGAAGACTCTGAATTTGACCTAAGCCTGGCAGGAAGGGTGAAGGAAGCAAGGCTCAGTGATGTTGAAATCCTAGCCTGCACATACCAGGTTCGTTCCTACTTCCTATTGCTGTGGTTTAGATAGAAGGTGTTTGTTCCATCTCTTTGGCCACATTATGAGCCCCTTGCGAAGGAAAATGCCCCACTCCCTTGCACTCCGTGCTTTTCCCGCCCCCGCCCTCTCCCCAAATTCCCCAACGCTCCAGTCCAAGAGGTAGCTCCTCCTAGCCCATTGGCCAAGCATTGGAAGAATACTGGTCTCTGGCTCCATCTGCTGGCGATGCTGGGAACTGAACGTGTCAAAACAGCGGACGCTGAGGATTTGAAAGAGAGCTGGTCCTTCCCCCTCAGAAAAGATAAACACAGGCCAATTAAACATATAAGAAGCCTTTAATTTCATCACCATAAACATTATACTCTGATTGCTCACATACAGTATAAAATATTTACTCCACTAAATAAATAAGACATAACATTATTGCAAACGGCACTTAAACCCCCCCAGAGATAAGACCTCCTTAGCCCAGGCAGGGGGTACTCCTGAGTTTCTGTGCTTGATTCCCCAAGCACAGATATGCCCTGGGGGCTGAGACGGATACAGGCTCGAGGAGCCACACTCTGTGCTTCTGGTCCTGCAACAGCCCCAAGGAGAGGACTGTGGAGCCAGTGGGGAAGGGTAGGGCGTGGGCAGCTCCTTCATCAGCCCAGCCCTAGAGAGAGCAGAGAGGAGTTAGGAGTGGGGCGCAGGCTGGGCCAAGAGAGAGGCTAAGGAGGCTGCTGAGACCCGGAGCCCCGCCCTCCACATACCCCCAGCTCCCCCAGCCTTGGGTAACGTGACTTGGGATATCAGCTGGGTGAGTAGAGCTTCCAAGCTCCTGGGTTAGGCAGTATGGGGCCAGACCAATCACCCAGGAGAACATCCTGGCAATGCTCAGCCCAATAAACCAACCATCTCATAGGCCCATTGGAGATCTCACCCCTTAGACACCAAGATGGCAGAGCTGGGAACTGATTCCCCTCTACTTAGTTAAATAAATAAGTTAAATATTTAAAGGCCTGTGTCCCTATGATGTCAACACAGGGGCCAACAAGCCATGTCCCGATAAAATGTAGTTGGGGGGGGGAATAGTAGAAAGGCAGTGCTTTGGGGCCAGGCAGCTTCCTCCCTGTCCGATTCTTCCCCACAAATAACTTCCATATTTTCAAATCCTGTGGAGGAGAGTTTCACACTAGAAACTCCCATGCAAGAGTAACATCGAGGGAATCTATGGGATAAGGGGGCTTGGAGGTGAGAGACCAGGTGGTTGAGTTTACTCAGCTCCCCAGATCCCTTCTCTGGGCATGTCTTGACCAGGACACTGCCTGTTAACCCTACCTTGGGAATCCCCCCGCAGAGTCCTGCAGTCCAGTGCATGGAGCTAATGAAATGCCCTGCTCTTCTGGCCTCCCTGTAGAAGTCCAGGCTGAAGCCTGTTTGGACCAATAGTCAGCCAGGCCTGAAGACCGGGGAGGGAGGGAGAGAGAGAAGCCCCAGGTCCCCTACCTGTGCGGCTACACACCTCACTGCCACAGGGCGGCAGCAGAGAGCCACACCCCTTTGGCGGCAACAGAAACCAGAGGGCCCGCCCCACCCTGGCCCCAGGAGGCTAACAGGATGTAGAGCCTGGGGGGGGGGGGGAGGGGGGCAGGGCTGGGACCCAGTGAGGCAGGCCCCCCCTCAGTGGGTCAGAAGTACTCTACACCGAGTATTTGGCCAAGTCGCTCTTATCAAACACTACCTGTGTAGCAAAATAAATGGCCACCAAACCAAGGCCTGCAGCCGACACCATGTAGGCAGTGACAGACTGGCTGAGCTGAACAATGGAGCCCATGAACAGGGACGGGGCCACCTGGGACAGCAGGAAGGCACTGTCCAGGATGGCAAGGTCCAGGCAGATGCCCCGGCCCGGAAGGACCCTGGCCTCAGGCTGCTCGCCGACCACCACCCGCACGGAGACATCGCAGGCAGAGGCCCCACAGAGCACAGGTGGAGACGGGAGGAGGCCGCCGCCTCCGGCACCCATGTGTCCGTTGGGGAAGGGAGATCCGGCCTTGGGGCCCGGTGGGAAGCTGGTCTTCAGGCTGTCCTCACTGGCACTGCTTCCAGCGTCTCCTCGGTACTTGGGCAGGAAAACCTGGGGGGCGGAGGGGAGGAAAAAGGGGACGCGGACATTTAGGTACCCAAGCATAGGATCCCGGCTAGGAGAACAGACCCCAGCATTCAGACCAGGGGCCGGAAGACACCAGGCAACCGGCCTTCATGACAGTTATGCAGCAGGTGAGAAAGCCAGACAGACCCTCCTTGGTTTGGGTCTAGTTAGGAGTCTCCTTAGGGGCAGGGGATCCCCCGGGGAGGGACACATCTGAAACCACAAGTCTAGGTCTCCACTAGCCTCTCCTGGAGCCAGTAAGTGGCAGACGAACTCACAGTGCAGGCAAGGAAGAGAGCAGAACCCCAAGGTAAAGGGAAAAGAATGAAGACAGGTGAGAAGAGAGATGTGTAAGAACAGAGGAACAAAATCCAAAGCTGGGGCCCCTGATGGCCCCAGCCCCCACACAGGCTCTCTTAACCCTCCTACTTCCTGCCCCCCACCACTTCGCCTTGGGAAATCTTTCTCAACCTGGAAGAGAGAAACCCTGCTCCCACTGGGGTCCCAGGCCTGTGAGGTCCATGGCCCCAGCCTGGGGCAGGGAAGGTCCAGCAGACTCAGGCTGGAGGAAGAGAGGAACCAGAGGAATCTTCCAGGCTCTTATGGCCTAGCTGTGCTGATACTAAAGCCCTTCTTGCTTCCTATTCACTGTCTGCCTTAGATCAAGGTAGCCTGGCCCTGCCCAGAGCCCCCTGTTTTAGGATAGGGCCGGAATGTATCCGACACTGTCCCCGCGCCTGCTAGCACTGGACAGGAGAGGGCTCTCGAGCTGGCTGTGCTAGAGCCGGGACTCATGGCAGAGATGAAGCCAGGGAAGCCCACGGCTCTTGGCGTGGCCGGAAGTAGGCCAGGCAAGTACAGACGGCATACAGGGCCAAGTGTGCCATCAATCGCTGCTTGGAACCGGCCTCCCGGGACCTCTCCTCCCTGCCTGCCACCCCCAAAAAGACCAGTGAGGCCGGAGCCTGAAGAGGGCCCTAGGGGTAGACCCGCTCTTCAGTGTGAGGGGAGGACTGGCTCTAGCAGGTTCCCTGGCACGAGTGCATATGCCCACCCTGGCCTCTGGACACCTGCCCTCAAGCCCCCAGCCAGGGCAGTGAAAGAATGGAGGCTGATGAAGGTTATCAGTGCACTGACAGGAGTCTCAGGCACCAGGCTACCCCAACCAAAACACCGGCCCCTTCCTCCACACACCCCACCCCTGCAGCTACCTATTCAATCAAGCCTCCTAGCTAGGTATTTCTCTGCTACTTCACTCATGTCCTACAGGGGGCGGACATCCATCTTCCCTCTGGTCTGGAAGCTCTATGAGGGCAGGCCTACATCTCCTCCCTCAGGACACCCCAACTTCTTGCCCTCTGTGCGGAGCTCTGCACCCAGGGCTGCAGCTCACTGAAGCCAGTGAAGGGGACAAAGGTGACCACACGGCTTCGGTCAGGAGGCTTCCCCTCAGAAGGGGGCCCCTGGAGGGGCTGGTTCGCGTGGGGCCAAGCAGGAAGGAGGCCCCCAACTTACAGTGCCCAGGCGAGCGGTGTCAGATGCGTCGGGCTCAGAGATCCGCCGTGGGGGCGGGGGAAGGGGACGGAGGCAAAGGTGTGAGGCAGGAAAAGAAAAGAGAGAATTAGGCAGAAAAAGAAGATAAACCAGAAAGAGAAGGGGCAGTAAGGAGCCTTCCCCACATTGGAGAGTAAAGCAGGGTATTGGTCAGTCACACTGCCCCTCCCTGAATAAAGAGAGCTGTCGCCAACACCAGACCGTCCCCCCTCCCCATCTGCTGAGGCTACGTGCCCCAGAGGTCACCTGCTCCTGCCCCCTGCCTCTGCAGAGAACTCAGCCCAGACTGAGGGCCTCCGTTAGGCCTAGGCCGATTCCTCAGGATTCCCAAAGAAGGATTTAGCATTTCCTGCAATCATCCGCTCAAGTGCTTTATAGTTCTGACACCAGGAAGTCATTCCCAGAATCTAATCTACACCCTCCTTCCGCAGCCCACGTCTCTGGCCCTGGGCTACACGGGCTTCCTCTCCAATCAAAGAATGACTTCTCCGGTGTCTCTGGCCAGACTTGGGCTACTGCGTCTCCCCTCCACCCCGGCTCCACCCAGCGGCCAGTGTGAGTACCTGCTTCTCGCGGTGGTAGAGGGAGGCTAGTGTGTAGGGCAGGATCTGCAGGGCGGAGAAGGTGAACCCGGTGAGGGCAGCCGAGGCGGTCACCACGGCCACACTGCGGGACAGGCACATGGTGCCGGCAGCAACAGGGAAGGCCACCACGCTGGCCAGATAGACTGCCCGGGTGCCGAATCGCTGCACCAGCCGGTCCATGACCAGAGAGAAGAGCAGGGAAATGGCACACTGCAGGAACAGCCCCAGGCTGCCCATCCGGACTCCTGCAGGTGGGGAAGAAGAGGAAGTCAGACCCAGACCCACCCGTACAATCTGGGGAAGGCTCAGAATTGCGGGCACCCGCCATCCCAGCCTTGCTGTGGACCAGACCCGCTCCCTGCATCATCCCCACCCAGATGCAACAACGGGAGTCTAGGTTCTTCCACTGCCCTTAGAAAAGGTGAAGCCGCGGGCTAGGGGCAGAGGAAGATGTTGATTGCGAGGCTCAGCTAGTGCTCAGCTATCTAGGAGGCTGACAGGGAACACAAAGACAGTTCTGCCATTGGCTCCGGGACAAAGTTCCAGGAGGCCTGAGCCGAAGGTCTGGCCAGGCAATGTGGAAAGTCAGCAGGGGGAGCAGAGGGCACACTGAACTTGGGGCTAGGCAGACCTGCGACCCGGCCTTGACTCCTCCACTCTCTTTGGACCTTAAATAAGCTTGGCCTTTTCTGCTGTCAACTTGGGACGACGACTCTGAGCAAAGTCTCCGCAGCCGGAGGCTCCCCTGAGACTGCCAGCAAAGCTGACCTGCACGCTGGGGGCCGCATGCACAGGCTGGGCCCATTTATCTGATCGGGAAATCGGAGCCCAGGTACACAGCTCCCAGCCCGGCGCAGACTCGGGGCATCTTCCTATGCTGGACCGTCCCCCAGAGGGAACTCCCACAGCAGCCCCCTCGCCGAACGCCCGCTGCGGAGGCCTTACCTTCATCGTAGTGTCTCCGTGCCTCAGTGCCTGGCTCAGCCCGGGGCACACCCTGGTACAGCCCCTCACCCACGAAGTCCGTGTAAAACAGCGTGAAGGTCATGAATGCCATCCAGCTGCACAGTTCAGCCACAAAGAGTCTGCGCAGGGTGCGAGGCACACGGCAGCAGAGCTGGTGCAGCCGGGGAAACAGGGCGCCCAGGTTCCGGAAAGCCAGGCGGGTGTGGCATGGGCAGCAGCGCGGCGGCACGGAGGGGACCAACAGCCCTTCCGCTGGCTCAGCCGGACCCAGCGCCGCCTCCTCGGCCACAAACAGCGTGGCCGCCACGCAAGTGAGGAAGATGAGAGCGAGCAAGCCAAAGAGGCACTCCTCCTGGGTGCCCAGGTAGGGGGCCAGGGCACTGGCGTCCCAGTCGATTGCAGGCAGGAGGTAGCCCAGGCAGCCCCCAAGGCTGATCATAAAGGCGTAGACGGAGAAGGCCTGGCGACAGTGGTCTGGGTCCCGGAAGAGGTCGGACAGCAGGGCCTCCAGTGGAGTGAAGCACACCTGGCCGCAGAAGTCCAGCAGCCCCACACCCAGGATCAGCAGTGCCAGCTCCAGGGGCCTGGTATCCGGGCACAGCAGCCCCGCCAGCCAGCCGGCCCTCGGGATGAGGAAGAGGCTCAGGAGGACGCCTAGGGACAGGGCCCAGATGAAGGGCCTCCGGCGACCATAGCGCCCGCGCCAGTGGTCACTGGCTGAGCCTAGGAGTGGGACCGAGATGAGGCCCAGCACTGGCCCGATGCCTGCAGGAAGAACAAGTGGTATGAGCCAGAGGCTGGGACCCTAAGGGGTGGTGGGGAAGGGGGCCTAACCTCCTGGGAGAAGGATGGAAAGGACCACGGTCCTCTCGCATGGAGGGCCACCCCCACCTCCGTGCTGGACACAGTGCTGAGTATGGCACACAGGCTCTAATTTAGTCCTCGCAACTAGGATCCCTAATGCCCAGTCTCAGGATGGGCAAACTGATGCACGGGGCTACCGGTGAGACTTGTGCACTGGCACCCGGCAAGGGGGGCAAGAGGCCGAGTTCCATCGGGCAGTCTGACTCCAGAGCCTATGATCTGGACAGCCCCCTCTTCCCGGAGCCACCCCACGGTGACCTCTTTCTTGCCTCCGGTGGCTTTTGCAGAAAGCATCTGCAGTCAGGAGCCCAGCCCATACCCTAGGGGTAAGAAAGCCCAGGCTGGGAGACTCTGATCCTGCTAATCAGCAGCTAGCCTTGGGCCCAGCTCAATCACCCAACTTCTTATCAGCCTCCATTACCTTCTCTGTGAAATGGATGGCCTCAAAGGGCTGTTGCAAGAGCCAAATGAGATAACAGATAAGGTAGAAAGAGTAGACGAAGGTGCAGAGCAATTTCTCCAGTGTCTCCTGTGCGCCAGCCAGGCAACGTGTAGGTGCCAGGTGAGGTGACCGGGGAATGTCCCTGTGTTCTTTTCCTACTGGGCCCCCTCCAGCCCAAGGTCACCCTGTGTCCAGCAATGTCCCCCCACCAGCACCACAGCCTGAGGAACAGCAGGCAGCCACCTCCTCCTCTTTGGGCAAAGGCACCTACTTCCTGGGTATCATGTATCTGGAGCAGGAGGGAAGGAGGATGTGGTGACTCACCCAGCACCATGGTCATGAACTTCTCCTCTACCCCCACTTCCAGCAGCAAGGGCGGCACGTAGGTGATACCTGCGGCCAGGCACACCTCCAGGCCGAAGGTCAGCAGGTTGACCAGCAGGAGCTGGGCTTTCCGATGCCGCAGCAGACGGCTCACCCACAGCCTCTGGGCCATGGTGGACCAGGCAGGTTGGGCTCCGCCCGTTCACACACTCCAGAACTGCTCCGTCTCAGCCCTGCTCCAGATGCCCGGGCCTCTCCTCCTTGCTGCCACCAGCTGCCTAGGACTCAGCCGGGAGCCCATTTCTGCCAGCCTTCCGTGCAGGTGCGGCTTCTCAGCCCATGCTAGACGCCCGCTGCCGTGGGGTGCCTCGGTGCAGACATGGCTCATCACTCAGGTCCTAAAAGGGCAGGGACAATCAAACCCAGAGTGTTAAGTCCTGGGAACCAGGTCTCCGGGATTTGCTCTGAGTTCTCTGAATCCTGAGTTCACTCCCAGGCTGGCAGTGTGGCCGTGCTACCCCCTGCAGCCAATAAGGAAGCGCTTGTTAATGTTAGCCTAAGGCTGACATAACTAATAAGGTAAATATGATTTTTAAACCTCAGCACTCCAGAACCAAACAGATGTCAAGTTTCTCTCTGTTTTGGAATATCTTTGCAATTGCCCTTGCCTGTTAGTATGGACAAAAGAAAAAAAAAAAAAAATCACACCAATTGAATTCCCAGTTCCCCAGGCTCTGTTATCAAGGTGCCCCTGGAGACCCTCTGCCAGGCCCGGATTGTTTGCTTTTCTCTCTCCACTTCCCAAAGCTGGGCTGTTCAACCGCCCTTTGTTAAGAGTAGTACTTCCCAATCTGCGCAGCCTGGCCACACACCGTGCTGCACTATAACCTGAGCCCCCAAGGACAGGACAAGGGGAAGGGAGGAGAGGCTGTGGTCTGTTGGGTTGGGGGTTAACCTGTCATTGAAACTACTTAAAGAAGGCTCCCGTGGAGGAACCTAGGCCTGAAAACCTCTCCCTGGAGTTTTCTCCCTGTGCTCAACGTTCCTGGGGAAGAAACATTCCCACAGGTACTGCCCCACTGTCACGGGACAATGGGGACTGTTCCCAGGTGCCAGCCTCACCGAGGCGTGAAACTGTAACACCTGGTGGCCACTATAATGACACCAGTAACCGGGGGCTGGCAGGATACCCCACCGCTTTCCAGGGCAGCCCTTCTCTGCTCCCCAAATGGCTCTATTGTCAGCAGAGAGGTCCCCACAGCCCTTCCTGCTAGGCCCGCCTCCTGTGCATAGAGATCCCACGGGGGTGGGGGGGGGGAACCACCCATCCTGTGCCCCCACCCCCCCAGGCAACTGGCAACCAGGTCTTACTTCCTGAATACGATGGTACCCAATGCAGTCTGCTGTTTAGGGATGACCACTAAAAAGGCTAAACCAACTCAGCCACAAAGAGGAGGTGTAGAAGGTGGGTCCTTCGTGAGAAAAGGCAAGCAAGCGTCCCCTAACTTTGTCATCTCTCTCAAAGAGGTGGGACAGAACTTCATGCCGCTTGTGGCTGGAGTCTGGAGTGCCTTCCCTTGCCTCACTGATTCCCTACCATAAATGCTGCTGAACAGCACTGCTCCTGTGCAAGGTCCACAGCTCTGAGGGCTCCACTCCCGGCCCCACCCCCACCCAGCGCCTGGGGCACCCTCAGTCCTCTTTATTCCCGTCCAATCTCAGCATCTCATAATCCTCCACTATACCGTCTTTTCTCTTTTCAAAGAACACTCAACCTCACAGGGCCTTATATGTTATAAAGCATGTCGTGGGTGTTCTCTGAAATACACCACAAAGAAATCAGATGGCCATCAATCCTGGGTAAGATGTGTTCATGTCTGCATTCCAGGACTCTGCCGCCGGCAGACCAGGAAGGAAGGGACTTTAGATATGGCTAGGCAACCAGCAGCCCCCTCCCCAAAGTTCTGCTCAGACACAGACCATCCACTTTGGGAAGGGGCGTGGCTCCCAAGGGGGTGGCATGGGGAGAGGGTAAAATACTGATCGAAGAGTCCCTAAGGGTGCTGGGAGGGGGCCACACGTAGGTCCTACCTGGGCAGTTTTGAACCAAGCCCCTCCCCTGCCCTAGAATCCCCCACAAGGCAGGCAAGAGACTGCACATAGACCAAGACTCCAGCCTGGAGGGAACGGTTCTGGGCCAAAAGGCTTCCAGCCCATTCTACTCCCCACCCTCAGTCTGGGAAGGCCCTGGACACTCACCTACTCTGGGTTAAGGGAGCAGGTCCTCCCTTAGCAAACAGAGACTTTGTCAGACCCAGCCTCACCCACAACCTGCCCCCATTCCCAAGCCCTCGTTTTCTCCCTGCTGTTTAAAATAAGTAGCAGCTCTTGGGCCAAAACACTAATCACCCCACCTGCCTCCTTCCCTCCCCTAATCCAGCTCCTTGCTCCGGGGAACACGCAGGACGTCCGTAGCCCACAAGAGAGAGACTGAAAGACCAAAGGGGGGTGAAGACAGGAATTTCCCTCCATCCTCCTTCAGCCCAGATAGCTCATTAGCTGCCTCCCTCTCCCTCCTTTCTCCTGCCCCCTCCCCCCTCTTCTTTACCAGGTAACTGGGGGCTGGGCCAGGTGAGGAATTCATTGAAAGGAGCGGGGTAGGAAGTGGGCAGGCTCCAAGCCCAGCTCTGCACCCCTCTGTTCTTAGGTTGCTAAGCCCGTCCTCCCTCTTTTGACTTGTACTGTGCCCTGGGGTCCAGAGCACTCTTGCCACCCCTAGAGTTTATTCTTCCAGGCCCAGAACCGCCTAAGGAATTCCAAGCCCGTAAGAATATTCTCCCTTCCAAAGCTCCCTGTTCCGGGTCGGCTCTTGACACCTTCCCCCAGGGTCCCAGGCCGGCCCACTCACTCCAGAGTCCTCAGGGAGGAGGGAACTACAGAGGACCCCCACAGCACTAACCAGCCACCTGCCATCCCTCCAGTGCACGAACAGAGAAGCCCAGGCCCTGCCCAGTGCCCAGGCTCAGACAGGTGGGGGACAAGAAGTCTTCCGCATCAACTCCTGTCTGCAGCCTGCTGCAGCCCCAGGGCACGCTTCCCACCAAAGCTTCTAAGTGACAACTGACTGCTGGGCGCCCATTTTGGGGTGCTCCCCTGACTTCCTCAGGAATACAGGCAGGGAGACGGAATCCAATTCTCCCCAATGCCCTCCCGTGTCAGAGGTGCTTCTGACTCCAATCTTCCTGTCCCGCTGCTCCTGGAGCACTCTGCCTGTCTAGCAACCAGAAGATCAACCAGAAGAGCCAGCCTCCAAGGGCTCACCTGGTAGGGAGGGGGCGGGAAGAGGAGGCAAGTGGAGGTACAGAAAGGGGGAGTGTGGCCTGACCGCCCCCCACACACACACACACAAAAGAACAGCAGCCTTCAGGGAGGACAAGTCCCTCTCAAGTTCCAAGTATCTCCTCCTCTCTGGCCCCCCAATGACAGGACAACAAGAAGGCTTTGAGAAACCCAAGACCTCCAGAAACCTCCACGGAGCTCTGCCCCAGGCCATCTTTCCTCACCCCTGGGGGAGCAGAACTCTAGCACCCTGGGGACAGTCAGTGAGCCCAGCCCCAGACCACGGGAGACCTTCGCTCAACCCTCTGGCGCCCACCCTAGCATGAGGGGCCTGGGAAACATTTACCCGAAGAAGACACAGCTGAAAGCAGAGTGGGGGTGGGTGGGGTAAGAGATGGGAAAGACCTGAGGGCCCCCCCATCCCCTCGCACACCAAGGAAATCCCAGCCAGACCCCCAGAGGGGGCAATTCCTCAAGGTTCACAGGTGGTGAGTGGACTGGACGGACCCTTGGGCTGGAGCGCCCCCCTCGTCAGGTTAGGCCTCAGCGAGCACGGGGAAATGAAACTGAGCAGCAAGAACAAACTTGGCCTGAACTTTCTCCAAAATTCAAAAGACAGAGCGAAGGAGGTGGGAGGAAAGGCGAGAGCCCACTCCGGTAGCTCCCTATGGGAAGGGAGGGTCAGAGGGACGCATAAAGAGGCCTTTGAGGGCTTTCAAAGGGGCTCCTGCCACCCTCACGACTGAGGTGGAGCTGGGGGGAGCGGATCCCCTCTGCTGACAGACAGAGGCCAGGGCAGCCCAGGCTGGGGGCAGCCCCGCCGCGGGCCGGTGTCAGGCAGCAATTCTATGGGCTCTTTATGCGCCCGCGTCCCCGCACCCCGCCCAGGCACATCAAACGCTGCGGCCCCCACCCTGACCCCAGCAGCTCGGAGACCCCGCGTCCTCCTTCCCCGCTCACAAAGACGGCCCGGCTTTCTCACACGCTCCTCTACCCCTCTCAGCCCCCAGGCAGCCCCTCCCGCAGAGAAGGAAATGGGGTGGGGTGGGCTCCCTCGAGGAATAATGACTCAGCGGCAGAAAGGGGGTGGGGTCACTCCTGGCCAATCTGCCTGACACCAGCCCAGCACCCGAGGCTCTCCTGCCCCGGGACCAGGACGGAGGGCGGGTGATGAGCAACCCCCGGGTGGAGGCTGCAAGACTGCGGGAATGGGGACCCCAGAATGTCATTCCAAGTTGAGCTCTCCCAGGCCCTCTAAGTTGGGTGGCAGGGAAGAGGGCTGGGGGTTCACCAGCCCAGCATCCCTGTGACCCAACCCTGTGCCTCAGTCCCAGGGGCCCAACGTCCTCGGCTTTACCTGGTAAAACCTAGCACACAGCACTCCCGAAATGAGTTCTGCCCCCATGGGGCCTTGGGGCGCCCCGGAAAGAGGCCGTGCTGGCCAGCCAGGAGTCCTGAAAATGAGCATCCTTGTGAGGCAGTGGCTCTCATTACAGACCCCGGTTCAGGGATGCTGGGCTGTGGGAACTGCTACCTGGGCAGCTGTGGGGGGCGGGGAGGGGGGGAGGGGCGCACAGGATTAGACTGTGCGCGGTTTCAGTGTCTTCCAACCCACATTCGGTCTTTGACTCTCCAGGCTCCAATTTCCAAAGAAGTGAGGGTCTGCCTTCCCCAATCCCACCCTATCAAAAAGGCCATGATCTGAGCAAATACCCGAGGCCTGCACTTTGCAGGGCTTCCCCAGACACCTGCAAACTCTGCTCGGAAAGCAGCCTCCACACCTCAAGGGAACTGTCAGAAAGAATAAGGGCTGGACAGAGCGGGGAAGAGCCCACCCCCGCCCCAGACTTGCTCCCTAGCTTTGCCTCCCCCGGGGCCCAGAGGCCAGGGATTTGGAGTTCGCCCTGCTGCGCTGCCTTTTCTTCACTCGGACTGGAAGCCTTCTGCTTAGCAGCTTGTCAGAGAGAGTGAGGGGGCTGCAGGCTGGGACACAAAGGGGGATTAGGGAGAAACCTCTCGGCCTGCAGAGTAATCCATCAAACTCTCTCCCGGCTGCCAGCACCGGCCCCTTCCCACTCAATTCCCTTTCCAGCTGCTGCAGCCCCCCCCCCACCCCCTCCGGCTCCTGAGCCCTGTCACTTCGGGCAGCAAAGAGAATCCCAGGCCCTGGGGGGGCAGAGGGGGCACACCACAGACACTGGGAAAAGGGCAACGGCTCCCTCCCCCCACTCACCCCCAATGTGTGAAAACCCAACAGGTGGCAGTGGCTTGGAGGAAAGTTGCTTTTGTTGCCCTGTCTGAGAGCCCCAGCCCAGCTTCTGAAAGGAAACAAATGCCGAGGAGGTTGGGGGAAGGGGAGGGGAGAGGATGGGCGGGCAGTCCCTGGGGCCCCACTCTTATCTCCCCTCCCCTCTGCAGTCCAGTGACAGGAGTTCTGGGGCTGGCCTGACCCTCACCTTGGCCAGTCAGTCCTGGCCAGCCTAAGCCAAGGTGAAGCATCTTCCCAGGGGGTTGTCAGGCAATCCCATGGTGACCGTCTACACAGACACACATCTGACTCCAGGCAAAGACTTCCCTTCTGAGAACAGCTGTGACCCAAGGTCACACTGGGTCACCTTGACCAAGTGCCCTCCAAACCTAGACAATCAACCTGCAGCTCCCTTCTGCCCGAGGGGCCGCAGGCCTGTGAACCCCGGCAGATTCTGCAGGGTGACCTGGGTGTGGCAGTCTGCCTGACCTGGGTTTGCACGCCAACTCCACCACTTACAACTCTGTGACCTGGTTAGTTGCCCTCCCCGAGCCTCAGTTTCCTCGTCTGCAATTAACAATAACAGCTAACCCTGAGGCTTACTACATGCCAGGTCTTCCTCCAAGCATTCTAATCTTCCAACCGCCCGATGAGGTGGGTACAATGGTGAATATGCCCATGTGACAGGCGAGGAGCCTCAGGTGAACACCACCAACTTCACAGCCGTGGGGTCTGTTGAAGAGACAGCCTGTGGGAAGTTCGAGGCAGCCCTTCCTTCAGTTGTCTGGGCTTCCCCAGCAGAGAAACCCGGGAGCCGGCTTTCCCTTTCCGGATCAGGAGCAGCAGAGATCAGAACGGACCGGCTAGCCGCCCTTCTCCGCCCGGCCCGCATTCCCCCCTCACCCACGTGCCCCGCACGGCCTCCAACGCTTCTTTCAGCCCCCAGAGGCAGGAGGAATGCCAAGAATGTAAATGCCTCCCCAGGTGCTGGCCCCAACAGGTGAGGAGAGGTCACTGCAGCGGACCTGCCTGGTGGCTGAGGCCGAGAAGGAGCTGGAGGGTGGACTAAACACCCACAGTCATGAGACAAGGGTGGATCCCATCCCCAGGGAAAATAATCACGGTGGCTGACAGCTACTCACTGTCCAGAAGGTGTCTGGCATGGGCTGGATACCTGACATACCTTTCTCTCTAATTCAAACCATTTGAAAATCCTGCAGAGTGCTCTGAACTGGGAACCAGGACCATATACTCTGGTTTCAATGACTTTTGTAGCTGTATAGCCATTTTACGCGTCCCTCCACCCCGGGACTCACACGTGCAAAATGAGAGCTAGTCTAGATGCTGTCTAAAGTTCTTTACAACCGTACAGCTAAATGATCTCACACCCACCCACCCCCTGCCCTTGGCCTCAGGTATGGTGCTCTCCCTCGACAGGTGCCTACTGAGTGCGCACTGACAAGGCCACATGGCACTGGGGAGGAGGGTTGCATAGCCTTCCACCAAAGAGAGACACGGGGAACCAGGCGGAGAGGGGCTCCCCAGCCGTACTTAAGCCATCCTTTACCTGCTCAAGTACACTGCTCAAGTACAACAGGGTGCCAAAGATTAGCGGACACCTGAAACTGAGCCAAGTGACTGAGACATCTGGGGGCAGAACTGGCCTCCTCCCTACTCCTTCCCGGAGCTGGACACTGTTCCTGGCAGCAGTCGGTAAATTCTTTCTCTACCTGGGCCACAATAAAAGCTTCCCTACAAAGTGGGGTAACGGTACCAAGAAATCCCTTGGTCCAGGGTTGGGGGTGGGGGGTGGAGAATGAGGAGCTTGGCAGAGCGTGCAGGCCACTGGGAAGTTCTCTCTCCCTGCTGCCTTCTCAGTTCCTACAGCCCTGTGAAGTGAAACCTAAACAGCCTCTCTCCTAGCGAATTTGAACTCGGCCAGTCAGCCAGACCCAGCGGTTCTCTCCATCCTGCAGAGCCAACCCTTGCCCCCTTCCTGCAGACTGGCCTCCCTCAGGAGGTGCAGCCCACAGGAAGGAGGCCAGGGGGTGGAGGCTGGGCAGACCTACCCATCCCAGGCTGGGAGGGGGGGCCAGGGCGCTGGTCCTAGCTCTGTTGTGTCCCACCTCTAGGATCTCAAATTCAGTGGTCTCTCGGGCTCTTTCAGCCCTGATATCCTACGGTCTGTAACTAGTCCTATTTATCATCAGAGGGCTCGGGGTCAGATCCAGCCCCATGGAAAGGTATTCTCAAAAACAAATGCTCAGTGATGAGCAGTGTGCGAGGGGGCTCCAAAAAGGACTCTTTTATTAAAGGGTCCCAGTTTGCCCACCCCTGGAGGAAGTATGCCTCAGTGCATGCAACCTAACCTCCCCCAAAGGAATGTCAAAGAGCACTAAAACTCACTCACCCACCCACCTATCCATCCATCCAACACTCACTGAAATCCAATTCTGTGCCAGCCCACTGTGAAGGGGCCCTGGGTACAGAAATGACTGCCTGCAGCCCCCTTTAGCAGTGCTGAGACACAGGTCCCTGGAGTCGGGGCCCAAGACATAGGGCGTGACCAGTCCTCCCAGGGCTTCCTGGAGGAAGAAGCCATGTTGCTGAGCCTTGCAAGATGGGCAGGTAGGAACTATGCAGAAAAGGGCAGATATTTGCAAAACATAGTCATTGGAGCCTGGGACCTCCACACACACCTACCTCTCCTTTTGGCCCCGACCCAGTGAGGTACGATGGCAAGAATACCAGACCCCAAATTGTGGCAATGGGTTTCGATCTCAGACCTGGACCCAAGAGAGAGGAATCTATCAGCACCGGGCCTGATTTTGCTTCCAAAGTGGTCACCGTGCTCCAGTTACTTCCCCGGGATGCCCTCTCGTTCACCTGAACCTTGTCCAGCTCAAGTCCCATACCTCCTTCAGGGCTCCTGGGAACCCAAGTTATCAAGGATCCCCTCTTTCCTCCGAACCTTGCTGTGCTCAACAGGCAGCCCTCAGGATTGGATACTGCTAGTGGTCCTCTGGTCTCCTGCCCCACTAGCTCTTCAGCTCCTAGAAAGCAAGGACCACAGTCCCTGTCCACGACCTGGATGGAGGTGTGGAGTGCTCAAGAGAAGGCCTTCAAAGTGAGGCTGAATCAGGATTCCTGTCTGATGAATCTGACCAACCTGCCAGGGATTCAGGCAGGGCCACAGTCGAGGTATTTGGGTGCACAGCTCTTTCTAGCGACAGGAGCCAGGAGTGGGAAGCTAGACTGCCACAATCCCTAGGGATGGGCCATGCACTCCCAGCTTGGACCCTATTTGTCACCTCAAAGGACATCTGAGATTAGAGGCTGGGGTGGGGCATAACAAAGAGCCTTGAGGAAGAAGGGACTTGTCTCTGGCTAGCTGCTCCTGAGGGCATCTATCTGGCTGGGCATTAGGTCTGGCCTGAAACTGGTGACTGAGGGACTATGGGCCACGGGACCAGGGGCTGGTCTCATCCCAGTTTCCCAGAGAGAGTGATCTCCAGAATTAACAAAAGAAGGGGAAGGGAACAAACAGGTACTAAGCACCTGGTCTGTGTAGGCACTTTACTAAACATGCTCATCTCATTTAATCCTCACTGTAACCTTGCACGGTTTTACAGACACAGACGCCAAGGCCAACAGGTGAGGCAGGCCCGTCTCTAGTATCAGAAGCAAGAAGCCCTACAAGTCATTCAAGGTCAGTGGCAAAACTGTGGACTTCTTCCCACAAGGGAGGAAACACAGACTTCATAGTAGGAAAAGGGATTAAACAGGAAGTTCTGGCCAGATATCAGGACCATCCCGTGACGGCTCGGTCAGCTCCCGCCCCCAAGCAGGGACACTTAATACACTAGACAAAGCTCCACGCTCCAGCTCTATTGCCGGGAGTCAAGTGGCATCAGCGTTCGAGACCCCGGGCCTGGCACCAACTGGTCCAGCCTCTGTCCTTGCTATCCAGCAAACGGGGCCACTGACTATTCAAAGAAAGCCAGGCTGCATTTTTCTTCTGGACATCAGAAAGCAAGGCATCCTAAGGGCTGAAGGGGGTAGGACAGAACAGAACCCCACCTTCAGTGTGCCCCCCTCCTCCTCATACAGTTTCCCTAAAAATCACAGCAGGTAATCTGTCTGCATAGAAAGCTCTTGACCTTTCAAGCTACATATATATTCGCCTCCATTATTTCATGGCACTCTCTTCCAACTTGCGGAGACAGGGAGGGCAGGGTTTCTGGACAGATTAAAAAAACAAGTCGCTCATGGTATTGACGCAGGAGAAACCAGGATGTCCAGTCCTGCTGTGTTCTCTGCACCAGACCACAAGTTCAACTGCAAATAGGTCATTCACAGCTTGCATATGGTTATATGTGGTCTAATTCCCTTGCTCCGAAACTCTGGTTTCTAAGTGTAAACAGCAATAATTACTCCCATTGTTACCAAATAACAGCAGCTGACATGTGCCAGGCTCTTTTTCAACAAGCTGCTATGCTTGGAGCTTTACCTATATCAGCCTGTTTAATCCTCATGATATTGTGAGGTGGGTACTATTATTCTCATTGCACAGAGGAGGAAGTTGGAGCACAGAGGGGTGAAATAACTTGCACAAGAGGAGATGGGATTGAAATCCAGGCAACTGGGTGCTGGAGGCCAGTCTCTTAACCAGTCATACGGACTCCCCAAGGTCCAGAAGACCTTGCTCCCAAAGAAACAAGAGCAGAACCCAAGAATAGAGTTCCGGGCTAGGTGCTGCTGTGCGTTCGGTCACAGGTGAGAGATACAGTAAATGCTAGCTAACATTTATTGAGCACTTACTACCTAAGGCACAAAGTCCAGTGCTCCGTACTCATGATTTAATAATATACATTTTTCATATTTTACATATTACATACAATCAGATATTTATATTTAATTTAATAAACAACAAAAAAAAAAGCTATGGGGTGCCTGGATGACTCGGTCTGAAGAGCATGCAACTCTTTTCTTTTTCTTTTTTTTTTACATTTAATTTTGAGAGACAGAACACTAGTTGGGGAGGGGCAGAGAGAGAGGGAGACACAGAATCCGAAGCAGGCTCCAGGCTCCAGGCTCCGAGCTGTCAGCACAGAGCCGGACGTGGGGCTGAACTCACAAACTGTGAGATCATGACCTGAGCCGCAGTCGGATGCTTAACCGACTGAGCCACTCAGGTGCCCCAAGCATGCAGCTCTTGATCTCAGGGTCCTCAGGTCCTGAGTTCAAGCCCCATGTTGGGTATAGACATTACATAAACAAACAAACTTAAAAAAAAAAAAAAAAAAAAAAAAAAAAAAAAAA
>NC_064813.1:42547704-42656158 GCF_023721935.1 Panthera uncia
AAAAAAAAAAAAAAAAAAAAAAAAAAAAAAAAAAAGCTGTAAGGGCACCTGGGTGGCTCAGTTCGTTAAGCATCCATCCAAGTCTTGATCTCAGCTCAGGTCATGATCTCACAGTTTGGGAGTTCAAGCCCCGCATTGGAGTCTGCACTGACAGTGCAGAGCCTGCTTGGGATTCTCTGTCTCCCTTCTCTCTGCCCCTCTCCCACTCTCTCCCTCTCTCTCTCCCTCTCAAAAACAAAAAAAACAAAAAAAACAAAAAAAAAAAACCAATCTGTAAAGCATTATTATTATCATCATCTCCATTTTGCATCCAGGGATACTGAGACTTTGAAGAAGTAACTTGCCCAACCTTCCATGGCTAGTGGAGTAGCCAAGATATAAACCTTGTCTGACAGTCTAGGTTTTTATCCACAATATTGTGTTGTCAGGCTCTGATGGTCCAGATGATGGTACGTAATTTCCCCTTCGGAGTCCTCGGACCATCCCCACCTTTCTGCCTTTTCCCTCCAGGGCCCTGCCCAGGCTGGGGAGGCGGGGGTGGGGGGCGCCACCACCTGGTGGCCTGGAAGGACCTCAGGGGGCCACCAAGAATCACTGTCCAGTCCCTCCTCCTCCTTCAGGATAACCCAGAGAGCCAGGCGGGGCAGGAGAGTTCACCACACCCTCCATGAGGACACAGGAAAACTGCCCCTCGCACACCCCACACACATACTCTAATTGGGGCCTGGATGTCCACAGCTGTACATTCATCCACAGCTGTATTTTCCTCTTCAGACTCATCCTGCTGACTCAAGCTCCATTTTTCTGAGCCTTTTAGAAAAACAGAGTCCTGGCTCCATGACAGGCCTGGGGGGAGGAGATAAGGAAGGAATGAGGGGATGGGACCCATCCAACAGAAGGGCCTGTGACCTCAAATACCGTAGCACTCACTCCCTAGGAGGAGTTGCTCCATGGGTTTCCTCAGGCTTCCCTTCCAGCCTGCCCCTCCTGGGCCTTCCCCTCCCTAGCCCCCTGTGCCAGCCTGCCCCCCAGGCCTTGGGCAGGTGAGCCCACACCAAGGCTGTCTCCTTCTGAAAGGAGAGCTGCCAAGTGCATCAGGAAAGGCAGCCAGAAGCCCCCAGGGCCTCGCCCCATCCCTGAGCAATGCTTCCAGGAGCCCAGTAAGGGTCACTCTGGGCCTGGGTGCACGGGCTATGGGCAGCAAAACAGCAGCTGGGCTATTCTTAGTGTCCGCTCCACTGGGATCAGGTCTGTGTAACAGCTGAAGGGCAAGTCCTCACCAGGTACCCACCATGCCAAACCCCTCCCTAGCCCCAACTCTGGCCCCTGGGGAAAAGAGGAAGCAGGGTGGCAGGAGGAGCCCAGGGGGAGGGGTAAAAGCTGAGCAAGTCAAGAGTGTGTGAGGAAGATGGAAGCTGATCCAGAGGTCAAGGGCAAAGGCAAGTCGGGGCGGGGGGCGGGGGGGGGGGGGCTTCCAGCGCTTGAGGGGAACGGGAGACTCCGCAAGCACTGGCTCTCACTCAGGAGAAACGCCGCAGGTCCCTCCCCGGGAGCTTCTCCAGCAGGCCATGCTCTTGCCTAAGCCCAAAGCCCTGAGAAGCTACAGCAGATGCCCAGGTACCATCTCATCACACCTGTTTGCTGATCTCGGCCCTCTCACCGTCCCTCCCACCGGCCCTACCCGAGAGTCCCGGGAGGCGAGGAGAAAAGGGCCTCTCCTCTTCCTCCTCCCCTGAAGGATAACCGAGGCGGAGAAGGGGGCAGAGGAGCTCACACACGCACACACTCCCGCTTCAACTCTGCCTGCAGCCCGGCCCCAAGACTAACGTCCGGGAGCGCTGGGCCACCTACCCCTCCCTTCGTGAACCCTCACTCTCGTCCCGGCACGCCGGCCCCCGAGCCTGAGGACCCCCGCGGCATCCCGGCCGCCGGCCCCTCTCCCGGCTCCCCGGTCCCGGACTGTGCGCGCCGCGGTGACTCATCCCGTCCCTTTCCGGTGAAGCCGAGACAAGGGAAGAAAATAAATGCAACTTTCCAAAGAAAACTCTGACGCTGGAGCTGCAACAGGAGCGAATGGCCGGTCCACCCCGCGGTCTGCCCGGCCCGGGGCCCCCGGGGAGGGCCCGCTCCCCGCCCACCCGCCGCCCGGCCCGGGACAGCGGGGGACCCGGCGCTCCAGCCCAGCCCGCCCTCGGCGGAAGAAAGCCCGGCTCCCCCGGGACCGAGCGGCAGGACGGGGGGCGCGCCCGGGGCCCGCCACCTCCCCCGGGAGTCGCGGGCGGCGCACAACACGCCACCCCGCGGAGCTCGGCCGCGCGGCGCCGCTCCCTCCGCCGCGCCGGGACCCCCTCCCCCAGGAGAGGGGGGGCGCGCGCCTACCTGGCCGAGGCGTGCGGCTGTCACCCGGGGCCGGCGCGTGCGAGCTCGTCCCCCCCGCCTCCTCCCAACGCGCGCCAGCCGGCGGCTTTTAAATCTCCAGGTTGCTCGGCGGGGGGGAGAGAGCATGCGCGCTGGGGCTGCGGGAGGGGGCGGGGCGAGGCGGGCCGGGAGGGTGCGGGAGGGGTGTGGAGGGGTGGGGCTGGTCCCCCGGGGAAGAAAGCGGGAGGTCTCGACGCTGTCTTTGTAGCCACCACCGAGACGGGCAGCCCCCGCGTGGCTCCCCGACTGCCCTGTCATTACCTAGGGCAGTGCACCGCCCCCTCGCCGCTCGCCACCAAAACATTTAGGTAAAAGCTGCCCGGCTCCACGGGGCACCTCCCCTCCCCGGGGCCAGTCTGTGACCATTATCCGCACGTGCTTTTCTGGCCGTCAGCCTGTCCCAGGGCTGAGCTGCACCCCACCCGCCCAGGACCAGCCCTTGAAAGGCGATGTCACAGCCTCCCCCAGTTACTCTTCCTCCCGTTTGCTCTCCTCTGAAACAGAAAGAGCTCCCTTAGAGCTAATGCAGCCCCCTCTCTGAAGTTAAAAGCCAAATTTCAATTTTTTTGTCTCCTTAAGGATGTGTATGGGGAAGAGGGAGCGATACGCTGCCAGTAAAACGTTCCCTTTGTCAGGTAGCTGTTGAGCAAGGTCCCAACACCTGTGTTTCCAGGATGCCGTGGACAAGAGTGGAACAATGCAGGTGGGAGACAGAGAACTGGAGGCCCAGGCTGGCCTTGAGGTGGGGGAGGCCCACATGTGTCTTTTTCCCTTCAGGGAGTTTAACTAGGGTGGAGAGAAATCCAGTTTATGTGGCTACTTGACTTGCATGCCACAAAAACCACAGAAAGATACCTTTGAAGCGGAGGAGCCAGTTGGCTGTAGCCCTGGGCTGGGCACTGGGGCACTGGAACCCAGTGCTGGCCCTGTCACCAACCAGGTGTGATGTGAAGCAAGTCCCTTCCATATCCTGGGTCTCTGTAAGGAGTTGGCCAGATCATCTCTCAGGGCACCCGAGCTAACAGGCCAAGAACAAGAAGAAAGGGAAATGGAGAAGGGGGAGAGAAGCTATGGAGCCCTGGTGGCCGTGGGGAAGAGGGTGCAGGAGAGAGCAGAGCAAAGTCAAGAACTTTCCGAGTCACTAACCAACTTTAACTTGGAAACTGTCTCAGCACTCACTCCTCCAACAGGTGACCCTCCAGAGCCCCAGTGGCTTTCCCAAGCCTTTGGAAAACCTGTGTGTGGCGGGCAGAGAGACTAGGGTAGAGTCCTGGGTCCCTGAGCTGGTGTCCCCTCTGCCCCAGAAAAGAGGGCAGGGGTCAGAGGGAATTCCAGGTAAGCTGGAAAATTACAGAACAGGAGAGAGTGGATGACGGTATTTTCGAGGCCTGGGGAAAGAACACTGGGAGCAGGAGGGACTTGTCCTGCCTCAGAGGAGTAGCACCCCCTCTCTGCCCCCTTGACTCGTTGCCAGGGGCCTACATGCCTTCTGCCTTGTGGCCTGGGGAAGTGCAAGGAGGGCCCAGGGCAGTGAGCAGACAGCATGGTGTGAGGTCCTGGACCCCATCCAGCAATCTGGCTGGATTGACCCTTCTTCCCCCAGCCAGGTGAAGGCCCTCCCACCCAGCACAGGGTGCTGTAGGGCTCTCTGCTGTGAAGATGCTCCCTCCTCCTTTTTCTGCTGGTGTAGCCTCGTGGTGTGATAATAATCATTAACTATTACTGATTGTGCCAGGCATTGCTCTAAATGCTTTCCATGTCTTAGCTCATTCCTTCCTTATGGCAACTCAACACATGGCTACTGTTTTCGGAAAAAAGAAACTGAGGCAATCCCTCAGTCCAATTACTACTACCCACCCACACATACCCATAGTCTCTGGGCTCCAGAAATAAGGCAGAGGCTCACAGTGACTTCAGAATCTTAGAGAAAATCCTAACACCCATGCTATGACTCACAATGCCGGGTCCCTCTGCACAGCGGCTTCCCTGGGCCTCAGTTCCCCGTTAAATCTGTAGGAAAACCACCATGTCCCTTTTCCTTCCTCCTCCCTACCCCCATACGTGTGCGCTCACACACACACACACACACATATACGCGCGCGCGCGTGCGCACACACACACATACACACACACAGCTACTCCCTAGCCGCTTCCCATTTATAGGAAATGGGGGATGACGTGAGGAGCAGGGCCATCCTTGGGGAACTGCTAATAGTCTGACTGGATATTGGAGAAACCAAAGATGCTGGCAAAAGTGCATTAGCAGCTTCTGCTCCAGCCCCCACCCACAGCCCCTTCCCATTATCCTTAGGCTCAGAACAAGCATCATCCTCTTTCTATAGAGATAAGATACCCAACTGGGCCTGGTTAGCCTGGAAGAAGGCTGAGAAGCCTTGAAGGACTTGTCCCCATCTCCTCCTGCCGCGTCCACCATCCAATGGCCGTGGTCCCTTTGCGGCCTCTTTGCTTCTTCCCCTGCCTGCCTCCGGTTGAGGGGTGAGCGGTCTGTTTGAATGTAAAGGCCACCAGCAGGGCCAAATCCTGGCTGTACTCTAGGAAGCGGGAGGCATGGGTCCCCTGGACACGGCAGTTCCACTTCCGGAATTTCTTTTGCGGCAAAATAATCAAAGAGAGGTGTATCAGGAGTATGTGCAAGGGTGTTCATCTCAGCATTCTTCATACGGTGAAAAACTAAAAACAGTTTAAATGTAGCATAATAAACCATTGGCTAAGCAAATTTGGCGAAATCCGTATAGCAGAACGTTATGTCACCATTAAAAATGGTGATAACATAAAAGCATTTTATTTATTTACTTATTTATTTATTTATTTATTTATTTTTAAATGTTTATTGGAGAGGGAGAGACAGAGAGCAAGCGCCAGGAAGGGAGAGAGAGAGAGAGAGAGAGAGAGAGAGAGAGAGAGAGAATCCCATGCAGGCTCCTTGCTGTCAACGCAGAGCCCGATGTGGGGCTCGATCCCACAAACTATGAGATCATGACCTGAGCCAAAACCAAGAGTTGGACGCTTAACCGACTGAGCCACGCAGGCACACCTAGAATAATTTTAACTGATAGAGGAAACACAGATGATATGTTACCAATGAGAATAGCTGACTACGAAAGAGTATGCACAGTGGGATATACATTTTTTTTTTTAAATTAGGTTTATACTAATGCAATGTGGTATCTTGGATTGGATCTTGGGAGAGAAAGGGGCATTAGTGGACTTAGCAGAATCCGAATAAAGTCTGCAGTTTAGTAAATAGTACTTCGCCTGTGTTAATTTCTCAGTTTTGATCATTATACCGTGGTTGCGGCGACAGCACGGGAAACTAGCTGAAGGGTATATGGGAACTCTGTATTATCTCTGCAGTTTTTCTGTAAATACAAAATTGTTCCAAAGTAAAAGTTTAAAACATTAGGTATATATTGGGGCGCCTGGCTAGCTTAGTCAGTCGGTAGATTAGAGACTCTTGATCTCAGGATAGTTGAATCCAAGCCCCACATTAGGTGTGGAGCCTACTTAAAAAAAACCAAAAAAACAAAAACACTTAAGTGTAAGTCTATACAGAAGAAATGATTTAAAAAGCAAAACAAAACACAGGGATGCCTGGCTGGCTCAGAGTGTAGAGCATGCGACTCTTGGTCTCCAGGTCATGAGTTCAAGCCCCAGGATGATTGTGGAGCTTCCTTTAAAAAACAAACAAACAAATAAATAACCGAAAGGTGAATACTGGCTTTCTATAAGTGGGAAGGATGATTTTGATCTCAGGGGGCCGGGGTGGGGGGTGCACTAGGGAAACGTCTGTATCTCCAGGTTTCTTGTATGGATCATAGATTGGTTTTGTAAATAGAAAGGATCGATAAACATCGTTTTTTAAAAAGGGAAAGGACTGGGGCGCCTGGGTGGCTTGGTCGGTTAAGCATCCGACTTCGGCTCAGGTCATGATCTCACGGTCCGTGAGTTCGAGCCCCGTGTCGGGCTCTGTGCTGACAGCTCAGAGCCTGGAGCCTGTTTCAGATTCTGTGACTCCCTCTCTCTCTGCCCCTCCCCTGTTCATGCTCTGTCTCTCTCTGTCTCAAAAATAAATAAACGTTAAAAAAAATTAAAAATAAAAAATAAAAAGGGAAAGGATAAAATAAGATGAAGGAAGGAGGAAGAAAGAGGGATGAGAAATTACCAGGGACCTGAGCAGGAAAACCAGCCCCAGGGCCTCCTTAACTAAGAGGTTGGGGTGAAGAAATGAGACGGAGCAGAGTCTGAGGAAAATCAAGAAAGAGCTGGAGGGATTATACCCACACACCTGGGCCATATTTCCACCAGGACCAAAAACTTGGTGGGCACAGAAAAGGAAGAAATTGAACCCAGTGAAAGAAGAACAGCTTGCCCCCCGCCCCCACCTCAAACCTCAAGCTTGGGGATGGCAGTGGCTTCTAGTTCCTGAGGTCACCAATGCTCCCCTTCCTCTGTCATTGCTAGAAGGTAGAGCCTTGAAACTGCTCACGAGCGGCACCTGGGCGGCTCAGTCAGTTAAGTGTCCAACTCTTGGTTTAGGCTCAGGTCATGATCCCACGGTTCTTGAGATCAAGCCCCGCATGGGGCTCTTACTGACGGTGCAATGCCTGCTCAAGATTGTGTCTCCCTCTCTCTCTGCTCCTTCCCTCTCTCTCTCTCTCTCTCACTCTCTCAAAATAAATAAACTTAAAAAAAAAAAACTGCTGGCAAGTGCAGCTCCTCATTACACAGCAGGGGACAGTCCAATTTAAGTGCCCCCACCCCCCAATGCAGAGCAGGTTTTAAAATAACAACAAACACCTTCAAAGATACTTCTTTCAGGAAACTTCCCTCAGACCAGAAATCCTTTTACAAAGAGAACTTTCCTCTGGATTTAAACTTCCTTCTGAGTTCTCCCTCCAGCCCACCTGGGCCCCTTGGGGAATCACTGGGAGAGATGGAAACTACCTCCAAAGCAGAAAGATCCAGCTGAGCAGAGAGCAGAGGTGGGGAAATGTGGCCCAATGTTCCTTGCAAAGGTGTTGGCTTTTCTATAGACGGCAGCAAAATCCACGTCAAAAAGGAATGGCTTCAGAGGGCCAACCTGGAGCAGGGGAGAGAGTCACAGGAGGCAGATCATAGATGAGTGAAGCGAAGGGAGCAGGTCCCAATCAGCTGTAAGCCTCTTAAGTATGACAGGGGGCTTTCAGGTACCAGGTAAAGGGTGAGCCTGGGTGAGTACAAGAGTCCTTCCCAGCGCTGAGAGCCAGTGAAACCCATCCCGCTCTTCTCTAAAGGCCAGATCTGAGTCCTTTAGCCTCCCATATTTTAGGGGCATCAGCAGAATGTTCCATCAAGGAGCTTAGAATGGGAGCGGAGAAGAGTTGCAGGAATGAAGCAGACAACTTCCCTGTAAGTGCCTAACTGGGAAAGACACTTGTTAACTGGGCTGGGTTCTGAAATGCCTGGAGCAAGGAGGTGATTATGTCACTATGAATGCCGGGGACTCTACTCCGGGAGCTCAGACCGCCTGAGGGGCTAACTCACCAGGGTGGGGTTGGAGAATGGGGAGGGACAGCCCGAGGCGACGCAGCTCCCCAGCTCCCCAGCTTCACGCCTGCCCTGAGCTCTCACCAGCCGGCCTCAGTCTCGGAGAGGCTGTGAGCTCCAGTGGAAAAAAGCGTGGGCTCTCCGAGGCCACTTACCAGGCATCCAGTCATTCATTTTCCATTCAACAAACGTTTATTAAATAACAATTACAAATCAGGCTCTGTGCTACGACGTAGTAACCTGATGCCTGCCAGGAAGCCACTTAACCTGGGAGGCTCCATTTTTATGCAGAAAGCTTGTTGGTCAGGATGCAGGCTGCTGCCTAAATATCACCCTTAGAGGACAATCTCAATGTGTGTTTGTCCACCCTGTCTTATACGCAGACCCTAAGGACGCTGTGCGGAGACGGAAAAGAACATGCAAGGTACGCTCTCTGCCCTCGTGGAAGTTACAGTCTTCTCAGGGAAATAGAAAGTGCTGCAAAGATATGATTCAGCAACAGATCAGCAAGCACAGAAACCTCAAGGCTACACACCAACTCCAGAGGTCAGAATGATCACAGAGTTCAGTGGGAGACGTCCAGGGAAGCCAGGCAGAGCCGGGAAGTCCTGAGCTGGGGCTTTGAGGCCAGTAAGCTGGTGACAGCGAACGATAATTACTTGTTTCTGTGCTATACTTACCGGCTTACAAAACACTTTCACAGACATCAGGTTTGATTTTCACTAGTGATGAGGAAGCATCAGGCAAGCTGAGGGCAAAGGACAGGCTAAGAGTACCCCCCACCCAGGTGGAATATGTGTGCTATTCCCCCAGCCACTCCTGGCTACCCAAGAACAAAGGAGAGGGGTTTAAGTGCTTGCCACGGTGATGTGAGAAACAAAGGCAAATGAAAAATTAAATTCCCTTACTGCCTACAGCCCACTGACGAGAGTCCTTGACACAGGCAGAGTGACCTCCCTCTGGGAGCTCAGCTGATGAGGACGCTTTGCTAGGGGCAAAAGAGAATCTTGGCTCAACATTATTCTGGCCCTCCCCCCAGCCAACCAGGGTCCTGTAAGTCTACTTTAACATATAAAAATTCCTTTGAAACCTTCCTTTATCTCAACTGCCCCAAGATATATGCTGGCAATCATCCTCCAAGCTTATGGCCCTCTGATAGACATCTGAATGGTCTCATGACTGAGGTCTTCTAACCGGTAATACATGGCGTTTTTCTAGCAGCAGTTGGCCCCTCAAGGTCCCAGAAACCTTGCTTCCAAAATACCTTAGAGACCTAACTCTATTCCTAACCCCCTCCCAACCTGAGGGTATATAACTGGCCACTCCTCGTGACCCCACGGCAGTTCTTCCTGCCCACGGGTCCTGTCCCCATGTTTTAATAAAATCACCTTTTCGCACCAAATGCGTCTTCAAGAATTCTTTCTCGGCCATCGGCTCTGGACCACCCCCACCATGACCCCAGAGATAGGCGGGTGCCTACCTCCTTTTACAGATGGGGAAACTGAGGCCAAGTTACTTGCCCAAGGTGGCCTCAGTGGAGGCAAGTGAGAGAGCCTGAGGTCCCTCTTTTGGGTGTGGTCAGAGCCCTGAGTTCCCTGCCTGGCGGCTTCTGCCAGGGCTCAGCTCTCGCTAGATCAGTGCTGCACCTCAGTGGTGTGTGAGTGCAGAAGCCGCAGCAGGCCCAGACAGAGCCCAGACCAGGAGGCCACAGAGCTCAAAGGGGATTTGGTTGCTGGCTGTGACTCCCCAGTCTCCAGAGTGGGGAAATTAGAGGGGTCAAGAAAGGGGCAGGAGGGTGCGAGGGAAGAGGCCCCAAGGAAGGTCTCCTTCCATTCTTCCTGTGGCGCTGACTCTCTGGACTGCAAGGCAGAAATAAAAGGAGGAGGAGGAGTCTGCCATACCCACCATTAAGTGCTCTGACACAGAGGCAAGGAGGGCCGAACGAGGGGGAAAACCCTAGAACTGCAGCAAGAGGGGTGGGAGTCAGACTAGAGGAGGGACTTCCCAGGCGATCCAAGGTAAGGTGTAATATTACTAACCTCCCTTCTCTAAGTATCCAGAGCAGTACAGCCAAGGAATAAGGGATGGGCGAGATGGCCTGTGGCAGACGCCATCTTGGGAATCCGACGTGGGGAATCCTCTGGGCTGGGCAGCTTTTCCCATTCCGGAAGGGATGACCTGAATGTGCCAGGAGCTGTAGGGAATCTGGGTTGGAGTGACTTTTGGCAGGAGTTACTACTGTACCTGGGCCTGGTGTGTGTCTGCGGGGTGAGGGGAGCTGATACTAATTTAAGTGGCTATAAAGCCATTCTCACGGTCCTGATGCAATGCTCAAGATAATAAGCAAGTGAGTAATTAATAAGTAGATTGTGAACTAACCTTTTGCCTCGGGGTATGGTACCACTTTTGCACAATCCATCCCCAGGCCTGCAGGAAAGAGAGGCACAGGCCTGAGTCTTGGTCTGGGCAGGGCCACCAGCCTCCAGACTCTGGGGCCCCAGAGACACAGAAGGAATTGGTGGGAGGAGCCTTTCTGCTGGGCTCCAAGGCCAGGAAAGGGAGGAGGAACGAGACACAAAATCTGTTTTGTAGATTTTGTTTGGTTTTTTCTTTTCTCTTCTCTTCTCTTCTTTTCCTTTCTTTTTTTCAAGTAGGCTCCATGCCCAACATAGGGTTTGAACTCATGACCCCAAGATCAAGAGTCACATACTCTACCGACTGAGCCAGTCAGGCACCCCTAGTGGTTTTTTTTTTTTTCTTTGATTAATTAATTTCAGAGCCCCTCCCAGGGCTGCCATATACAGTTGTACATGTTATTTATTCACTCCCCAAGCATAACTAGGCAAGGCTCGTGGCTGCATCGGCCTTTCTCTGCATTGCATAAAAACACTGTATGGGCTGGCATTAGCACTGGCATCTTCAGTGGACCAGGCTCTGTGCCCTGCTCTGAGGAATACTTCCTGTCTCTCCCCTCCTCTGCTTCAGTTCGCTCCTGTCCTCCTACCCCCGTTTTTAGTCTTACACCCACACCCAGAATAGGCTCTCCAGAGACTTGGTGGGTGCAAAGATCATAGACTCTGGCGTTAGACACACTTGGGCTTGCTGGCCAGCCATGCCCTTACTGGTGGTAAACTTGGGGCAAATGACTGAAATTGCTGAGCCAAGGCTGCCCCGTGCAAAGTGGGATTGTAGGACCCATCCTACAGGGTTGTGTGACAATCATGGAGCCCTTAATTTAATGCCTGACACAGAGCAGTAAACAATCACTGCCCTGGTCCCCTGTCCCCTCCATCTCCTGCCTTCCACCCCCATATCTGCCAGGTTCTGTCCTCCTTGCCCTGCCAGTCTGTGTTTTGTCCCCATTCCCCATTCCATGAAAACAGCAGTCCCTTGCATGTAAATGTCAGTGGTTTCAAAACCCTTGCACAGACGCCTCCCATTTGCTCCTGACCACTCAGAGCAGCAGACAGGAAAGGTATCAGTTCTGTGTTTATAGGATGAGGACACAGCACCGGAGAAGTGACTTATCAAGGCTTACGTGGCTACAGAGTGGCAGAGAGCTGGACCAGAACCCAAGGCCCACTCCCTTTGTGCTGAGCTCCCTGGGGGGGGGGGGGGTCCCATGGGGGGTTCTAGAACTTCAGCAACACCTTCCGAGAATCAAAGAGGGGAGTGGCAACTGCCATGTGAAATCCGTGTATTTAAAACCTCTCTCTTCCACCTTCTTGGCCCAGAGCAGGTGAGCAGAGGAGGAAAGCCAGAGACCAGAGGGGCGGGTAGGGGCTGTTGTTCTAGTCTGGGCAGGAAGCAGACTGCTATCTTGGGCTAGCAGCCGGAAGGCTGGGCCCCATCAGAGATGCTGAGATCAGACCACACAGGCAGGGGGCTGCCTGGATGTGAGCGGTGATAGCCTCCCTAGGCCTCGCAGCTCTGGGACAGGCCTCCCTCCCATCACATCTCCTAGATTGTATAGAACGTCTCAGGCTCCGGGCCTCCGCCTCTGCTTGGGACATGCTATGCCTTGGTTATTTCAAGGTCACTCAGCCACTTTGGGCTTGGAGGCTCACTCTGCCCATTGCAAGGGGTGGGCCCAAAGATCATAGCTCATTGCCATGAACATTCCCTCCTGGGCTTTATGGTTTTCATGCACAACGTGGCACTCGGTCCTCACAATGACCTTGGGAGACAGGTGTTAGTAAAAAAGGGTATCGTAAACTTGGAGAGGTAGCAAGTGACTTGCTGGGTCTACACACCTGCTAAGTGTTGGAGCCTGGCCCTGACCGCTAGCCTTCTGACCGTGTCTCCTTCTACGGAAGGAGACGTAAGCGGGTGGAGGCCGCTGGCTGCTGGGACCTGAGCAAGGCGGGGCAAGACCACGTTCCGTCTCTGTTCCCCAAGGTCTTTGGTAGGATGGGCCTTTCCTTCCTTAGAGTGTGCAGGCCAGTGGCCGGGGCTCGGCCCAGCCCTCCGGACTTCCCAGAGCTGGCAGACGCCGGGGCCAGCAGAAGGACGAGGCCCTGGAATAACACGCTTCTGCCTCTGCACTATGCCCTGGGCCTCGGCTTCCCGACCGCCCCCAGCACCCTGGCTTGTTCAGGACAGAGGCCTTTGCATTTTCATTCCTGTCTCTTCCCTGCACACACATCCCCACCCCCGCGGCCACAGGGTTCTCTGCCACACGGAGGGGGAGCCTCCCAAGGTGATTATAAGCTCCCCAGAGAGAGAGGCCTGTCATTAGGAGCACACTGGCCACTTCCTAGAAGCAGCTAGCTCTCCTGGTTTTTTTTTTTTTTTTTTTTTTTTTTTCTAAGAAGAACCTACCAGGGCTCTCACAGGCTGCCTCCTAGACCGGTGCCGCGGTGCAGACGTGGAGGAAAAGGGTACCCAGGGCTCCTCCCTTGGGTGGCCCGCCTCTGGCTTTGAGAGTTGATGTGCCTGAGGTTAAGCCACTTCACCCACCCCACCTTCCACCTTCTAGGAAAACACTAAGGGCAAGGGGAGATTAGCTGAGCCGCAACAGGGCAAGGGGCTCCCGTGGGGCACTGCTCTGGGGGCTCCTTCCCCCAAAGGCTTTGCAGGTGCGTGGCCCCCCTCCGTTTGTCTGGCCGGGGGTGAAGCGGGGCCTTCCAGAGCATGCGGCACAGAGCCCTGAAAGAGGAAAGTTCCCCAGAGGCCATGCCGTCCTCCCCACTGCCAAGCAGCCTCTTGGACAAGCCCTTTCACTTTCTACAATCAGCCGAAGGTCCACGCGCTTTTTCTGGAAAGGGCCCAAGAGAAAATATTTTAGGGGCCACGCTGCTCAACTCTGCCCTGGCACCACAAAAGCAGCCTCAGACGGCACACGAATGAGTGGGCGTCTAATATAATTTTATTTATGGACACTGAAATTTGAATTTCATACAATTTTCATGTGTCACGGAATGGTCTCTTTATTCTTTTTTTTCCTCAACCACATAAAAATGTAAAAACCTTTCATCACTCGGGGGCCGTACAAAAACATGCGGTGGCCTGGATTTGGCTCCCCGGTGGTGGTTTTCTGTTTATTCCTCCACTGGCGTTACCTCAAGCGTCACCCTCCTTAAATAAAAAGCCTGATAAAGTTGACGAAGGTTGTAGAGACGAGATCAGTGTGTGCCAGCACCTAGGTGCTGTTTTGCTGCCTTCCGATGAACCGTGTGGATTTACTTTTAAGCCAGTACTCAATCCACATCTATTTTGCGCGGTCACACAATTCTCCCAGCCTCACGGCGGTCCTGGGAAGCTAACTGGTAGCACTTCTGTTTTACATCCGAGGAAAATTAAACGCAAAGAGGCAGAGTGACTTCTGTGGGGTTGTGCAGTTAATGTATGCCAGAGCGGACGGGTAAACCAACGCTTGGTTGCCTGGTCTCTGAGGCCAGTGTTCTGCCCAGATTATGGGCCGTTCCCAGCCCCACTGCAGCCCCAGGGGGGATTTATTAAGTCATCCAACAGAATATCGGTGAAACCCCTTCTAGCTGCTGGGGACACACAGGTGAAGAGGACAGCCGAAGTCCCTGTGTCTTAGAATATACATTCTAGCAGGGAAACCGTACAGACTCATAGCTAAATAATTACACGTGGCTATGAAAGAAGGAAAACAGAATGATGAGTTACAGGGCCTGTGGGGAGGGGCTGGGGAGGAGGGGTCAAGAGAGAAAGGACCCTCCGAGGCGGTGCCATTTGGCTAGATCCTGAAAATTAAGGAGGAGCCCACCCCAGGAAGATCTGACAGGAAAGCGGTAGGAAAAGGCAACAGCAAGTGCAAAGGCCCTGAGGCAGGACCTGCCTGTAAGGCAGGGAAGTGCCAGGAATAGGAAGAAAGCCAGAGCAAGACAAGGAGGCAGACATGGGGTGGGATAAGTGAGCAGAAACCAGATGGCATGAAATTCGTTCTTGTGCAACAGGAAGACACCAGAAGGAGTCAAGCAGAGGGGGGACATGATCTAATTTATGTTTCTGAGATCACTCTGGAGGTGTGTGTTTGCCAAGGAGAAGAATCAACCAATCCAGGGGGAAAAAAGAAGTTTGAAATGAAACGGGATGTCTGCTGTGACCACTGGAGAGGCATGGAGGGCCCTGAACGGGGTGGGGGATACCCCCAAGGAGAACTCTGTCTCCGCCTTCCCTGTCCTACCCACACTTGAGGAGGCCGGGCCTCCGAGACCCAAAGGGAGATGGGAGAGAGAACTGGCAGAGAGAATGAGGCATTTGGGAAAACAGTGTCCTATTGTCCTCTGCCACCCCAGAGGCTGGCTTCAAAGGCCGGGGTCTCTTCCCAGCCACATCACTGGCTCCAGCCTGCACCTAGGAGGGACCAGAGGCAGGATGAGTAGATGAGAACAAGGAACCGAGTGTGAGTGTCGAGAGTCTGCAATCTCCTTCTCTTCCAGAGGAGAATCCCAAAGGGAGCTCATCCTTGTTCAAAAGAAACAGGAATGGGAACAAGTAAGGAGGGTTCCGTTTCTCCCTTTCCAGTGGCCAAGGGCTGAGGACAGTCCCGTGATGGGATCAAAAGGTTAAGCATCTTTGTCAGATCAAAGGGTCGGCTGGGAGGAGGGCTGTGCTGGGGCAGGCAGTCTCTGGGAGGCTTTGGAGGCATCAGGGACTTGGGCTGCTGGGGGTTTGGAATTTGAAGGGAGGAGAGGATTGGTGGATGGTCCGCCTGCACTTGGCGGGGAAGGGACCTTACCCACACCACCTACAGCTGCTCCAGTGAGGGACAACCACTGTCCACCTCGGGCCCCTAACACAGCAAGGAGAAGCACACCGTATAAGTAGAAAAAACAGCGCGGCATATCCAGCCAAGTGGCAGCGGGACTGGCGACCCCGTGGGAGGGAACCGCATTTGCCAGATCCTGCCGTGATTTCAGGCAATGCCAGCGCCACAGCCGAGCGAGAAGCCACAGCCATCGAATCCAGTCCACTGCTGAGTCCAAACTCCCCAGCTTTGCTCAAATTCTCTGTTACTCTTGTGCCTCTATGAGCTTCCTTTAAAAAAAAAAAAAACCCACAAAATAATAATTTTAGGGGCACCTGGATGGCTCAGTAGGCTAAGTGTTTGACTTTGGCTCAGGTCATGATCTCGCGGTTCGTGAGTTGGAGCCCCACGTCAGGCTCCATGAGGCAGCTCAGCGCCTGGAGACTGCTTCGGATTCTGTGTCTCCTTCTCTCTCTGCCCCTCCCCCTCCCCCGCTCACCTTCACTCCCTCTCTCTCTCTCAAAAATAAACGTTAAAAAAAATTTTTTTAATAAACATTAAAAAAGAAAGAAGAAAAGAAGTGGAGCACAGAATAGTGGTTGCCAAGGATTAGGGATGGGCAAGGGGGGTGAGGTTGCAAAAGGGCCACGTGAGGGATCCTGTTCCGGGGAGCAGGGTGGTTGCTCAGAATCTGCATTGCGAAGGCTCAAGTGTACATACGCAACAAACTCTATAAAACTCAACACGCATGCGTGCCCACGGGTTGGTAGGATGGGCTAACTGAGTAGGACGGGGGGGGGGGGGGGGGGGGGGGCCGTATCAGCGTCAGTATCCCGGTTGTAATATTATACTAAGCTTTGCTAAAAGCTACCACTTAGCAAAGTGTGTAAGTAATCTCTTTGTATTATTTCTTTTACCTGCATGTGAATTTACAATGATCTCAATTAAAAAAAAAAAAAAAGATCTGAGTGACATTCTGCCCTCAAGGGCCCTACAGTCTCTGCCGCATCCCCCGTCCCTTTTCTCCACCTCCGCGCAGCAGCGCCGGGCTGTTGAGACTCAGTAAGTGGTCTGATTTTTCTCAGGGACGAAATTGCTGGGTGGTTAGTGAAGGGCCATCAATTCCGGTCAATCTCCACTCCTCTTCCCGAGTTCCCCCAACCCTAACCCCTCGACTTTGCATTTTGTTAAGGGCACCTTGGGACGGGGAGGCACCTGGAACCATGAGATCACGGGTAAGAGGAAGGCAACAGAGAAGAGGCCCAGAGAGTCTCTCTAGTTTCCTGCCCCCAGGCTCCCTTGCAGGGGACCAGCTCCTACCTCACTGTAGGTATTGAAGGGACAGACCGCCTAGTCTGAGCCTCAGCAGGACGCCCCCTCTCTCCTCCCTCTCTCCGGGGGTGGGAAGAGGAGGAAAGCTGCCCGTAACCCTCACATCCTGGAACAGGCTTCATGAGTAACCTTTCTAGGGAATCAACAGCCCAGCTGTTTCCTGCTCCCCGAGCCGCTCCCTCCACGTCCCCCTCACCTATGGTCCTACGTGGCACAGAGCTCCACAACCCCAGGGACCGTGCCAATCCAGGGAGGCCGCGGGGGAGGAAGATCCGGGACCTCAGCCAGGAACCCCCCCCCCCCCCCCCGCCCCACTCCACCCCTGCCCCTGCCCCTGCCCCGCAGCCCAGCTGGAAGCAGCCAGCCCAGCAGCTGTACACAGCAGGGGTGGGCCAGCCACACTCCGTGTCACTCCCCAGCAGCAGCAGTTAAGGGCTGTGGCTAAACAACCCCTCTTCCCTCGGGGACTCTCCGACCCATAGCCAGCCCCTAATCTCATCCTCTGCTTGGGTTTCCTGAGAGCATCGGAGTCACAGCCGTGCCCAGCAGCAGGGTTGGGACAGAGGCTCCCGTGTGCATCCGGCTGGGACCGCTGAGGAGGGCAGGGAAGGCGCGGGGAGGGGGCGGGGAGGAACAGCTGCTTCCTTCTCATTCCTCCTGTGACACCCACTGATGAAGTTTTGGGGATATGGTGGGGGTGGTTCGGAGCTGAGGGCCAAGAAAGAATTCTTGAAGACGCATTTGGTGCAAAAAAGTGATTTTCTTAAAGCAGGGGGGCAGGACCCATGGGCAGGAAGAGCTGATTGTATACCCTCGGTGGGGAAGGGGTCGGACACAGTGTAAGTCTCTAAGGAATTTTGGAAGCAAGGTTTCCGGGACCTTGAGGGGCCAGCTGCTGTTAGAAAAACGCCATGTATTACTGGTTAGAAGACCTCAGTCATGAGACACTTCTATCAGGGGGCCGTAAGCTTGGAGGATGATTGCCAGCACATATCTTGGGGGAGTTGAAGTAAAGGAAGTTTCCAAAGGAATTTTTATATGTTAAAGTAGACTTACAGGACCCCGGGGTGCAGGAGTCAGGATAATGTTGAGCCAAGATTCTCTTTTGCCCCTAGCAAAGCGTCCTCATCAGCTGAGCTCCCAGAGGGAGGTCACTCTGCCTGTGTCAAGGACTCTCGTCAGTGGGCTGTAGGCAGTAAGGGAATTTAATTTTTCATTTGCCTTAGTTTCCCACGTCACCGTGGCAAGCACTTAAACCCCTCTCCTTTGTTCTTGGGTAGCCAGGAGTGGCTGGGGGAATAGCACACATATTCCACCTGGGTGGGGGGTACTCTTAGCCTGTCCTTTGCCCTCAGCTTGCTCCACACTCCATCACCCACCACGACCAGGAAGATGAGGAGGGGGCATCAGGGCCTGGGGTTTCCCAGCTCCGCTGAGAAACTATTTCCTTTCACCAAGAGGCATGTAATTAGCCAGGGGGAGGGGGGAGGGAACCTGGGGAGCAAGCGTCCCTCGGCTATTCCCGACAAGAGAGGGGCTGCAGACAGATGAGAAGCCCCCCCTCCAGCCTCCCAGCCACCAGAACACACGAACACTGGCTCCTCTGCCTGTTTCTGTCGCGTACATGCACCCGGGCTACACTCGAAAAAGGAACACTGGCTGCCCATCTTGTGAATCAGGAGCCTGGCGTGGAGGGAGGCAGGCGGAGGCAGGAGCACCCGGCCCTGAGAGGAAGGTGGTCGTGTGTGGGCCTCGCCTCCCTGCTCTCGGGGGAGTTGAGGTAAAGGAAGTTTCCAAAGGAATTTTTATATGTTAAAGGAGAATGACAGGACCCTGGGATGCGGGGGTCGGGATAATGTTGAGCCAAGATTCTCTTTTGCCCCCAGCAAAGCCTCATGGTCACTGAGGCAGCCGAGCTCCGTGTTTCACGTTCACTCTCCCCTCCCGTCAGCCGGCTCCAGACCCCGTAGGGCTGTAGAGGCCGGCACTTGATGCTTGTCCACCAAGTGTGGACGTCGGTTCCAGGCTTCCCCACCACCCCGCGCTCCCTCCTTCATGGGGAGAGGCAGGGCGGGGCTGAGTGGGGGCCCACACCTCTCCCTACCTAGCCCCTACTCAGCCCGCATTCGTGCGGTCCTATGTCCTAGGCAGAGCCCCCATGTGAACAGTTTCGTGAGGGGCACCGGTGACCTATGGTTTCGACCATACACCTCTCACCACCACCTAACCAGGGAGGTCTGACCGGCCAGGAGAATCCTGTTCCGAGCCAGGCCTGGCCTGTGCACTTCCAGAGCATTCCAAGAGAGACCCCGTCTTAAGGAGCCTGTTGCTTGCCAGCTACTTTGTAGGACAAATATAAATAAACAGAGAGGGCCTGAAGCAAGGCATTTGGGGAGGCACAGAGGCTAGGCAGCCAGAAGCGCTGAGGCCAGTAGGCTGGGTGGTTCCCAACCCCTCCTCCCGTGCCCTTATTGACCTGGATGCCACCCTCAGAAGAAAACAGAGAAATGTAACTTCTCTCTGCAGCAAGAGTGAAGGCCCTATAGTTCAGAGGCTGAGGCTGCTCCTTGCCTATGCTCCTGACGCATTACCAACTTGTCATCCCCCCTGGAGTGGAAATGCTACGGGGGCGGGGGTGGGGGTGGGAGTGGGGGGGGCAGGGGGCTGCTGGGCAGTTTCACTTACCATCCTCACTGCAACGCTGCGAAGTAGGTGTGACTGACACAGTGAACAGCCTGGGAAACAGACCAGGCAGGAGCAGTGTCTTGCCAAACGAGGGCCCGGCTGGTTGGTTAGGGGTGAACCAGAACTCGAGCCCAGGTCCCTGAATTTCTGTGTAGAGTTTTTGTTTGTTTTCTCATTGTATCTCTCTTTTCACCTATTTTGGGTCAATTCGCTGCTCCCTGACGCTTCTCCTAGAAGCTGGGTGCTCTGGGAAGCCAATGAAGGGCACCGTATTGCAATTGATCGGCAGTGACCTTAGTAAAAAAGGTTGCGGGATGTTGTGGCTGTTGGGCTGGGCGATCTGGGGCACATTGTTCTACCATCTCGAGACCTCAGTTTCTTCCTCTGTAGGTTGGGGATAGTGGTATTACCTGTACCTGAGGGGACGGTCGTGAGGTTCAATGATAGGAGGCATAGCAGATGTTCATGCGAGCACCGAGAAGCAGGAGCTACGGTTATTAAGACAATATCAGAAGAACTATAAGTTAACAGTCAAAATGAGTTTTCCAGGGTGAGATACAAACTATTGAAAACTGTTACTACGTATGTTCTCCTGAACATGAACACCTGTGGTTGGTCAGAGACATTTTCAGGGTCCAGATGTCTTTCCAGAAAGAGAATGGAAAAAACCCTCACAACCAAGGCCTGAAGTCCAATCGCAGGCAGCATCCTGAGGTCATGGGCTAAAAAGCAGAAGTGCCATGGGGCGCCCGAGTGGCTCAGTTGGTTGAGCGGACAACTTCAGCTCAGGTCACAATCTCACGGTTCGTGGGTTCGGGCTCTGTGCTGGCAGCTCTGAGCCTGGGCCCCGCTTCGGATTCTTCTCCGTCTCTCTCTCTCTCTGCCCCTCCCCCACTCATGCTCTGTCTCTTTCTCTCTCTCTCAAAAATAAATAAAATGTTAATAAATAAATAAATAAATAAATAAAGCAGAGGTGCCAGAGGAGGTATGCGACAGTGGGACTCATCGAAGGGAAAGGGCCGGTTTTATTTCTGGTGACTCTTACAGAGAGATGAAGCATCCAGAAATGAAGAAAATTATTTCCAGGAAAGGCAAATAAGGATGCAGCTCTCGGATTTAATCGGTGCTGCTGGGTCAGCCCCCAGAAGGATGTAGTAACTTGTCTGTCCCAATAGCATCACCTAGGCCAAGCTGCCTTTTCCAATCAGGAGAAAAGGGCAAAGGTTCGGTCCAACCGATCCCTCCGCATGATTCAAACGAGTGGTGGTTCTCAAACCTCAGTGTGCTCCCGAATCAACTGGAAGGCTTGTGAAACCCTTACTGATGGGCCGCACCCCAGGGTTTCTGAGTCAGCAGGTCTGTGATGGCACCAGAGATTTTGCATGTTGACCAAGTTCTTAGCCGATGCCGAGGTTCTTGGTCCCAAGATCACATTTTGAGACCCCTGGTGGAAAGCACTCTTCTATGGGCAGCCAGTGTCTTTCAGGTTCCAGAACCCTTCACACTTTGTTTTCCAATACGTGGAACAGTTGCGTCTAGTTATTGGCCTTCTTACTCTATCGCGCTGACTAGAAAATTAAGCTGTGTATTATCAATTCAGAATTTTATGTTGAAAACAGAAAAAAACACAAAAGGAAACAACCTCAGGTGAAGAAATCTCTGTTGAAAGCCCGATCGACATGCTCACTGTCAAGTGAGTAGAGCAAAGGGCCTGGAGAAGCAGGCTTCTTATTCCTCACCCCGGTCTTCCTGTTGAGAACCCGCCTCGTGCGTCTCTTTGTGACCAAGCTCGCGTTCTGGCTCCGCGAGAAGGCTGCGAAAGCGATCCCAGTTCACAGCTAAGTGATCTTAACACCACACTCATAAGAGGGAACAAAAATTCAGTTCTCACGACCTTAAATGCTAACACTTGTCCAAAATCCCTAATGAGGAGGAAGCATGTGTCATGTACTTTAACAGAGCTCAGTGATGGTAACTGGGTTGAGAAAAGTGAAAATTTTTACTAAAGCCAAAATGACCAGTTCTAGCTCCCAGAGCAAGATAACATGACAGGAGGAACTTTCGACTTCTGGGGCTTATCTTATCTATGCAAGAAGCACATGGGGTGTTCTTTAAAATCTGATGGAAGAGGGGCGCCTGGGTGGCGCAGTCGGTTAAGCCTCCGACTTCAGCCAGGTCACGATCTCGCGGTCCGTGAGTTCGAGCCCCGCGTCGGGCTCTGGGCTGATGGCTCAGAGCCTGGAGCCTGTTTCCGATTCTGTGTCTCCCTCTCTCTCTGCCCCTCCCCCGCTCATGCTCTGTCTCTCTCTGTCCCAAAAATAAATAAAAAACATTGAAAAAAAATTTTTTTTTTAAAAAATCTGATGGAAGAGATTATTACAAGATGACAGGGTCCTGGCCAGAATGTCAGGATTTATAGTCTGACTGTTACTGAACTTACATAAACCAAACTTTGGTAAAAGGCCTCCTCACTATCTGTTGTAACTGGGTCTTTCTTCCCCAAGGCTGCAGAGAATTTGCGGGGGAGGAGGGAGGCATCCGTCTCATAGCTTTTCCCCGGGGTTCAGTCGCCAAGATGCTCTTCATCTAGAAAAGGCTCTCCTGATAGGGGCTGTCCGAAAATGCAAAGAAGTGAGGCCCCAGGATCGTGAGAACTCAGGATGCCACATTGCATCAGTAAAACAGTTCAGTTGAGACCCCTGGGTTCTGTCCCTGGTCATGGTTCCAAGGGATATTTGGTGACTTCCTCTGGTATTAATCTTGGAGGACCAAAGACACAAAACTATGGTGATTTCATATCCTCAAAATATGCAATGCAAGTGTTTCTTTTTTTAATTTTCTTTTATTTTTTATTTTCTTAAATTTACATCCAAATTAGTTAGCATATGGTGCAACAATGATTTCAGGAGTAGATTCCTTAGTGCCCCTTCCCCATTTAGCTCATCCCCCCTCCCACAACCCGTCCAGTAACCCTCAGTTTGTTCTCCATATTTATGAGTCTCTCCTGTTTTGTCCCCCTCCCTGTTTTTATATGATTTTTGTTTCCCTTCCCTTATGTTCATGTTTTGTCTCTTAAAGTCCTCATATGAGTGAAGTCATATGATGTTTTTCTTTCTCTGACTAATTTTGCTTAGCATAATACCCTCCAGTTCCATCCACGTAGTTGCAAAGGGCAAGATTTCATTCTTTCTGATTGCTGAGTAATACTCCATTACTCAGCATACCACATCTCCTTTATCCATTTATCCATCAATGGACATTTGGGCTCTTTCCATACTTTGGCTATTGTCGATAGTGTTGCTATAAACATAGGGGTGCATGTGTCCCTTCGGAACAGCACACCTGTATCCCGTGGATAAATGCCTAGTAGTGCAATTGCTGGGTCGTAGGGTAGTTCTATTTTTAGCTTTTTGAGGAACCTCCATACTGTTTTCCAGAGTGGCTGCACCAGCTTGCATTCCCATGCAATGCAAGTATTTCTAATCAGTGTTCTTGTCCAAATGACTGTTCTTCTCATTGAAATATACCTCCCATAACTAGGAAAACAGTTTGTAACCACTGGAAGGAAATTTTTTTTCCTAGGAGAAGCTGAAGAGACCTTCAAACTGCCCTCAGTTCTGTGTACTTACATTACTAAAAAAGCCCTTTTATTCGTGCAGGTGAGTCGGGAGATGCTGTCCCTCTTTCCTCCCTTCTAAAGCTGCTCTGTATTGTGGGTTGGTTAAAGTTTACCCTTTTGCAAGAGTGTTCTTACTAATAAATAACTCATTTGTAAAGCTTCAGAGACAAAGCTAAAAGGATTTCGGTTCTGCAGGAATGAGCTTTTCACCACCACATACCTTGCCTAGAGGTACATTGCTGCTTTTGTTTGAGGCCAGTTGGTCTAGAGTGTCAACAGCTCCTGGGGTGCACAGAGCCTCTTTCTCAGGGGTCAAGTGCACACAGCCCCACTTCCTCTCATAGCGTCCTTCGAAGCAGAGGAGAATCAGGCTCTTATTATCTCCCTTATATAAAAAGGAGAATCAGGCATGAGGTGGGGAGAGATCGGGGCGGGGGGGGGGGCGGGGCGTGGGGTAGGCGACTCGTCCGAGATCACCCTGTAAACGGATCTCCTTTATCCACTATCAGTCACAAAGCTTCTTGAAGCAGGTCACAAGATGAGGAAAGATCACTGGGGGTTTCAGTAAAGCAAGGGACTAGAGCGCATACTAGAGTGTTCTCAACTCTGCTGAACACCTGTTGTACTTTTTACCCTAGTCATATATATTTTCTGGAAGAGTCCCATTTTACATATTTCATGCTTTGGTTCCTTAAACCATAAAAATATCCCAGAAACATCACTGAGATCCAAACTATATCTTTGGTTACCACAGGTCCCAAGTTTTGGTAATATAGTCATCATAATTTTCACTGTCAATACGTATCTCTGGCTAATTCAGAGGAGGTCTCTAGAAGCAACAGGCATTCTAGGAGCTCCTATTCCACTATCTGGCATCATTTTTTAAAATTTTTATTTAAAAATTTTTTTAATTAAAAAAATTTTATTAATGTTTATTTACTTTTGAGAGAGAGAGAGAGAGAGAGAGAGAGAGAGATACAGAGAGAAAGAAAGAAAAAGCAGGGGAGAGACAGAGAGAGAGAAAGGGAGACACAGAATCTGAAGCAGGCTCCAGGCTCTAAGCTGTCAGGGCAGAGCCTGACATGGGGCTCGAACTCACAAACTGGGAGCTGAAGTCAGAGCTGCCCAGGCGCCCCCCTACAAAAAAAATTTTTTTTTAAGTTTATTTATTTTAAGAGACAGAGAGAGAGAGAGAACACAAGCACGTGTGTAACTTGGGGAGGGGCAGAGAGACAGAGGGAGGCTCCACGCTGTCAGTGCAGAGCCCGATGTGGGGCTCAAACCCACCAACCATGAGGTCAGTCCTGAATTGAAGTCAGATGCTTAACTGACCAAGCCACCCAGGTGGCCTTTTTTTAAAACTTTTTAAAAAGTAATCTCCACACCCAATGTGGGGCTTGAACTCACGACCCCGAGATCAAGAGTTGCATGCTCTACTGACTGAGCCAGCCAGGCGCCCCTCGGCTGTCTGGCATGATTAGCGTGTCCTCAGCCTTGGATCTCCCGGAGTGGGGCATTTGCTTCCCAGTGACTGCTCAATGGTGTGACGTTTAGAGAAGGGCAAATGGCCTTTGAACCAAATACTGGGTCTTGTTGCTTCACTTGAGGGTGTGGGGAGAGAATGAGGAAAAGACGGATGTGAGGAGGAACGGCCTGCTTTGCTCCTGGCCCAAGACTGGCCCATTGTGCAAGGTCGAGGACAACAACCGCTCTCTTTAACGAGGTGCTGTGTATGGCCTGCATACCTGCGTTCACAGCCAGGGTGAAGCTTTGGAATCTAAGCCCTGCATTGTTCCAAGGTTTACCAGGAAATGCTGTTTGTCTTGCCCGGGAGCCAGCTGTGGGTCTGTCTGGGGGGGGTGGGGGGGATTCCCTAACCACTTCGACGGATACCTGGTTGATGTATAAACGATATTTTTGCCCCAGAAACACTAACGCCATGGAAACCGCTCATTCACAAAAACAGGAGAAGGAAAAGAGAGAGAGTGGTAAATTCGGGTCAGAGGCAGGAGAAAAAGAGCAAACAGGCGGGGCTTGGAGCTTGTAACTGAGATGTGGCATGCATTAGGTATGAAGTTAGGCTACTGAAGCCGAGATTAGGTTCCGAGATCTAAACCGAATGTCAGCTGAGTCCTCAGCTCAAAAAGACAGTGTCTTCTAAACGAGCTTTGCTATGTCATTATTCTTAAAAAACTTTAGAAGACCATAGTTTAAAAAGGTTTACTATTTTATTCCACTGGGGCTGAATTAGTGAACTACAAGAGAACCCCGGTGAGGAGGTATGTATGTCGCTGTCTCTATACACTTTTTATTACTTACATCACCACATATATTCGGTTCATTGTGGATGAGAATCCCTTCTGGCCTCAGGGCCAGTCAGCTAGAGTTACCAAATCTGTAATCTTAAATTTAGGCCATCACTTTTCTTGTTCCAATTACTTTCTACCTCCTTCAGAGCCTTATCTAAACCACCCACCCTAATAATCTCTTACAGTCAGGAAAGCACTGACTACATATAGACTGCGTATTCCTTATTCCTACCCGAGGTGGAAAAGGCAGAACTGTTAGACACATTATAGTTCACGTCAGCCAAGGGAGCTGACGTGGTCTTACATGTTCTACTCAAAGGGTCTGTGTGTGTATTCAATACATATATTATTATATATTAGTAGCTGACACATTACCAACAATAGTAATATACACGCGATCTTCCACAACTTATCCCTTAAAATCGGCATTTTTAAACAGGTGATTTCTCAGTGCTTAGAGCTAAATCAAAGCAAACTACTATTTCCAACATTTCGTTATATTTCTAAGTAATCGTTTGCCTTACTAGGACGGAAACTCTGGGTGCACCCTCTCGCTCCCTGACTCCAGAATTAGCACAGCCTTTGTTTCCCAATGTTTGTCCAGGACTTTCGTATTGAAACAGGGCACACCCATGAGTAACACTGATTTCTCCTAGCCAAAACATGTCAGAATGGATACCTGTCCATTCTATTGAGATAATGGACAGAATGAGAAGCATGCCGTCACCATAAAGGAACACCAGGTACCATGTCACCATGAAAACAAGTTTCAGGATTCGTTGTATGTGAACTTGTGTTTAGTGCTGCTTGTGCAAGAGACAAGCTTTTTGAGCTGGAGGACGATTTCAAAAGCCAACACCTGTTTCAAAATCGGGCCAAGAGTTCCCAGTTGCATTTTGAAATCTCAACATAATCTTCCATTTGGGGATATTATCCACATAGGTTTGGGGAGTTGCAAAAAGAGAACATAAGCAGACAGATGTGCACGAATCAAGAGATCCTATTTCCCACTAAAAATACAGAACAGACTACTGCTGCTGGACACACTAGGATGTTAAGTGGGCACACCAATCACAGAACATTTCTAATGCAGGTAGGTGGAAGGGTGTCCTGATAGAGTGGGTGGTGAGCCCAGGGGACAGCATCTAAAAGTGAGGTGGGGGGAACACCTGGCTGGCTCAGTAGGTAGAGCATGTGAGTCTTAATCCCGGGGTCATGAATTCAAGTCTCATGTTGGGTCTAGAATTTGTAAAATAAAGGAAAAGAGAAGAGAAGAGAAAAGAAAAGAAAGAAGAAAAGAGAAGAAAAAAGAAAAGAAAAAAAGAAAAGACAAGAAAGGAAAAGAAAAAAAAGAGTTGGGGAGAGCAGCGGGCCCATTAGCCAAGTATATGGAGGACAAACACTGCCCTCTACTGGCAGAGGATAAGGGCTGTATATAGTCAAGATTAAGAATACTTTCAAGTTACTATCTTAATACGTAATCAGAAAATAAAATATTTTTTTAAACAAATTTTATTTATTTTTTTTTGAGAGACAGAGAACGAGCAGGGGAATAACAGAGAGAGAGGGAGACACAGAATCCAAAGCAGGTTCCAGGCTCTGAGCTGTCAGCACAGAGCCCGATGCGGGGCTTGAACCCATGAACCATGGGATCATGACCTGAGCTGAAGTCAGATGCTTAACCGACTGAGCCACCCAGGCGCCTTGAAAATAAAAGTTTTTAAATAATTTGAAGCTTCATATCTAGGGGCCATGAGGATCTTTTTTAAGTAAACCGTTTAACAAGAAATTTTCCTATCTTACTGAAAAGAAGTTTTTCCTATTAAATCTTTGATGTCAGTCATTGGGCTGGTTCAAGTGTCACTGTTACTGAGATGCTAAAGACCAGCAAAATGCTCAAAAGGTTATTATCAAGAAGAAGGCTCAAGGGACCCATTTATTCAAGATGATGGGAGCTGGTTTTAGAAACAACAGCTGTGACAACTCCAAGCACACAGAACTGACAACCTGATTTCAAAGCCTTGAACCACAATACCTGCCACGTGAAAGCACACCTGAACCCGTTTCTGTTCTATGACATCGGAGGAACAACAGCTGGCCAATCTCAGTTGTTGGGAAAACCGAATGAGGTATCATGTAGACAGAAACTCTTCATAAATTGCAAAGTGCTGTGCAACTAGTGTTAAACTACTGCACAATAATGTTCATGGACCAGAGTCAAGGGAGTTCCAAGTGTATTTATGCCTCTGATGTTTGATAGTTTTTTAAATTCTTTACACCAGAATTGAATGCCTTTCTTCAGCATTGTACTAAAACAGAAATTGGGTAGGTTAATCATAAAACACCTAGAGATTATTGAAGAAAAAGTGGCTGGTTCTTCTGAAGTCAACTTTGACCTGGGACAACTCTAAGAAATGGTTACGCAGTCACTGAGAGGTAACAGCCTGTAGAAACATTTAATTTCAGAGCCAAGCTGAGTTTGTATGTCAATTACAACACTTAGATGACAAGGCAAGAATGTAAACAATGGGAAAGGATGAAAAGAATAAAAGCCCTAATAGCTACAACATCAGCCCAATTCTAAAGGGGGGTCTTACACCATATATCCAAGTAATATTTAATTCTAAATTGCAGGTTAGTATAGCTCATATGGGTATTTGAAATTGAATGCAAGTATCTGTCTTTTGAGCATATTATCTTCTTATATTACCGTTGAAGCAATTTTGCCCTCCACAACCTAACCTTCGAAGTGAACATGCGGAAAAATGCTAACTAGGAATCCTCATGCACTTCGGCCCCGAGCTCCCCTGATTAATCAAGTTAGGGAATCTGCTTCTTCATTACATACTCTTAGGCATTAATTACTCCTTTTGACTTTTAGACAAGACATGCCTTTCTTATTACCAACACCAGTGATGGTCACTGTGTCTAAAGAATTCATTCGGGGAGCAGGTCGCCCCCCCCCCCAAAGTCAGGCTGGACTGGGAGCTGACAGGCCAAGGTGGTCAACTGTTATGATTAGTGTATTTGCTTGAGTGTTATAAGAAGTACACGGAGCACGCATCTGGGTTATAAAAGCCCTTTTATAAAGCCATTTTTAAACAAAACAAAAAAAAGTTTACAAAAGAAAAAAAAGATACAGAAAAAGAATAACTTGCTTCATATGTCCCAAAAAGAGAAAAAAATAAAGGGGACAATGCCAACATGCTCAACAATAAAGGGTTCTCTTTCTTATTTTTTAATACAAAATACAAGCAAAGGATACACATACTCAAAACAGAGCTCAGGAGCAGACACGCAGTCCTGGAGACCCTTCAATAAAAGAAAGCAGGAGTTTGTTTTTTCTTGGTCTATGCAGATACATACAGAGACTGGGATATGTAAAAATTAAGGATCACAAAAGACCATCACACAAGTCTACCAATGCATGTTGCGTCTATAATTCACGAACATGGTCAACAAAATCATGTTCACTTCAACCTCATTTCATTTAAATTAAAAAAAAAATCTTTTAAATAAAGTGGTTACATTCAAACTTTAACTTCCTTAGTACCATGCTGCAGATTTCAGCACTGTTAAGGTATTGCAAGAATGCCCAACCGTCCGGTGTCTGATCATGTATCTATAGCAACATTGCAGTTTTAAGAAAGGGATGCCCCCCGTCTCGGCCCATGGACTGATGAAATACAGTTAAACAGGTTCCTTTCAATAACCCTTCCTGCTCAGAAGGTAAAAGATTCAGAACTAAAATCAAGGAAGACTGGGAGTTTTAGAGCTGGCAAAATGAAGTCTGAAAGGTGAATGGAGGCGAACAATTACTGAGAACTTGGCTGCTGCTTAACCTGGCAAGTCTGGAAGTCTTTCCTTAAATCTTGCAGGGATTAGATGCGTAAGGTTTGCTGCAACATGTTCATGGTAAACAAACTAGGTAGAGCTCTTATTTACAAATCTTGTAACAAATACTTCTGGAGGAAAAGAAGAAAAGAATTCACTAATTTCCAGAAGACAAAAGTTTTAATCGCCAGACATATACAAACACACACTCACACACACATCCACACAATACTTCAGGGGTTTTTATACATGTTATTTAGGGCATAAGCTGAGTACTCTACCCCTACACCCCACTGAAAAAGGAACAACGAAAAAAACCACCCCAATTTTACCCTCCCCCCATAATCTAGAAAACCCTCCCTTCACCCCTGATGTACAAAGTGTATGCACAATGGTGGCATTCCACCAGCCACACAAAGCATGCTCAAACAGATGTCACCCGCTCACGCACTCCATTGGCATGGCAACAGGCAGGTTTACGGGACTCTTCCCAATAGTGGTTAATACACAGTCAGCACCACTGTGAATTTTGTGAATTAGGCTTTGAAAAAAAGTGTTAACTGAGCGATTTGGGATTCAGAAAGTCATTTTGTATCAAGTTTATCCCAAGACGAGGGGAAAATAGGTTGCAGACTAAAACTTTGCTATAGGTAGCCTGATGTCCCAATATTCAAGCTAACTCCCTTTTCAAATAAACCCAGCTCTAGGAACACAGAAAAAGACAAATTTTCTAACCTCAAGAGCATACGGCTTGTTTTATTCTCCCCCTCCCTTGGCAGGGAACATTTATTACTTATTCCTCTTAAGTATCTGTCTGAATGCCATGAAAGACCAGAGGCCAGGTTCTGTCCTTCCCAAATGCCTAAGGTGACAGTTTCTTCACAGTGCAGCTACTAGCGATGCAGGAACAGAAAGAACTATTCAAATCAAAACTCCCACTCTTTAGAACAATGGCCACATGATCTTTTATAAAGCTTTCCCTGTTGCAACTGGTAGATTCTGTTCTTGCCTTACTACTACTCTCAAAGCATCTCCTAAACTGGTTTAGAGAAAAGCAGTTCCTTCTTCCAACCAGTACCCTTAAAATCCACCTGTTACTTGAATGTTCCTGGATAAAAGAAGAAAAGTTTAAAAAAAAAAAAAAAAAAAAGCTCAAGTTCAGTCTGGCTGACCATTTCCAGAAGCGTCAAAACTCTACTGGATCATAACCTCAAATTCCACTCTTCATTAGCTACCTGTAAGAAAATGCTATTTCAACCAGTGCCAAGAGGAAGTACTGAACTGAAGACTGAAATGGGGCAAGCCAGGTACTGTGAAAAAACAAAACAAACAAAAAAAATCAGTATCCAAGCTCCCTTGTGGGAAATCGGATTAAGTCTTCCACTGTTACCTCCCTAAAGGAGGACGCACCCACTCATTTCACTTCATGGACTCCACCGGCAGTGGGGATATGAAAGGGAGAGAGCTTTCAAAAAGCAGGACAAATCTACCATCACCGAAACCGAAGTGTCATCTCTGGGCCCGCTCCATGGATTCCAATCTGAGGTGGGGAGGGATGAAAACGGCAGCACGTCACGGGTTTAAGAAGATGGAAGCCGCCCATTTCTAGCTGTGTCTGTCGGGGAGGGAAGTCTGGAAATTAAGGGTCTTAAGAACTAGAATGTAGTGTCAGCACAGCTGCCGAAATCCATGCTCCAGAGGTAAACCTAACAGAGCGAACAGAATTCAGGTAATGGCAAACAAGCACCTTCCAAGTGTACGTCCCGCTTCCTGAGCACTGCAAACGAGACCCTGAACGACGCCGCGGCCACTTCGCCACAGGCGCGCTAGAGGGAAACACAGGGGGTTAGTCAAGGGTGGTGCCAACGGCCAGTCACTAACAGCTGCTAGCTTGTCCTGACATCGCTATCAAACCTGACTATTGAGCACCTGTTTCCAGTTGAGCCACCACAGTCGTCCTCCTATATGCATGCATGATTTGAAGGGAGGACTAGAGCGTTTTCAAATCATCGATAAAAAGCGGAGAAAACAAAGGTCATTCAGAGCCTGTCTCACTTGGGGACACAGATCCTTTTGTCTAGTCCATTAGAAATATAGAAGACATTTTCAATCTCATCAATTAATTTTTAAAAAAGGGATCCCAACCAAATGCACACAAATAACCTAGAAGTCAGGATTACCTCTAAAGAATGAGCGTATATCACAGAGATGTTAGTGCAGATTAATATATAAAGAGACTGTGTTACATAAAATACAGAGGCTAAAGTTTTAAAAGACCCCCCCCCCCCGCACCCCAATCTTCACGAAACATAACCTAAGAAAAGTCCAAATGTTACTAGGAATGTAGGACTTAAAGTTATAAACCCCTAAAAACAGAAGTGCATGGTGGAAACACTGATAGGTCTTTTACGGTATGAACACAAACCTTCTTGTTAAAATTGGCTACCTGAACAAACCCACTAAACCAAATAGAATAATCTTTAACACCCTCATTACAAAGTTCACAACTGTAAAGTTAACCATCATGGAAGATAATAATCCAACCGCTACTTAGGTTCAAGTTTTGCATTTTTGGCCAAGTACTAAAATCTCCAAATCCATTCTTTAACACACGCAGTGCCCGGCAGTGAGATGACTCTGCCACTGGGCGCTATTTTAAAAAGTCACAGAGGAAGGATAGTCCTTAAAGTGTCTTAAAAATCAGAGTAAAAATATTCCTTAAATAACCTTTTGTCCTAGGAACATCTGCAAGAAAGCCATGTCGTCTGAGAGAAAAACATGCTCTAACTTAAAAGATAGAAGGAAAACCGCATAGGATATATCGAAGCAGCAAACCTAGATAAGAAGGCAGAGGTTAAACCTCAACCATGTTTTCAACTTAGTAGCACACTAAGACCCCTAAACCTCGCTCCCTTTAGCTCATGGTATCAGGATGCAGAGGATCCAACCTACAGACCCCTGTCCTGACTGCTTTCATAAGGCATGTAAAGTCTATTCTCGGTGCACGCAGGCCTCCTAAACACATGGTTTCTCTAGCCCTGAGCCCCTTCCACTTTGGCTTTACACAAAAGGGGCACCAGCAGAAAGACAAAAGCAAATCAAAGAGCGTGGGAGCAGCATTTAACAGACTCCCCAATCAAGCAGGGAATATGAAGTGAAGAAAGGAGCCAGGAGAAATCAGAGCTGGTAGGCTCTCGGGCGGATAAGCAGTGGTGCCCCACGTAGTAGCGGGAAGCCCAGAGATGCGCTTCATGTGTCTGCGGAGAAATGGGAAGACAGGTGTGTGAAGAGAAAAATGTTCTTTCCCCAAATAAAAACAGAGCATGGTTCATGGGATCTGAATGCACACTTACGGCATAAAAGAATTTCAATTTTCGGTTTTCATAAAGGAAAAATCTCAAGTCTCTGTGATTGAGTTTCACATTAATTGGTACTTTATTTGCTTAAAACCTAAACATTGTCAGTTAAGAAGAAATCCACTCTGGTGTATAGATCTTGCCATTTAAATTCTAGGTTTGTTTTTGTTTTTGGTGGGGTTTTTTTGATCCTTGGTAAAATTTTATCCAAGAAACAGAATAGATACATATATATTTAAAAACATGAACCACTAGAGAATGAAATAGGAAATCAAGAGTGACTTAAGTTTTGGTGGCCCTTGTGTTTTTTTTGTTTGCTTTTTTTTTTTTTTTTTTTTAAAGTTCCTGAAAGACTGTAGCAGGGTAAAAGGATCACTGGCTCCCGGTCTCTTTGAGATAACAGGTGACGGAATTAAAAAAAACAAAACAAAACAAAACAAACCCACCCCCTCACACAAGGTCAGGTGACCCGATTCCCTGCCCTGCTCCCTCGGTAAAAAATATGAATACTTTTAGTAACAATTCAGAATTCAGCATTCAGCTTTATCTCCTACCTGCCCCATCAGTGGAAGTGTAACATCATGATTTTTTGTAGACATCTATACTTGTGTATATAGACATATAAACTTGTATTAGATGACAACTGATTTTTTTAAGTCCAGGTAGAGACAGAAGCAATCATTTTTAACTAAACCCCTTCTATGTTTTTTGATTAGGGTTCAACTTGCTACCGTTTAGCAAAAAGCAAAATTTCCATAGCGTTCACCTCAAATCTTATTGCTTTACAACTGCGGTGTACCTTCCATTAAAAATAAAAAGATGAAGCAGTCAATCCAGTGATTACTTTGACATGGCTTTCATTGGGAAGGGGTGGGAAAGAGGGGTGACGGCAAAGAAAAGACCAAAAGACAAAAAAGTAAATTAAACATACAATGGTGTTCTTGGAAAAGAGAGAGAGAGAGAGAAAGAGAGAGAGAGAGAAAGACAGAGAATGTTATTTTCAAGAAAAGGGAAAAAGCATTGAAAGCCCATGAGTCAAGCCATAGCCAAAACCATGTTCTATCTTAAGTTTTTTTTTCCCCCTTTTTCTTTTTTCTTTTTTTTTTTCTCTTTTTTTTTAATAAAATCTCTCCCCAAACCATCATCACTTTTTTAATCCTCCCCAGACTGGGCTTCATCTTCAGACCCTTCATCCCCAGATTTCTCAGGTGGAGGGCTGGCAGAGGGTTTCTTTTCTGGAGGGCTTTCTGGTTCCTCGTCTTCTTCTTTGGGAGAAGGAGTCTTTTCCTTTGTTGCCTTGGAAGCTGTGGGGCGACCCACCTTCCCTTTGCCTTTCACAGGGCTTGGAGTCACTGAAAAGAAAACAAATACCAATTTGGGGAAGGGAAGAGAAGAGAAGAGAAGAAAAGGTCTTTATTTTTTTTTTTTTTTAATTTTTTTTTTTCAACTTTTTTTTAATTTATTTTTGGTACAGAGAGAGACAGAGCATGAACGGGGGAGGGGCAGAGAGAGGGAGACACAGAATCGGAAACAGGCTCCAGGCTCCGAGCCGTCAGCCCAGAGCCTGACGCGGGGCTCGAACTCACGGACCGCGAGATCGTGACCTGGCTGAAGTCGGACGCTTAACCGACTGCGCCACCCAGGCGCCCCGAAAAGGTCTTTAATAAAAATCAGCCATAAACAAAACTAGAAGAAGAAAATCTATCAAGACAACATCCTAACTGACTAAAAAAATCGAGGTGGGGGCGCCTGGGTGGCTCAGTCGGTTGAGCATCCGACTTCGGCTCAGGTCATGATCTCACGGTCTGTGGGCTGATGGCTCAGAGCCCGGAGCCTGCTTCCGATTCTGTGTCTCCCTCTCTCTGCCCCTCCCCCGTTCATGCTCTGTCTCTGTCTCAAAAATAAATAAATGTTAAAAACAAAAATTAAAAAAAAAAAAAAAAAAAAATCGAGGTGGGCACTGGTTCCCAATCACTTTTGCCAACACCGTGGTATTATGTTTGCCGTAATGTTTCTAATAAAGAAACAGGATGCTACAGAAACTGCACACTATCCTTAGTGGTTTGTGAAATGAAAAGTTGTTTCTGATAAAGGTTTTGTTTAAAAAGTGGGTCAGGGATGGGGTGCCTGGGTGGCTCAGTTGGCTGGGCATCCGACTCTCGATTTCAGCTCAGGCTGTGATCCTCGGGTTGTGGGATGGATGGAGCCTTGAACTGAGCTCCATGCTGAGCAAGGAGCCTACTTTAAGATTCTCTCTCTCTCCCTCTGCCCCTCTCCCCTGCTTGTGCACTCTCTCTCAAATTAAAAAAAAGGGGAGGGCGGGTCAAGAAGAATGGATACAACAATGTGAGTGGAAACTAAAGCCATCAAATTCTTAAAAAAATTTTCTAAGGATGTATCATTTATTTTATTATTTTTAAAGAAAAAATGTTAAGTTTTATTTATTTTGCGACAGAGATGTGACCTGAGCCAAAGTTGGCCACTTAACTGACTGAGCCACCCAGGCACCCCGATTTTATTTTTAAGTAAATTCTATACCCAAAGTGGGGTTTGAACTCATGACTGAGATAAGAGCCCATGCTCTACCAACTGAGCCAGCCAGGCACCCTCATCAAATAACATACCTTTTGACAGTTCCAGGATTCCTCTTTTTTTTTTTTTTAAAATGTTTGTTTATTTTTGAGAGAAAGTGAGTGGAGGAGGGGCATAGAGAGAGGGAGACAGAGAATCCCAAGCAGGCCCACATTGTCAGTGCGGAGCCCCACATAGGGCTCGAACTCACAAACCGTGGGATCATGACCTGAGCGTCCCGATTCAAAACTGAGATGGATGCTTAACCGACTGAGCCACCCGCGTGCCCCAGACCGTTCCACAATTCCTCATGGTAAGAAGTGGTAAGTGAAAAAAATGTAAAAATCACCAGTTCTATTTGCCAGAAAAAACAAAGCAAATCGAACTTTCTGAGTTAAATAACAAAGTAGCTATGAAAGGGGAATATCTGGCAGAAACCACAAGGGCTCAAAGAAACCGAATCCATGTTGCCAAGTGTGGCTTCGTTAGGCTAGCACAAGGGACCGTGCACGGATCAGAACAGAGAACTGAAATAGGATTAGAGGTGTGCATTTTCACAATTTCGAGTCTTTACTAGCTGCTGGGATTGTGATGTTGGTGAGAAAAAAGAGCAGGAACAGCTACCCCGATGCCCTGATGCAACGTTTCCAGCACTGTGCCTGACACAAACAGGTGGCCGCCAAAACTTGCCACGGAAGGCAGGAGCTGAAGAACAGGGCTGAGCCGCCAGACTCTTGCAGGGGCTAGAGTCTTATTAATAATCAAATAAGGGATACTTCCAACTGTGGAAGACGGTCCTTTCAGAATGCCTTCATTCTTGTTAGGCATGTGGCCACTGCCAACCCCTAATGAAGAACTTCTGTAGAGAAAAGTGTATTGGTTCTTGCAACTTTTCAAAGCGGTAATTTAATTTCACTTCTGCACCACTCACCTGTAGCCTTTAGCCTGGGTTTGGGCATTTTCTTTTCTTTTCTCTCAGGTTTGGACTTCTTAACCATCTTTTTGTTTTTCTTTTTTGAACTGCCATAGTCACTATCATCATCATCTTCCATGAGGAAATCTTCATCGCTGCCGGAATCTTCTGAGAGGAAAGAAGAATTTCAACGTCCAGCTTAACGTACATATCCTTCCAAGTGAACAAAGGGAGACCGTGCTAGGCACGACCGGAGGACGGGATCTGGGAAATAAACACTCTCGGATTCTGCCGGCAGCTGTGCTACCCATTTGGCTGGAGTCGTCGTCAGCCCCACGCGTACAGCGGGCTTAGCCCGCACACGCGGGTGACGCCACTGACTTGTTTGAAGAGTCGGTTGAGAACGGGAACGGATACAATTTAATCTGAATAAACACCGCAGCCACCAAATAACTTTTGGTAGTTCCATCACCCCCCTGTAGTACTGGGGAGACCGGGGAAATGAAATGGCACCAGTTGGGTGTGTGTTTGGTCCAACTATGAACCAATGAAACAAGAAAGCTAAACACAAAGCAAAAATACACAGAATCAATAAAGCTGAGTCATGTGTGAAGCATCTAGATTCTGCTATGAACGCTTTCGCTGGGGGACGAGGTCTACCCCTTCCACTCCCAGGCCACAATGCCAATCCTAATCACAACACCCACCGTGTAACTAACTGCTGTTCTAACAAGCGCTCATTCAGTATTTGAGTTCAAACGATGGACGTCATAATCAAAGAGAGTCTGTGAACCTCAAAAGTATCAGCACGTATGAGAAACAGTCATCTCTTGTAACAGCGAGGATCTAATTTAAGGGACCGGCTGCCATGTTTAGTATCCACGACAACCCAGAAGCCATCGAGGTCACAAAGTACAGTCATGACCAAAGTAACAAGCCAAGTCTACATACTCTCTTGGAACGGCGCCTCATCTTCCTCTTCTTGTTCTTCTTCGCTGCCCACGTCCTCCATGAGCATCTCTCTCTGTTTGGAAGCTGCTTTAGAGGCTGCCTGCCGTTGCTGGCGCACATTTTTATGATCTTCTTTTTCATCTTCACTGTCCTCTGTAATACCGAAGTTATAATGCAACAATCGAAGAGTTGTGCGTTTATCTGACAGCTGACCAGAAAAGCCAGCATGAGCCATAACCTTCAGCTTTATTTCACTCAAAAAGGGTAAATTCTATCCCTAAAAACTCCTACAAAATATACAAAAGAGGAGCTAAAATTCAAAGCACGAACTTGAAAAATATCACGTACTCATTAGTACATAGAAAATAACTTAGGCGGGCACCTGGGTGGCTCAGTTGGTTGAGCATCTGACTTCAGCTAAGGTCGTGATTTCGTGGTTCATGAGTTCGAGCCCCACATCAGGCTCTGTGCCGACAGCTTACAGCCTAGATCCCGCTTCAGATTCTGGGTCTCCCTCTCTCTTGGCCCCTCCCCTGCTTGTACTCTCTCTCCCTCTCAAAAATAAATATACATTAAAAAAAAAAAAAAAAAAGAAAAGAACTGTAGTTTTAAGTAACATGCATGTAGTTTTAAGTAACAATAAAGCTGAATTTAGGTATGAACATCTACTTTAAACTCGTATCATTGTGTTGCCCTAAAATTATCAATTACATTTCAATCTATGTTCAGTTTTTATTTTTATTTAAAAAAAATTTTTTTTAATGTTTATTTATTCTTGAGAGAGAGAGAGAGGGAGAGAGAGAGAGAGGGAGAGACAGACTGAGCGTGAGCAGGGGAGGGGCAGAGAGTGGGAGAAACAGAATCCGAAGCAGGCTCCAGGCTCTGAGCTGTCAGCACAGAGCCTGACGCGGGGCTCGAACTCACAGGCCGCGAGATCATGACCTGAGCCGAAGTCAGACGCTCAACCGACTGAGCCACCCAGGTGCCCCTATGTTCACAGTTTTTAGAAACTAAAGTTAGAAAAATATTTTATTTTTTTTTAAGGTTTATACATTTTTTCAGAGACAGAGAGAGAGAGAAAAAGCATGAGTGGGGGAGGGGCAGAGAGAGAGACACACACAAAGAATCTGAAGCAAGCTCCAGGCTCTGAGCTGTCAGCACAGAGCCCCACACAGGGCTCGAACTCATAAACTGCGAGATCATGACCTGAGTCAAAGTCAGACGCCCAACGGACTGAGCCACCGAGGCACCCCAGAAAAATATTTTTAAATAGAAGAGGGGAAGACTCCCAATGATAATTATTCTAAGACACAAAACCTATTTCTTTTCAACTTAGGCAGTCAGATAACACACTTGGAAAGGAACGAAAGCCAATAGCTCAGTGGAGTGCACGCAGTGGGACTGTCGGCCCTCCACGTATTAGCCAACGGCAATCCTATTTAGAGGGACATCCAGGAAAGCAAAAGCATGGGAATGTAGGTCAAAACTAAAGTGGTTGGGGGCAGTATAGAATAAACCCTCAGTTCTTAGGAGAGTTAAATTTGGAAAAATAACAGCGAGTAATCAGGATCTTACATTGTATTTGGCCACGGGGTCTCTATTAATTCTTTCGAGTTAAAACTCTTACCCCAACAGCCTGCTCTGTGGCTACCGTTTCAAAGGACTACTTCCCGAGCTAAAGTAAGGGCAAAACTATCTTCCGTCTGCTCTTCACTCTAGAGTTCCTCGCCACACGCCTTAGATCTGTCACTTCCTGTTATACGTACTCTTTAAAATCTATTCAGTTTGATGGCTGTTATTCGTTTATGCAAATAGTTTTCAGTGTTGATTATGCATTAGAATAATCTGTAAATATTTTTAAAAAACAAAGCCCCAATGTCCCACCGTGACTACTGCACCAGAAATCCTGGGTGGATTTCTGAAATAAGCGTGTTTAAAAAACCCTCACGGCAACTGCAATAAGTCACCAGCACTGAGCTCTTCAAAGATGCAAACCTCTTTGTCATGTCAGTATTTATGACAGCGCCTGGCATTATTATAAAACTGCTATTGAAATGTCCAGTGAATAAAGACATCAGTCAATCCACCTGTTACACTAAAAATTGTTTCCTACCTGCTGAGTGAGAATCCTCCTTCTTGGTCTTCACATCTTTCTCTTCGGAGTCCTCACTGTAAAGGGAAGCAGGGAGAAAGTTTCAAAGTCTTAGGTCAAAATCTAAGTGAGCACACACCTCTGGTATCTCCGACAGGGGAAGAACTTGAAGAATACCTCTTTTATGGATGAAACATTCAAAGAACATTTAATAATAAAAAATTCTCTGTTGTCAGAGGCAGAGTATAAAAATACTCAAAATAAATTACACAATGTATGAATGGCGGGAGAGTAGGCAAATAAATTTGGATGGCACCAAATATAGACGCAGAAAACCCCTAAAACGCAATTATTTAAGGAAACTGGAGTGCAGTTGTATAAATTACAATATCCCTAAAAAATTATCTAAAACAAAATGAAAATAGATCAACTAATTATCTCCGTAGATGTTTCTTGCCTCCAATATTTCTATACATCAGAAACATCAACACACAGACCTGCCTTGTATCATGGAGAGAATAAGAGCACTCAAATCACCACAAAGTAAAGTAAGAAAAAAGTGCTTCAAAGTTCCAAGGAAAGTTATATAAAACAATTGAAGTCACAAAGATGCACGTTTTACGTCCTCAAAAATCTTAATTCAGGAATCTGGGTTCTAGTGTCCTGTCTTTGTCATTAATCAGTTGTATGGTCTCAGGCAAATCACTTGGTACTCACTCTTCAGTGCTCTGACTTCACGACTCTATGAGAAATTCTGACAAACAAAAAAAGAAACACCCAACATAAAAAACTGCCTTCACAGCTTTTTCAAACAGCAGGTCTTGTAAATCTCTTCTGGTATTTCCTATGATCTAGACCACACTCAAATGACAAACTACCAAACTCAAGATTCCCGAAAAAAAGAGAAAAACCAACCCTATTTCTTTACTAAGCAATGTGATCCAAGATACACCGTGATGCCGAAACCTGAGACCATTCTGTATGTTTTTATGCAAAGTAAGCATTTAATTCACAAGTTACAATGACAAAGAACTATAGTTTTCTCTAGTTCTTTTATTATTGGGTTTATAGAGACCATTAATCCTGAAGTCCCATTACAATAAAGTCAAGTGAAAGCCGAACTTTTACAAGTAGAGATCAATAGAAAACTCAAGACAACAATGGTCTGAGGGAATAAACTTTACAAGGCGCTTAGTACAAATGGCAATAAAAACTGTATCTCCACCATTCCCGACACTTAGGAAAGAAATAAAACCAAGCAATTAGAACAAGGGAAAGTTTAGGCTAGCTATTAATTGTATCGATGAGACACTACAGAACAGGTTGCAGGCCACAAAGAAATCCATTCCTAAGAGAAATATAAAAAATGAACATAATGGAAGAGAATCTAAGTTGGGCTGCTACAGAAAACTGGATTAAAGATATACTACAAAACTATGGAAGACTTGTCTCCCCACAAGACAATGTTGTCTTATTTTTCCTCAAAACCACATTTCTGAAATTTTCCAGTAAAGAAAATACTGGAGGTAAATATTGTCATTTCTACAAATTTAGCATTCTATGAATTCAGAACGGAAAGACTTCTGTGTGGGGCTTTATTTTACAAGACTTTAGTATTTGAAGGTAAATATCTTAGAAGAACTGACGAGAAAGATTGTATTTCTTTGAACTGCTCTGACATAATATATTTGGAAGCAGTACAGCCCAATGGTGAAAACATGGTCTTTGGAGTCCAACAGACATGGTTCCAAAACCTGCTGGTCCATTTGCTGGATAACCTTGGATAAATCACTGACCCTGTCTCTAAGCTAGCAGTACCTTAATACAGGTGTTGTGAGAATTAAATGATAATGAATATAAATTATAAATTAGCACATAAGAGAGACTGGCAAAGAATCATCCATGGTAGCTATCACCATTATCGCCATCACCACCACCATTAAGGTCTTAAAATTATGCTACATGGAGTATGATGAGAGTGTGTAGGTCTGTGACAGCAGAGGCAAAAATTACAATATCCTGGCCTCAGAAGGCAAGTATAGTTAAAATCACAACTCCCCTACTGCCCCACAAATGACGAAATTATCTGAACAAAGGAGGATTATAGATAGCAAAACTCAGCAGTCTATACAAGTGAAGATTCTATAAGCTTTAGTTATGATTCTGCCAGTGATGTGTGACTCAACGGGAAAGGCCACTGATTCTTTGCTATCACTACAATGAAAATGTCAATACTAACCTTAGGTAACAAATTACATACTTAAACAATCTTTCTGCTTATGTTCAGAGGTTTGAGGTAGCAACAAAAGCATTCTTGGAGATCACCTTGGATTCTAGGTTGAGTCTAAGTAAGCCTCATGACCTTAAAGAGGCTAACCCCTAGACTCAAGAAGCACTGCCTGAGATAATAAGAAATATGCAAAACAACATTAAGTAGACAATAAGCACTTTCCCAAAGTAAAATGGAGATTCCACCAATTTAGAGATCAGAGACCACCCTCAAGGCCAAGTGGGAACAGGGTAAGCAGGAACAGATTAACAATGCCTCTTACCTATCTTCCTGTGAATTCTTTCCAGATCGCCTCTTATTTTTAGCTTCTCGGGGAGATGACCGAATTTTCTTAGCTGGAGGCCCTGAATCTCTTCCATAATCTTCATCTAAACAGAGCATTTTTCAAATTCAAATATTATGATTTTTACATGTATAAATTACCACTATTTATGGAGATAAGTATCTCTAATGCTATTTACACGGTGAGGGGGCAGCAGGATTTCCCACAAAATTTTTTCTTTTTAAAAATTTTTCAGTGTTTATTTTTGAAAGAGAGAGAGACAGAGCGTGCATGAGGTAGGGACAGAGAGAGAGAAGAGACACAGAATTCGAAGTGGGCACCAGGCTCTTGAGTTGTCAGCACAGAGCCTGGTGCAGAGTTCGAACCGACAAAACCATGAGATCATAACTTGAGCCCAAGTTGGCCGCTTAACCGACTGAGCCACCCTGGCGCCCCTCAATTTTCTTTCATTTTTAAAAAATAAATTCTTTTCTATATCAGTCCCTTCTAATCTCATGTGTGTATTTTAATATACCCATACATAGCCAAGTATCTCTTATCATTTTACATCCTACCCTTTTAATTTCTTAAAGATATTCCCATGTTTCAACATCTTCATATTTACTTGAAAACCATTACAGTAATAAATACAAGCATTTCAGAATGTAAAGACCCCACAATTCTATAATCCTAACACAATTACTGTTATCAAGTAGATTACTTTTGAACTGAAGTATTAAATGGAGCATACTCTGACACTTGAGGAAAATACTTCCAATTTCAAAAGTCCTATGGAACTTAAGAAAATTAGCCAATCTTAAAAATGGGTTATGTTTACCATACCATTTTATATAATAGTGGAGATCTGGAAGTACTCAGGAGCTTCAGCAATTATTAAATGGATGGATACATTATAAATTCCATTATGGAATATCACACAACCATTAATAGTAATTTCTCAAATAACTTTTCATAATAGGAGAAAGATACACACAAATAGGAGTAGCAGAGAACCCAAAATTCTATAGCAAGACTTCCAACTATGTTTTTAAAAGGAAAGAAAGACACAGGCTTTTTTTGCAAAAGGTGAAAATGGCCATTTGCCAGCTAAGGGGCCTTGAATAAGATCCCTCCCTCAGTTTCCTTATCTGTAGAATGGAAACAATAATAGTATATTCCATTTTAATAGGACTGCTCTACTAAGGATTAAATGAATACATGCAAATATTTAGCAGCATTTAATAAATGTTAGCATTACTTCTGGGAGGTTGGATTGTATGTTATTACTCTTTTTCACATTTCTGCATCTTCTAAGTTTTCCCAAAGTACACACATTATCTTTATAAAGTGAAATTCGATTTAAAAAAGGCAGAAAGAATAGCAAATGCATCTGGAAAATAATGAGATTAAGGACATATTGTAAGAAAACATTACTGCGTGTTGAAGCTGACTCCAAAACCAGTTAAGAAAAAAGTTATCCCAGTATTTATTATCAACGATCTACCAAGGAAAAGTAAAAATCCATGCAAGTCCAACTTCTGTTTTGGGTGACACAAATCCCGACATAATTTACATATAGTTTAAAAATAAAAAAAGATAAAACTTATTCTAAAAGCATGATAAAACAGTACACTGAGTTAGCAATTCTTTCAATATTAGTTGGTCCAACTTACAATTTATTGAAATCACGAAACTTACCAGCATCATCAGATTCCTGAAACTGTGAATAATCAACCACCTTTCTATTTCTGTAGAAAGAAGAGACTCTAATGAAGATCATTCTCCTAAGATACCAGAACACTTGTTTCTGTTTAAAAACAAAATTAGAACTCGCTCTATGAAAACCATTCGACAAGCCCCACCTCCGTCAAAAAGTTTTTCCATGTTGTTATGAAAAGTGTAGTTCGGAAGTATTTAAAACTACAATTCTCCGACTGCTCATCTCAGTGATAGCTCAAATACTGTTCTTTCCCACAAAACCTCCCACTTCCCAAACACACATGACACAGCAAAATGAGCCAAACTACCATATTATTCATTACACAGAGATGTCACATGTGCATCAACAAAAACCGTAAATATTTTTTACACTTTTATGCTTACTGATATGTACACATACACGTGTATACCTGATAAAGTTATTACTGAGTTTTTTTCAAGGCAAAGTGATTTTTAAATATAATGGTTAATGTTATAACATACAAATTATGACGACAGTATATTAAGCCTTACAAAGAAGAAAAAAGTAATTGATCCATTCAAAAGAAGCTTTTTCTTAAAGGGTCTGTAATTAAGAAAAATACGAGCGAAAGTCACAAATTTATGTACCTACTTGACTCAATGATTTTAAGCACTTCCTACTAGGTAAGGCATCTTTAACATCTTGAACAAATCTTTAATTTCCACCTTTCTACTTCATACTTTAAAAGCTTAAAATTCCTCCTTTAGAGATATATATAAAAACCTCCATGTTAGTATCCAAATTAGTATCCATGTTAGTATCGCTTTCAAAAGAGCCTTATAGGTACTGTACTAAATGGATACTGAATATGTGAACCGAAAGAATTAAAAAAAAAATGCCACCAACTACATTTAAACCTGAGCAGAGGAATATTCCTGATTTTATAGATTAAGACACCATTTATATCCAAAGACAGGATGTGCAGTATTCAAGCACACGTACAGTTTATATATAATATGCAAACATGGAAGGTGGAGGGCTGGATGGATTCTGAAAACATGTTTGGGGCTTAGATAGGGAAGAAAGCATAGCCATACCCTTGGCTTTGGACAAGAAAGATAGGCTCTAAAGGAATTTTGCCTTCTGTTTTTCTTTAGTCTACCAGCAGTGAATTATCTTCTCACTGTACTGCCTCTGTAAGTCAAAATGCAAAACTTTAAAACATGTTCCAAATGTTTTGTTACAAGCAGCTGGGTTTATATATAAACGATTCCATTGTAATAGGAAAACTAATTTCAAAAATATGACCATTAATTCCACTTACATGATATCTAGAGTAGTCAAATTCATAGAGAAAGAAAGAAGGACAGTGGGGATGCCTGGCTGGCTCAGTCAGTAGAGCATGTGACTCATGAGTTTAAGTCCCCCACCCTTGTTGGGTATAGAGATTACTTAAAATAAGATAAAATTGGTATTTTTTTAGGTTTACTTATTTATTTTGAGGGGGGGGGCATGCATGAGTGAGCATGTGCAAGCGGGAGAGGGGCAGAAAGAGGGGGAGACAATCCCAAGCAGGTGCTGCTCTGTCAGCCACCCAGGCACCCCAAAAAAATCTTTAAAAAAAAAAAAAAAAAAGAAAGTTAAGTGGGGCCTCTGGGTAGCTCAGTCAGATGAGCCTCCCACTCTTGACTTTGGCTCAAGTCACGATCCTAGGGTTGTGGGACCGAACCACATCTCTGATTCCGTGCTGAGCGTGGAGCCTGCTTAAGATGTTCTCTCCCTCTCTCCCTGCCCCTCTCCCCGACTGGTGCTCTCTTCTAAAATAAAAATAAAAATAAAAATAAAAATAAAAATAGGGGCAACTGGGTGTCTCAGTCAGTTAAGCGTCCTGATCTCAAGGTTTGTGAGTTTGACTCTCACATCAGGTTCTGTGAGTCTTTGGGTTCTGTGTCTCCCTCTCTCTCTGTCCCTCCCCTGTTCACTCTTTCTCTCTCTCAAAAATAGATAAATGTTAAAAAATTTTTTTTAATAAAAATAAAAACAGAAGAATGGTAGATGCCAAGGGTTGCGGGGAGGGGATAGTGAGTTAATGATGTGTATAGTTTCACTTTTGCAAGAGAAAGAGTTCTGGAGGTTGGTTGTACAACAGTGTGAATGCATTTAACACTATAGACCTGTACACTTAAAAATGGTTCAGATGGTTGGGCACCTGGGTGGCTCATTTGGTTAAGAGTTTGACTTTGGCTCGGGTCATGATCTCACAGGTTCGTGGGTTCAAGTCCTGAGTCAGGTTCCAAGCTGTGGGGATCCTGCTTGGGATTCCTTCTCTCCTTCTCTCCGCCCACCCCCCTCATGTGCCTTCATCTCTCTCTCTCTCTCTCTCTCAAAATAAACTTAAAAAAAATTTTTAATGGTTAAGATGGTAAATTTTATGTGATTTTACAATTAAAAAAAAAGAATAAAATATTTTGTTTCAAAAAAAAAGACTGGGGGGGGCTAGTAATTCAATGCCTATTATGTTCTAGCAACATAGTGATTTTTTTAATGACAGGTGCCATGAAAAACAGTATTATGATCATCATGTAAAGATGACAATTTTCTGCATTACTTAGGATCAAGGAAAATGGGACATGTAACAAGAGGGAGGAAAGTATCCAGAAGAGGGAGTATGAAATATTAACCTCTAATAGTTAATGTACAAGGTTCTAAAATTGCAAGCATAATAATTCTAGTTTATCCATGCTGGTGGGGTCGCCAACTAAAACAACGGTACAATTTCTGGTTACCATCTATCAATAGATACATCCTATGACACGATAAGAAGGGTAACCAGAATGGTGATGGGTATGTCCTATGAAGAACAACTGAATAAACTGGAATTTTCAACTTGCAAAAGAGAAAACATGTTAGCTACTTTAAGGTTTTGAAAAGAAAGTAGTAAACACACTGGCTTATTAGCTTCCTGATCAAATTAGGCATAGGTTCAACATAAACAACTTTATAACAGTTTGCTAATGATAGTTACTTCTTAGTCTATCAACAGCAACACTCCAGAAAGGAACTCTATGGTAAAAAGTATGGAATCTTTGTTAACAGGAATCTTGGGTTCTGGTTCTAGAACTTGAGGCAAATCCCATAATTTATCTGGGTGTCAGATTTTCCTCTGCTGGAACTGATGGCCTAAATGGGTATGCCTTTATTTATTTATCTATTTATTGCCATAAATTGTTATTTTTTTATTTCTACACCCAACATGGGGCTCAAATTCACAACCCCAAGATCAAGAGTCTAACATTCTTCTGACTGAGCCAGGCAGGTGCCCCTATGCCACAAATTTAAATAAAATTATTAAAGTTCAAAAAAAAGTTTTTCTCAATTGCAAATAGTCACCTACTCTTTTGTATGCCACACATCTTAGCTTCTATTGCTGTACCATTGATTTTCTTCACTAATCTGAGCTTCTTGATATCAATGGTCTTATACCCACATTTTTTTCTTTTCTTTTACCACAGAGCAAGGTAAAAAGGAAACACTCAAATGTTTTTAATTTTTTTGTTCTTAGGGCCAAATTTAAGAACTCTGTTGGAAACCTAGTTTTGTAAAAAACTTGAGAGGATAATATCTAATCTCATAAAAGTCTTTGAAGGCCTCATCTTTTGCCACTTAATCAAGCCACTTACAAATCTGTAGTTCCTCCAATAAAGTCGTTTCTTAACACTTGGTCATGCTTCTCCTTGACCTACACTGCTGCTTGTGTCACTCCCAGTCATATCAGATACAACCTCACCTCCTCTCAACACCTTTAATCCTTTATTCATACAATTATATAATCCACTGAATGTCTGTTTTCCCTACTAAATGTGAATTTCCTGAGGGCAGGGGTTGTCTCTCCTTCATTCAGAACACCGAGTCCAAGAAATGATGCATTTGATGAGTGAATGGACTCAGCATGTGCAAAGGTTCAGGGTGAAAAGGCATCATGAGAGAGGATGTTATATGTGAGCCTTCAGCCTATCAGATATTTAATTCCCACTGCCCCTAGTGACAGGAAAATCTAGTTTTGTCCATATGAAATAACTCGTTACTTTAAACCTAAAAAAGTAAAAAGGCAAGTGTTTAGTACATTTTCTTCTATCCTAGTTTTCAACAAGCAGAACTACAAAAAATGCCACGTAAACGATACTGATAGGAGTAATTAAATTTAAATTTTTCAAAATTAAATTCAAAGGCCACCCCCTCCTTTGAAGCAGAAAATATTTTATTTTGAATTATGTGAAAATTATCAGAATTATCTTGCATATGTCATTTTTCACTGAAACTATAAAACCTGAGTAATGCAAATATGAATATAGTAGCGAATTTAAGGATAATTAGGCAAAAAGAAAGGTATCCATCCACAAATGTTAAAGAGGAAAAGAAAAAATAGTTTAAATAAAAGATCTATGAAAACGGGTCATTCATAATAACTCATTATAATGACTTATAATAACAACTCAGTTCATTTCCTGTCTCCTAAAGATGCTTCAAAACAATAACAGAATTACAATTTCCACTACTTGGAGATTTACCTTATTTAGGGTGGAAATGTACTTTTAATGGACTTACTCCACTATAAACTAAAAATTGAGAAGATATACTGGGATGGAAACACAACACTCGTAAGTAATACTTAAGTCTAAAGGTGTGAGAAGTTCTACTTCTAGTTGAAAACAAAGACACATTCTTCCTTCCTTGAAATATCATTACATAAATTAAATGCCAAAGCTAAACCGACTCTTCAGTGTAAAATAGCATCAACAACTAGGACAACCAGAACTGGGAGGGAGGACAACACAAAATTTCAATACAGCATAGAGGTTAAAAACAGATTTTTTGAACTGGGTTTAAGTCCTGGCTCTGCCACTTACTAGTTGTATGTTCTTGAGCAAGTTACTTCCCCTCACTGAACTTCAGTTTCCTCACCTGTAAAATAGGAATAACAATACCTATCTCTCAAGATTGTTGTATCAGGTGCACAACTAACCAACAAAGAGCAGCTTTCATTACTTGTAAGTACTAACTTGTTCCACCCAGAATACCACAGCCATTTTGAATATACCTAATTCGATGATTAATGAACACGATGATTAACTTACACTTTTAAAGTATGTCTTACATAAAATCCAAGTAGAACTTTTGACAGCCCCCACCCAAACTTAACAAGTAGCCTACTGTTGACAGGTAGCCTTACCAATAATATAAATAGTTGATTTACATATATTTTCTATGCTATATGTATTATATAATATATTCTTACAATAAGTAAGCTAGAAAAAAGAAAATGTTAAGAAAATCATAAGGATGAGAAAATAGATTTATAATACTGTGCTGTTTTTATTGAAAAAAAAAAAAAATCTGCATGAAATCTGGACCCAGATAGTTCAAACTCAGTATTCAATGGGTCAATTGTATAGGAACACAAAAATTTCAATTATATGCCTGCTGTTACTTTAAAACCTTATGTAATCTCTGTCTAGATTCTAAATGTACCTTGGTCACAGCGAACCAATTCCTGAGAGGTCACCAGAGAACTCTGAGATGAGAAGTCCCCACTTCTGCATCAGGTTGAAGGGCAAAAAAAAAAAAAAAAAAAAAAGGGTAAAGTGGGAAGCTAGACAAAGAATACTAAAAGATCTGGTTTGGGCACCAAGAGTGGGTAACTCACACAACTCACAAACAGTAGGGAATTTCTTCTTCCACTCTCTTATTCATCAACTTATTTTTACTGATAGGTCTACACCCCAAATGCTCTTATAGTAGTAACTGTCTAAGACCCAAACAACAATAGGTTGTGTTGTACCTCCCACCAACATTCTGAAGAGTCAAGGATCAGTGTTTGAGATGAAAATCATCACAATTTTGGAGGACCTTATCTAATCCCCTCTTTTTTCAAGTAAGCTCTAGGCCCTACATGGAGGCTTGAACTCATGACCCTGAGATCAAGAGTTCCATGCCCTATTGACAAGAGCCAGCCAGACGCTCCTAACCCTCTTTACAGATGAGAAAACTAAAACCACATAATCCAGCTCTACTTATAACAAGCCTGCACATCAAAATATGGAGTCATAACAAGGAACCAACAATTACATATAATAATATAAATTGACACCCTAAGCTCTATACTACGAGAAGAGCACAAAACCATTTTCTCAGGGCAAATGGGAGAGCCTTGTAGACATAATTTAGTTCTATCAACAGACTACACTTCCATTTTTATCCTCAAGTGCTGGTCAACGCAGAGAAGAGGAATGAAGAAACCCAACTTGCTAACCTAGAATTTAACAAGTTTCTCATTGGGCACTTAAAGCACATTTGAAATCTGAATTTTGAGAAACCTAAAAATAACCAACATTGTTCTTTTCACTAATCACCTGGGTGGTAGTATCTCATCTTCTCAGATAAATGAGATCCTGTAGAACAATGTTTTTCCATCGATAGGTCACAACCCACTACTGGGTCCTGAAATGAATATATTGGTATATAACCAGCATTAAAACAACAACAAAACAAAAAATATCAGAGAAAACTGTACTTTAAGTAACAGTTAAGTTACCTGCAACTTATTTCAGGTGTTTTTGTTCTTGTGTGTAGCGACCTCATCAAAAAAGTTTGAGACCCACTACTCTAGAATAAAAAGTGGATTGTAAAAGGAGATTTCTAAAGTTGTTCTTATTTTTACCATTACAAAAAAGTTTGTTTTTGATCCTTGGTGGCAAAAGAATAACATCCCTTCCCCATTTTAATTCCCCATCTTTTTTTTTTTTAAGATTTTTATTTTTAAGTAGTCTCTACATCTAACATGGGGCTTAAACTCACAACCCTGAGATCAGGAGTCACATGCTCTACCAATTGAGCCAGCCAGGGAGAGTCCCCCTCCTATCTTTAAAAAAAATTGTTTCATTTATTATGAAACACTCCATGCCCAATAGGGGGCTCAAAGTCATGACTCTGAGATCAAGAGTTGGATGCTCTACCCACTGAGCCAGCCAGGCACCTCTAATTTCTTGTATCTTAAAAATATGTTTTCAAGCTTAAGCACTCCTAAAACCTATCAAAGTTTTGCAGCCAGTGGTGGGGCAGGAGGTAGGGTGATATGATGATGATATCAAGTGTATTTTATGTACTAGAGCTACTTAGTACATCCACATGGACCTTGGACCGTAGTACATCCACATGGACCATTACATGGACCTTAGACTATCTAATCCAATCTTACCCCAAACTCATTATCCTATCAACAAATGTCCCTAGAAGGGAATGACTAAGAACCTTTCATAAACCTCCCGCACAAGGCAGCCTATACTAAGAAAACACCAATAATGAAACAGTTCTTCCCAAGAAGGCGAAATCTGCCTCTGAAGTCCACTCACTGATTCTATCATCTATCCACTTTCTGGATTACCATGGTTTAAATCTTTTTTTTTTTTTTTTTTTTTTTTTTTTTTTTTTTAAGTAGTCTCCAGGCCCAGTGTGGAGCCCAATACATGGCTTGAACTCAGGACCCTGAGATCAAGGTCTAAGCTGAGATCAAGAGTTGGAAGCTTAACCAACTGAGCCATCCAGGCGCCCCATCCCATGGTTTGAATCTAACCCTTCCTCCACATAGTCCTTAACTTTATAGGACAGATTCTACTTTTTTCTTCAAGGCTAATTAGGGTTCCTTTAACCCTTCCCCATCACTTGTTTCAAGCATCCTCATGACCTTGTTTCCCTCCAGATTTAGTAAAGTCTATCAAGTAGTGCCCCAATCTAACCCTAACAATATGGTTTATAAAGGTGTATGTGCAGGAAAGAGAGAGATCAGGATTCAGAATTTCCTACTCCTATTCTACTCTATATTTGTACTAATGCAATCCAAGATCTCCATTGCCTTTTGGGCTGTTATAACACACAATGTACTGGATATTGCAATTCCAATAACTAAAGCCTCTTTTTCCCAAAATCTAAAACCTTTTTGGGGGTGCCTGGGTGGCTCAATCAGTTAAGCGTGTGACTTCAGCTCAAGTCATGACCTCACGGTTCATGAGTTGGAGCCCCAAATCAGGCTCTCTGCTGTCAGCAGGGAGCCTGCTTCAGATCCTCTGACCATCTCGCTCTCTGCCCCTCCCCCACAAGCTCTCTCTCTCTATCAAAAAAAAAAAAAAATAAATAAAAGAATTGTTTACAACCATCTTGTATATTGATAGTTCATTTCAACATATTTATCTTTCTCAACTTCCTATTATCTGCAAACTTAGTCAACACAGGCCAAGAACAAAGTCCTTTAAGTCATCAGTAGAAATGTACTTTCAGGCTGACATTAATCGGGGTATGGCTATTGAGGTTCAAGTCCATCGTAATGAACTAGCATTCTGCCTAACATTTCGTTATTTTCCCCACAAGGACTTCTTCATATGAAGCTCTGTCAAAACCCTTGTTGAAAGAGAAACCCAGTAATTTTACAGTATTTTTTTACTCTATTTTCTTTTAAACAAACGACAGTTAAACTTTTAAAAACTAAACCTTTTTTGTTCGAACGAAAATATTCCCAGGAACCACAAAATAAAACACAGCCAGTAAAAAGTAAAAGCAGCAGCACTGTAAGAGCATGAATTAATTATAATTTCAAATTTAAAGAATTTTCTCATTACAGACTTTCCCAACTTGTGTTCTATCAAGATAGGTTTTCTAAAGGTTTCCTGGCCAGATCAATTTGGATATTATCACCTCCTTAAACAAGTTAAAGCTTTGAAAATCCTGCATTAAAGAAACTTGCTTAACTTTGATTTCTGAAATTACCAGTACTTTCTTATACTCTTGGTTTCTCTTCAGATCGCAAAAAGCTTTCACTTTTTTTTACTGTTATTAGTTTTTCTTTTTCTCAGAGAGAGAGATGGAGCGCAAACAGAGGAGGGGCAGAGAGAGGGGGAACGAGAATCTCAAGCAGGCTCTGCGCTATCAGCGCAGAGTCCATCTTAGAGCTGAAACTCACCAGTGGTGAGATGGTGACCTGAGCCACATAAAGGGTCGGATTCTTAACCCACTGAGCCACCCAGGTGCCCCTAAAATTACTAGTATTTTAAAAATAAAAAATTGAATCAATGTTTGAGATGGCCCTGAAAGTGGACATTACGAAGACTACTGACCTAGGAGATTCATTTGCAAAACGATGCTGAATTCAAAATTATTACGACAGCAGTTAGTACCATGCACCAGATACTTCACCTAAATTCTCCCTTAATCCTCACAATCATCTCACAAGAGGAGCTAATTAACATTAATTCCATTTTATCTGAAGAATCTAATGCTCAGATAGGCGAAGTAACTTTCCTATCACTGCAAGCTATTAAGCGGTAAAGTGAATTCTCCAGCTCAAGCCCAACTAACCCAATACCCCCACAGGGCACCGTTGATGCCTGCAACCTCTCAAATCTTCCTTTCCTAATCGCTCACAAATCTAACTCTGCACAACAGAGACTAATGAAGTTTCTTCAGATCTACATAAGGTTTCTGTAGAACTACTCTCCCCGCTTAAAACTTAGGATATTTATCTCTCCCCATTCTTCTAGTCCTCAAAGATTATTTACACGCCAAATTTTCTTTTTTTTTTTTTTAATTTTTTTTTAACGTTTATTTATTTTTGAGACAGAGAGAGACAGAGCATGAACGGGGGAGGGTCAGAGAAAGGGAGACACAGAATCTGAAACAGGCTCCAGGCTCTGAGCTGTCAGCACAAAGCCCGACGCCGGGCTTGAACTCACGGACCACGAGATCATGACCTGAGCCGAAGTCGGCCGTTCAACCGACTGAGCCACCCAGGCGCCCCACACGCCAAATTTTCTAGAGACATAAGAACAGTAACTCCTAGAAGCCCGGATACCTGAACGCAATTAACAGAAATTTCTTAGAACTGCTTCATTCATCGTAAGGTAAGGTTCAAGTTCCTATCGGCTAAGATTGACTCCTTTGTATCTTGTTATCATTGTTATTTACAATTAAACATAAAATTCAAAAAGTTACAAGATACAACAAAAAGTAAAAAACAAAGTAAAATGAACATTTAGGAAAGCGTTCCCAAGGTTTTTGGATGGAGTTTCTAATTTCTGTAGCAAAGGGAAGGGAGTGAAGGTTTGAATGATGAGCCAGGTACATGTTTATTAGCTAATTGTCATAATCCCCTACTAAATCTTTTATCAACTTGCTAATGTTCCAGTCCAGATGAATAAATATTAATTCCTACATGGCACTTCTTATTCTTAACATATATATTCAGTTCACCACTCTCTCTCTCTCTCTAGGAAATTATTTTGTTTAAGAGTCACACACAAATTTCAGTGAGCAGAATATAGTATTAGATAAATAAAAGGGGCGAGATTTTTCCCAACAGAAGTTGAGTGTAAGACCTATGCACTCAGGGACAGAGAAACCTCAAGCAGGTGAGACTTAAGGGGTCTCAGATGCCCACGCTACCAAGGTAGAGTCCTGTCTGCAGCAGAGCCTCAGGAAGCTCAGTGGAATCTTCCAGTTGTCTTAAACCAATCACCAGGCACAAATCTGTAGCCTGTCAGGTTTAGTGACTCATTACAATGAAGGCAGAGGCATATCAGAAGTATGGAGGACCTCACCATACAGAGGAAAATAAAAGGATCTGGAGAAAGGTGCTTTTGGGGAAATTACACAAAGCAGTGTCCTGATAGGCTTGAAGCACGGTAAGAATGTGTGTAATGGGGTTAACATCAGGTCTGACCACAAAGTGGATCCTATTTCTTGGCAGAGAAGTCAGATGTGGAATTTGGGTCCAGCAACTCATCTGAAGCCCTGAAGTTGTAAACTGAGTTCTCCAAGTCAAAAGGACCTAGCCCTGACAGAAGTGTGGTGTCTCATTCTGACATAATTTCAAACAGCGAAGTTTCTGACAGTCTCTTTTAGAGAATCACTTCTCAGTAGGAGTAGTAGTCACCAGAAGGAGGACTGTTGTAAGTCTTTACAGCTGCAGTTTATCTGTGGCAGCCAGCCAGCCATGTTTGTTATCCCAGCCCAATGAATAGCAAAGTGGATTTTTAACTTCCAAGTGGAGCTAATGTTTAGTTCAAGTAGTTCATCTTCAGGGTCATTTTAGCTTGACAGATGAAATCTTAAAGATCACCTTGCTTAGCAGGGAACTGGAGAGGTGCACAATTCAAAAAATAGATGTGCACGAAGCAGCAACTAAAAACATGCAATCCCCAGTAGATACGGTCTTTGGCAACCTGTGGTCTCTTTGCCTGAAGTATTTCAAAGACCTATAATTATGGCTACTTAGATAGTAGTTATTTAAAAATATGTCAATGCAATATTCTAACCATCAGTTCTACTTCCTAGAATCCAGATAGGAATAGGTTTTTCAAAACAAAACAGAGAGATGTCCTGGTTTGACCAAAGTGGTCCTGCTGCTACATCAAATGTTTTCTACTGTGCACAACACGGCGGTCTGTTAAGTGCTATCTCTAGTCTCAACAATCCAAGAAGCTACTTCTTCATAATCTGGAGTAATGAGGTCATATTTATTTCTATCTTTGCAGCTGAGGATTAAAAAACGCAAACAGAAGTAACACTTCACGGCATATTCAATAGCTTCATTATTATTAAGTTCAAGTAAACAAAGTTTACAAAGCAACCCATCTGGCTGTGCAGGCTCTAATTCTTACTATTCCTGAAGAGCGCCATTCACAGGACTAGGGTATGGTGTCCTGGAATTATGTAGTATGGTGACCTTGTTTTATATTTCTGGGAAAAACAGACCATATAAATAAGTAAATAAAACCAACTGCCCTTTCTCTACTCAAAATTACTTTCTCATTATTTCTAGAGTTGGAAGAAACCTATGAAAATTGCAAAATGCTTTGTGGGCAAGTTTCTATTATTCTGATGGAGTGCAACATCTCCATTATATAAACCTAAGTTAGCCCAAGTCTCCTGATCCCCAGGGTTTCTTTCGCTGTACCATGATACCTCCCCACAACGTTTTTTTTAAAACACTAAAAATTCAATCACTTACCTTAGTTTGTAACTTTTGTCAAGTTAAATCAACCCCGATTTTTAATTAATCTTAATTTTCTTTCTAATTATAACATGCTGAATTTTATGAGTGTTGAATCTTTCCAAATACCATGGTTTTTCTTTTTTAAACTTTATTTTTTTAAGTAAGCTCTATGCTCAATGCGGGTCAGGAACTCAGGACCCCAAGATCAAGAGTCACATGCTCTACTGACTGAGTCAGCCAGGTGCCCCCTGTCTTAGTGATGCATCAGTAACAGATTTTAAGTTTTGTTCCTGGGACAAATTCTGCTTGCTCATATACATTTTTAACACACATTGGATTCAGTTAGCTGATACTCTGGCGTTTCTGCAACTATAATTATATGTAAAAGGAGTTCATTAAATTTCTTATAGTGTCCTTTAGGTGGCTTTGAAATCTACTCAATTAGCCAGAGGGTACACACCCTTGCATTACAAAACACACACACTTGAAGCAATGTCGCTTATCTAACGCTCACATTTCTTCCCACAAGTGTCCCACTATTTCCCCGCTTTTCCCTCTCCATTTGGGTTATCTTCCTTCAACCTCCTCACATATTCTATTCCTTCCAAAAAACTGTCATTTCACCCCCTCCCCCATTTTCAATTTGGTCTTCTCCAACTTTACGAACTGTATGTAACCCCTTCCAAAGATGGCAAGATGCGCTCGCAAGATGCGCTGTGAGGGTGTTGCCTGTGGCGGTGTGTCTCACGGGGAAGATCACACTGACTGTGGGTTGGCCACATTTGGATTTGAAGTCCTGCTTCACCTCTTAACAGGTGAACCGGGCCAGTTCATTTAGCCAAGCCTCAGCTACTTCGTATGAAATGGGAATAACATATACCTTGCTTGAAGAGTTCTTTCAAGATCGCTAAATATGTGTAAAGTATCTGCCAGGATACTTGGCACGAAAAAAGTTGCCCAGTGATACTCTTTTGAGTTGCAGTGTGATTTTTTCTAAAATTGAAGGTTGAGAAAGGTACTTCTGCGGTTAAAGGCCCACAATCTCTAATTCACAATTTAGAAATTTAAACAGTTCTGAAAACCAAATGTTTCAGTTTACCTAAACAACTGGGCTTTTTAGTTGCATTTTTTTGTGTGTGAAAATTGTTTTATTACAGAGTCACTATGGTGTTTGATTATAGGAGCATTACTGCAGAGCTCACTAGTGATCGCGCATTAATGCACAGTACAGGCACCATTACTTTGAACATTTTTGAAAAAAAAACCCTGAACTTCCAAACACACATGGCCTTCATGATTTCAAACTATACAGGGACTGTGGACCTGTACTACATTCTATGTGGAATCAAATACCGTAAATGCAAATCTAGTAGAAAGGAAAATAGCGAAGACTCACACAGTTTAAATAGTTTTGCTATTTCTACGCTTTAATTTCTTTGGCTTATAAATCATCCCTGGTAAACTGAAGGAACTGGACTTAATCTCTGAAGTTCTAATTAAAAAAATACTTTCAATTACAAAGTATCCTGGAAAATTATTTTAAATTGAGTTGAACAAAACTGCTTATTTAAAACTTACTTAAAATAATTTTGTATCAACCAGTATGAACCTATGCTTTCACAGCTAAACTTTCAAGGTTAAAGGTTCCTTGCAATCTCCAAGTATATTCAACAGAAGACAACCAGATACCAAGTACACTTATGTTACAGAAAGGAACACACACTGATCTGAATGCCTTGGATGATTTTCAAAAAGGGAGGATCTTTGGAGAATATACTAAGCTGAATTTCAAGAAACCTGGTTTCTAGTCTGGGCAAGTCAGTAAATCGGAGTTTTCTTTCTCATCCTTTATAAGTAATAGCATTTTCCTTCCTTCCTCACAAGATTCATGAAAGCACTTTGAAAGGTTAAAAGTGCTGTATACTATAATAACATCAATACGTACCAGGCAGAAGATAAAGTGATTATTATTTGGAAAGGGTGAGGATGAGTGGGCCTGGGAATTAAGAAATCTCGATTCTAGGCCCAACCTTTGCATTCATTAAGTGTGTGATGCAAGGCACTTCACTGGTCCAGGTCCCCATTGAGTCACTTGTAAAATGAATTTGCCTAAATTTCTGTCTAGCTCCAAGACTGTAATTTTACACTATAAAATTGAACCCAAGGCCTAAACTATTTGAGCTCATTTATAAACAGTGAGTCAGATGCTGTAAAAGGTAAAGACAGCAATATTGTGTGAGCAAAACTACTTGGATAAGTGTTGCACACACGTCTACAGAAAAACCTGCTGTAGCTTATCAGTTCATCACTCCCTTCATATGGAAAGTGGTGTCAAGCAGCCATTAGTACATTTCTAATACTTCTTTAAATGCTCAGGTTAGTATTTAAATGAAAATGAATATTTACAGTTAAGTATGAAAAGCAGAAAAATTTCAAAATTATATATAGGTCTAAAGGGCAGAAACATACCCTAAAAGATGTGCCGACACTCATTTTCCAACTTGCGCTTTTTTTTTTCGGTTTGTTTTTAAACGGGTTGATCATTCTGGTATCTCTGGTCAACGTTGACCATTAACTTTTATGTTAAATGCCCTCAGGTATACAGATTCTTCATTTACACCTTGGAACAAAAGCACTTCCCTAAGATAAGACTTTTTTGTTGCAAAATTTAACAAACCACCAAACTCAAGTTTAATTATTTCTGCTTTATTATTGGTCATGAGTATATTAAAAACTTTTTTAAAAAGTTACAAAGAGACTTTAATCACTAAAATATATAATGAGAAACCAAGTTGCTTTAAAATACTATGAAAGTGACCCCCAAAGCCAATATATTAGTTTCATTCAATTAGGGGCAAATAGACAGTTAAATTTATTTTTAACAACACAACGAACAAGAAAAAATTTGTGCAGACGTCCCAATGCCTCGAAAAAAACCCAGAAAGACCCGCGCTTAATATATCCCCAACTGGTGATATTTAAAAAAATCAAAGTTTCCAAATAAAAAAAAGTGCTGTTCGTGTTCCAGTGTCTAAATCTGGGAACACAAATTGAGGCAGATGAGTATAATAAAGTCACACAATAATATAAAAAGTCATCAAAACCTAGTGAACTGACGTTAAAAGGTAGAGAAAAACAGTCCCAATTTCACCACACAGTAATTTACTTCCAGAGACAGGAGAGCCAATACAGATGAATCAAATCTTTATTACGATATTGTCTATTTAACCTGATCCTAAAGAAAATATTCTACATAAATTGATGGGATACATTGATCAATTTTCATGCCGAAAAAAATTTGCACACTATGATCTGAAGTATCTATTCAGACTCCTTGCCAGAAAGTGGGCAAAACTCTTCCGAGTGCGATGGTGAGTTATCAGAGATGAGGGTAAAAATTAGAAGGCAGAAAAGCAGTGGTAGTTAGTTAGCACTCTCCTCATGCCCACCCCGAACGTAGAAGTATGCAGTCCCATACCACCACCAGTTGGAGACGGACGATCTAGGCAGGAGATAGATCGGTGTGGAACAAAACCCCTTCCCGGGTTCCAAACCTCTCTCTAGAGCTCTAGGTCAAAATCCTTCCGTTTCTCACAAAACTTGGAAGAAGGGGAAGCAACAACTGTTAACATTTTAAATCTACACCTTCACCTATTTGTCTCGAAAACACTATGCGAAGCCGCCAATTCCTTACATCGAAAGCGTCACGGACATTACATTAAAAGTAAGTTATTTGCAACAGCCCTCCTTTTAAAGGCCTCGACACATTGGATTAAGCCACACCCCTCCATAAATGGCACATTCCATACAATAGCCAGGAGGACGGCAAAGGGCGATTCCACCGTCCGCTGGGGAACTGCAAACTTGTTGAAATTCTCAGAATCAAGTCTACGGGTTACCGGAACCTAGACCCCTTATCATTCAGGTTACTTGGGGGGGAAAGAGAGGGTTACAAAAACATCTGAGACACGTACACCGAGTGAGCGTAGACAGGCAGCGGGAACGAGAACCACACGGGATTTGGGTCGTGCTGTTAACCCGCACCTTCCTGAGTAGGGACATTTCCCCGAGGAAGGACATTTCTAGTCGGAGGGAAACAGCGAACTCGGGGGGGGGGGGTGAGTGGGGGCGGTTAACCCGCTCAGAACTCCGAGTTAGAGGAGAAGCAGCAGTCATTTTCCAAGGCCCAGTCCCCAGCTCTTACTTTTGCCTAAGGGGAAAAGAACGGGTCCCGCCCACGCCCGGCCCAATCCGGGAGGCGGGGCCCTGCAGCGACCCTGGAGGACAGAGGCGGGGCCCGGCGGCAGTACCGCCCCTCCCCCTTTGCATGGAACACCCCCGTCCGCTAAAGAAAGAGGGCTGAGTTCCCCCACCCCCACGCAAGCAGAGGGGGCAAGGGGCCACCGGGCGTCTCCGCCCCTCCTCACTTAAGGTGGGGAGCCGAGCCCCGACTCAGCCGGTCTCCCCGCAGGCTCCAAGGGGTTGGCCCCGAGGAGGTGGGGCCTGGGTGGGGGCGCTGACTTCACACCCCTCCCCCTCCGGCCGCTGGCGGTTCAGGGAACACCCCGCCCGCTCCAGTGCGGCGGGTGGGGGAGGCAGCAGAGCAGCCCGGAGCCCTGCAGCGGCGCGGGGTGGGGAGGAGCGCGCGCATGGGCGCGCGGCCGCCACCCCCGCGCAGCCCCGCGAGCCAGCAAGGCCCCCCACGCTCAAGGGCGCGCGCGGGCCCCGAAAGGGAGGAGGCCGTGCGTGGCACTGGAGAGGGCCGACTGCAGGCTTCTGTCCCCCAGTCCTTCACCACTCACCCCCAACCCTTTCCATCCCGCTCCAGGCCTCGGACTCCGCACTGACCTGACAGGCCGAGACATGTTCGCTGTCGAAACAGGACCGAGTCGAGAAGCCAAAGACCAGGACCCCCCCCACCCCGCGCGCTCGGCGCCCCACCCCCCCCCAACTTCGGCCGATGGGGCCGCTGCCGCCGAACCCCGGGCTGCTGGCTTCTCAAACTCCGCTGCTTCTTGGTTCAGGGCCCCTTAATCAGACGAGCCCCCCGCTCCCCCGTCTCTTCAAAATGGATGAATCAAACCAGCCGAAAATGCGCCAAAGCCGCGCTGCAACCAAACCCACTAGGGCCTGTGGGCTCCGCCCCATCACGCCCGGTCATTGGCGGCTTCTGCCAGATGCGCGGAGCTCATTAGTCCGTTTGAATCATCACGTCTCCCAGACCCCGCCCCGCGCACTGATAGGCCCCGCCTCCTCCGTGGGGTCCTGTTAGTCAAGATGCTCTGAGAGTGCACGGCCGCAAAACAAAAATGGTCGCTGCTTGGCCCGCCCCCTGGTTTCCACTCCAGGATTGCAGATTCGTTTTAGGTCGCATCTTGGAACGACTAGAAAAAAAGATTTATATGGGATTCAATGTCATTTAGTGGTAGTTTAATGATGTTTCATGTCGCCTGCTTTGATCATCTAGAAACTGCACTAATAGCAAAACCCGTGGGCTAGGTAGCTGATTCGTCACTAAGGGGCTGCTTCAGAATTGGAGGGAAATTCCATAGGTTCAAAATTTTTGACCTTAAACGCACAAACCCCCTTCCCCTGACTTCAGCATTAGCCCTCCGGGGTCCAAACGCTGTTGGAGCAGAGAGGCAGGATCTTAATCAAGGAATAACTTGACTCCCGATTTCTATTCTCCATTCTGGACCTTGAGATCCATTTCAGGGTCATTAGAGTCCTGGTCTCCGACATTACTTTAGGGTCTTAATGATTAGAAGCATGAGCTCTGGGGCCACAACGTGTTTCGGTTTCAACCTCAGATCCACAACTTAGTAGTTGTATAACTTTACCTCATTGTGCCTCAGTTTTCTCATGTGTAAAATGGGGAACAAAGATGCTTAACCTCATAGGGTTATTAGGATTAAATGAGTTAATATATGAAAAGCCCCTGGGACAGTCACCCACGCACAGTAAGCAGTATCTAAGTGTTTGTTAAAATTCAATTTTTGAAAGGTGACCTTATCCCTGGGTAAGAGTGGATGAGGTTGGCTGAAGACTCCAGACAAGCCACTGAGGGTAACTCTGATCATTCCATTTAAATTCATAAATATTTGTTGGATGCCTAAAATTCTCAGAAGTAGAGCTCAGACTTCCTATGAGAATGACTAGGGTTTACTTCACCATGGTAAAAAAGATTTCAATGCCTGCCACAGGCAGCCTGTTAATAACCAACTGAAGATCCACTTTATAAACAAACAAACCAACCTACCACTGTCTCCCTCGTGAAAGTCTCCCCTTATATAAAATCTGGCTTCTCTAAGGGAGGAGAATGGCACAGCTCACCAGTGAAGCATTAAACAAGTTATCTTCCCTCTTTAGCCTGTCACTCCACCCTTTCTTCCCTGAGTGTGTGTGTGTGTATAGTAAAAAAGTACAAGCATAAAATTCATTATTTTAACTGTTTTTAAGTGTATAGTTCAGTGGCATTAAGTACATTTACAATGTTTTACAACCATCACCACCATCCATCTTCAGAACTTTTTCATCTTCCTCAACTGAAGCTCTGTACCGTTGAACACTAATTTCCATTCCTTCTCTCCCCAGACTTAGGCACCCATCATTTTACTTTCTGTTTTTATGAATCTGACTACTAAGTAGAATCGAATTGTATTTGTTCTTTTGTGGACTGATTTCACTTAGCATGTCTTCCAGGTTCATTGATGTTTTCGCGTGTATCAAAATGTTCTTATTTTATTTTATTTTATTTTATTTTATTTTATTTGAGAGAGAGAGAGCACGTGTCCGAGTGGAGGAGAGGCAGACAGAGGGAGAGAGAGAGAATCCCAAGTAGGCCCCGCACTGTCAGCACAGAGCCTGACTCAGGGCTCCAACCTCTGAACCGTGTGGATCATGACCAGAGCCGAAACCAAGAGTTGGACACTTAACCAACTGAGCCACCCAGGCGCCCCCAAAATGTTCTACTTTTAAAGGCAGGTTTTAAAACGTTTATTTCTTTATTTTGAGAGAGAAAGGGGAGAGGGGTAGAGAGAGAGGGAGAGAGAGAATCCCAAGCAGGCACCGAGGTCAGTTAGGAGCCCAAGGAGGGCTCGATTCCACCGGCATGAGATCATGATCTGAACCAAAATCAGGAGTCGGACGCTTAACCAACTGAGCCACCCGGGAGCCCCAAATGTTCTGCTTTTTGAACACTGAATACTATTTCAATGTATGCATATATCACATTTTATTTACCCATTCAACAATCAGTGGACACTTGGGTTGCTTCCAGATTTTCATTATTGTGATTAATGCTGCTGTGAACATGGGTGTACAAGAGTCTTTTTGAGCCCCTGCTTTCAATTCTTCGGGGTACATCCGGAGTAGAATTACTAACCTCGTGGTCGTATTTTCACTTTTTGAGGAATCTCCATACTGTTTTCCACAGCAACTGCACCATTTACATCCCCACCAACAGTGCACAAGGGGTGTCTCCACATCCTTGCCAACGTTATTTTTTTGGTAGTAAGCATCCTCATCAGTGTCTGAATATGTCTTGACTAAGTTTACTGTCAAACATACAATTGTCAAAATGCCAGTGCAAGACTAGGGTGGTGCAGTGATCATGAGTGACTTTGTTGGGGGTTGTTTTATTAGGGCAGATTGGTATTATTTCAGAAAATACCTTCATTTAGTATTGTAAGATGAGGCAGAGGAATTCTGGGTACTCATTTATTAGGTAATGAAAGGAACTGGCCATAGTCAACATGTCCAGGCAGGTGGAAATCTCAGGACAGGTTTCCAGGCCGTGCCCTTCTAGTTGAGTTCAAGACCAACTGACAGATGGCCACTCAACGAAGACTCTTCTTCCAAGGTGAGAGTCATACTCTACTCTTCTCACCTCAGCTTTAGCTAACATCTTTCTCCGTTTGCTGTTCATTCACTAAGTATTTCAACAAACACTGTCTCTTAAGAAGAAAGTAACTGAAGATTGGAACTTCTACTTTACTTTTTCGTGGACAAGTACTGAATTCTGCCTTCAAAAGCCCCAGCACTGTCTCCCTGTCTGCTAGAGCCTGGAATGAAGTCTCCAAGGTGAGTTCCCTCTTGTCCATCCCCAAATGCTCTGCCCTGGGCACATGTCACAACCACAATCAGTTTGCTGGAAACTGAAGAAAGATATCATATGATAGGCTAGACTTTAGAAGCACCGTCAGATAATGCTGAAGGGACAATATACATAATAAAACTATGAAAAACTAGGAAAACAAAAAAGCTAAGGAGACAGTAAAGACAGTAATTCCTGTTCCCTGGAAATGAGATTTAATGGCCTTTTAAATCAGTGCTTAATTTCCCTATGATTTTAGTTATGTTTTGGGAAGCAGCCTTTTCTTCTCCACTTAGTGTTTAAGACACTAAGAAGTGGGAGTGCCGGGTGGCCGGCTGATGACTCTTCCCTGTCCCTGACAAAAACGCATTTCCTTCAAGGCTAAGCTATAATAGCTGGGAGATTTATAACAAATTTTGAGCACTTACTCTGTGCTGGGCACTTTTAGTTCTGTGACCTCATGAAAGTCATCCAACCAGCTCTAAAGACAGACATTATTTCTGCCGACCACAGGAGCACAGAAAGCGACCTGTCTTTGAAGACCCTGCCAGAAGTTAAAGAAAAGTTCTCCCAGGCTTTTTTTTTTTTTTTTTTTTAAACTTCCATCTCCAGTCTCCTGACTCTCTGCTTCATCATACTCATAAGAAAGGATGGGACAGAAGAGCTGTGTGTCTGCTTAGTCTTTCTACAACCCCAGAGTCTGAGTAACCTTGGAGGTTAAGTTCATGGTTAAGGAGGCTGCTCCTTTTCCCACAGATCAAAGTCAGAAAAAGATTGGGGCAAAGTCAATTTAAACATTTAAATTCATTTTCTTGTGTAGATTTCTTCTGCTCCAGACTTCTAACTTCCTCTCTACTTTAAAGACTGCTCAAAGGGTGCCTGGGTGGTTCAGTTGGATAAGCATCCAACTTCGGCTCAGGTCATGATCTCATATCTGTGAGTTCAAGCCCCGCATTGGGCTCTGTGCTGACAGCTGAGAGCCTGGAGCCTGCTTCAGATTCTACGTCTCCCTCTCTCTCTGCCCCTCCCCTGCTCATGCTCTGTCTCTCTCTCTCTCTCTCTCTCTGTCTCTCTCTCAAAAATAAATAAACATTGGGGCGCCTGGGTGGCTCAGTCGGTTGAGCGTCCGACTTCGGCTCAGGTCATGATCTCGCGGTCCGTGAGTTCGAGCCCCGCATCACTGTGCTGACCTCTCAGAGCCGGGAGCCTGTTTCAGATTCTGTGTCTCCCTCTCTCTCTGACCCTCCCCCGTTCATGCTCTGTCTCTCTCTGTCTCAAAAATAAATAAATGTTAAAAAAATAAATAAATAAACATTAAAATTTTTTTTAAAAAAAATAGTGTTAAAAGATAAGGTTGGGTGGATTTCTGTAAATAGAGGTTTTATTTGAGTTGCGGGGACTATGGGTGGATTGGAGTTTTCTTCATTTTCCTTAAAGAGATTTAACTTTTATCATGATAAAAGTATTAAAAAATCTGGGGGCGCCCGGGTGGCTCAGTCAGTTGAGCATCAGACTCTTAATTTCCCCTTGGGTCAGGATCCCAGGGTCATGGGATCGAGCCCCCTTGTCGGGTTCTGTGCTGAGTGTTAAGCCTGCTTGAGATTCTTTCTCTCTCCTTCTGCCCCTCTTCCCCGCTCCCGTGTCCTCCCTCTCTCGATTTTTTATTTTTTTAATGTTTACTTATTTATTTTGAGAGAGAGAGAGAGAGCATGAGTGGGGGAAGGGTGGAGAGAGAGCGAGAGAGAGAATCCCAAGCAGGCTCCATGCTGTCCGTGCAGAGCCCGATGCGGGGCTCAACCCTACGGACCGTGAGATCATGACCTGAGCTGACTGAGCCACCCAGGTGCCCTACCGCTAGCTCTCTTAAAAAAAAAAAAAAAAAAGTATTAAAAAATCTGTATGCCCATTTAATAAATTACTCTTTATTGCTAGCATATTGAACATTTGTTGTATGGAAAAAACTCAAGGATGCCACCACCAAAACACACACATAAAAAATGAGAAGCAGTGTATTGCGTAGGAAAGGGCCATTTTCCGGAGTCACACTGCTTAAGGCTAAAAATCAGTTTGCTACTTGCTTGCTGTCTCACCTTGGGCGAAGCCTAAATTTTTTGTGCCTGTTTATATATAATAGGTCATTGTAAAAATAAAAATAATCCACGTGAAGTGCTTAGGGGAATACTTGGCTTATAGCAGCACTTAGATGTTAGCTACTGGCAGCAACAGTTGAGAAGGGAATGGCTGTTAAAATCCCTGTATTTGCAAATAACATAGCTGATACTCAAAATTAAATGTCAGTCACTGCATTTGGGTGACATACCTTAGTAAATGGAAGTTGTTGATTAAACATTTTAGGATATGTGTGCACCGCATGCTACTCAAACTGCACTTAATGTGTCCCCAAATTTAATATGGAAATGTGATTGTCTCTACTCCATGCATGAACATAGTTTTAAAAGCTAACACAAACCGGAAGTTCCAAACCCAAAAAGGATCAGTTCTGTTTCTCTAAATGTGTGGGCTTCTTTTCTTTTTCAAGATTTTTCAAATTTTTGGAGCACCTGGGTGGCTCAGTTGGTTAAGCGTCCGACTTCGGCTTAGGTCATGATCTCACACGGTTTGTGAGTTCGAGCCCTGCATCCAGCTCTGTACTGACAGCTCAGAGCCTGGAATCTGCTTTGGATTTTGTGTTTCCCTCTCTCTCTGCCCCTCGCTCATGCTGTCTCTCTCTCTCTCTCTCTCTCAAAACTAAATAATCATTAAAAAAAATATTTTTTTAAATATTTTTTGAAAATTTTCAGGCAATCTCTACCCCCAATGTAGGACTCAAACCCACCACCCCAAGATCAAGAGTTGTAGGATTTACCCACTGAACCAGCCAGGTACCCCTGGGCTTATTTTCTAAAATAGGTTTTTCAGGTCAAATGTTTCCCAGAAACCTAAATGATAGAATGGAGATGGGAAATTCAAAGACATGAAGTTATGTCTTGACTTTATGACAAATTCAACTGGCTGCCTGTCAGTCAATCAAATTTTGAAACATTTGTTCCCTCAAACATAAAATGTGAAGAATTGTTTGCTTTCTTATTTCAGAGATAGTTAAAGAAGCATATACAACTCAGAGCTTGGGGAAGTTTACACCAACACAGACATTAGTAGTTGGTGCTACTGGGCTGCCCTTCTCACGTCATGATACATCATAAATGCCTACTCTCTGTCCTTGCTCTTCCTACGTGCTTTCTCCTCTTTATTCTCATTAATGTGTAGTTAGTTCCTAATCACATAGACTTTGGGTGTAAATCAAAGTTGAGTATGAAGAAAAGGTATTAAAACACTACCATCGCCTAATGAAGTCCTGTGAAGTGTATGTGATAGTTAATTTGTCAATTTGACTAGGCAATGGAGTGCCCAGATATCTGGTTAACCATCATTCTAGGTGTTTCTGTGAGGGTGTTTTTGGATGAGATTAACACTTAAATCAGTAGACTGAGTAAAGCATCTTACCCTCCGTAATGTGGATGGGCCTCGTCCAATCAGTTGAGGGCCTAAATAAAACATAAGGTTGACCCTCTGCTGAGTGAGACAGAATTCTCCTGTCTGATGGCTTCCAAGCAGGAATGTCATCAGCTATTACAGCCTAACTAACAGCCTTGGGACTTGAACTGGAACGTCAACTCCGCTTATGTTGGACTTGCCAGGCTCCATAGCTGCACACGTCAGTTCCTTATAATAAATCCCTTTACATATGCATGTATCTCCTATTAGTTGTGTTTTCCAGGAGAATGCTAATACAGAACCATACCGTTATATACTGAAACTCTGCAGACAAAATTTGAGAGAATTCAAATTAGGCTTGAAAGTCAAAGAAAAAGCAGAGCTGTTCCACCAACGAAGGCCATATATAGACATATTGTTGAGTCTCAGGTATTTACAGCGGGATCAAAAATACATGGAGTACTTTCCAACACACATCACTTTCTAGTGGTTTCCCACTTATTCCTACCTGCAGCCTTGGGGATTATTTGGCTTTAATAAATGAGTACTTACATAGCTGAAGCCTCTTCCTATACAGTGAACCAAGATGGCAGAGGGAAAAAGGCACTGAGGTTCACTCCCTTGGGCAATCTGCCACTGGATCTTACAGAATACCATGGAGATTTCTACATCTTCCAACCATAGCCTTAGATCATGTCAAAAGCAGACTATTGCTTACAAATGAACAGCAACACACAGGAAAGGCCTCCTGTTAGATGGGACAGAGTTCTGAGGACAGAAGACAGACCACTCAAAGAAGAGTTAAATCTGGAGATGACAGGAAAAAATGAGGACCCCAAACATATCTTAGCAATAGCTAGGGCAAATGAATTGGGGAAATCATCTTGGGAGTAATTCTGGCTCATTAGTAGTAACGAAAGGGCAAACCGTCACTTACTGTGGAGGGGCCTTCCTTGACCTGTGATCTCTTTTTCTCTATTTGTTTGGTCACTCAGTTATTCTGTTCAAAGTCCAAAACCAGGGCAGTCACAGTTCCACAGCTCTGTTCTCAGCCCTTCCTTGGGTCTCTTAAAAACACTCCACAGGACATGCTTATGTTTTCGTTCTGTCCAAAAACCAGCTGAGTGGTTGGAGGGGCATCTTGTCTCAAATATGGAAAGTTCTCTAGGGAAGGGCTACAACAATATCCATGTTCCTAGCAATTGTACCAACATGTAGCATCCCACTGACAGGATATAATTATTTTTAGTATAATTCTAATTCTAATTCATGTAAACATTTCCCTCTTTTTAAAAAATCTTAGTTGATTTCCCTTTTCTTTATGGATAGGACATACAGAGGGATTAGTTACATTTCAATTTCTTCTTTAATTAGTTTCAGCCCTTTAATGTTCACCACTTAAGAAAAAAATCCAGAAGGACTGGCAGGCCAGCCTCGAGCAATGCTTGAAAAAGCAGGTAACTCTTGAGTCAGCACATGGGAAAAGAAAACATATTCAATCGTTTTTTTTTGTTTTTTTTTTTTTTATAATGGTCACATTTCCAAGCAGTATTTGGAATGTTACATCAAGTACTGAATTGGTATTAGGCGATGGATACCTGTAAATTAATAGACGGAATAAACATTTACCTACATTTTTTAACGTTTATTTATTTTTGGGACAGAGAGAGACAGAGCATGAACGGGGGAGGGGCAGAGAGAGAGGGAGACACAGAATCGGAAGCAGGCTCCAGGCTCCGAGCCATCAGCCCAGAGCCCGACGTGGGGCTCGAACTCACAAACTGCGAGATCGTGACCTGAGCTGAAGTCAGACGCTTAACCGACTGAGCCACCCAGGCGCCCCTACCTACATTTTTTAAAGGGGTTTAAAAAATAAAATCTCCACTTCCACAATACTCTTGAATTATTCATCAGTATAAAATGGCACTTTAACAAACTCACTTCAAAGGAGAATAACTTCCATGAATACAAGACTTATTTCACCTTTATTTGTGACTTTGCAGAGGTTCAAACCGGCAAATAATAATCAATTTTCTTTTCACATAAAGGGAATTAGTTACTCCACTAATACCTTCAGAACCGTTGTAATAAAAACCTATTATTTTAAAAGGGTAATACAAAAGAGAACTTCACGGTCTTAAGAGACTATGCACAAGTGATAATACTTGGTATTAAAAACCAAGCAACCAACTAACCAACCAACCAACCACTGAAAGTCTGGCTCCCATTCTCTTTCTGAGAGTATTTGGCCTCTGATCATTCTCTTAAGACAGTAGTTTCCAAAGTCTGGTGTGTATTAGAATCACCGGGAGAGCTAACAGAGCACAGGGGAGCCCAGGGGCATTTATATAGGGAATGCCTGGGTCTGTACATCTTTACCAAACTCCCCAGTGATGCTTTCCAAACCAGGCTAGTCAAATTATCCGGGTAGCTTTGAAAAACAACAAATTCCCAGGCTCCACCCCAGGAAATTTTGATTCAGTGGGTTTGAGAAATCTTAAAACATAAAATAAACACCTTATTTAAAAAAAATGTTTTTTTAAACAAACTTCCCAAGTGGTTCTGATTGGTCAGATTTGGGAGTTGCTTACTTAGGATGCTTACTTATCTAAATAAGTGTCTTTCAAAAAATTCTAGGCCTCTGAGTTCATTAAGAATATTCATAACTTTGGGTAAGTTATAAATCACCATCCTGTGAGAATTTAACAAATTAAGCTGTCTAGAAGTGATTTGATACTAAAAACCCTACCCGATTTAGCACTTAAATTACTTAAAGATTTTCTGTCTATCTACTCAGTCCCCTCAGGCAAAGGTCTGTACATAAAATTTGTTTCTTAAGGCTGTTAAGTGCTAGGCACCCAAAGTGCTCAGAAGCAAGTTGCCCCACAGGATTTTGTTCTATTAACCTCTCCCTCTTCCATTCAGACTCCCCGAGCTGTGCGGAACAGACCTATTTCAGGGCACCACGGCCAACTGATGTCATTTGCAGTGTTTCACGTCAGGACACCAACCCAGAAACCTGCTAACCCCACTCCCACCCCGCTGGTAGCGAGATACTGAAAAAAACTAACGTGACAATTGATTCCTTTGGGGGAAGGAAATGCTCTCGCCACACACAATAAGTAGTTGAAAAGCTTGACTATTCTTGAAGCCAAGGTAAGAGAAAGCCAGTTATGACTTTAGAAGCTTCAAAAATACAGTGACTTTTGCGGTACCTCCTGTAGCCCAAAACCCATGGATATCCAGCCGCACTCCTGTGCATCTTGGAATCAGAGGTTCAAATTCAAAGTCCAAGACAGGAAGAATCTGACAGCGATAACCTACGATGAATGTGGGAAATGCCCTTTGCTCTCGTTTTCCTCGCAATCTGAAGTCCTATCAGGTTGAGATATCAACATACATCAAATGGGAAAATGAACGTGAAAAACAGGTGGGGATTCTGATCACAGGTGCCGATTTCCAATGCTTCCCACAAAATCCCGGATCCCAAATGGAGAGATAAGATGAGCTTTCTTACACAGAAGGTGCCAACTGAGTCACAGCAGCCAGCAGCCAGTGGGAGCCCACCTGTGAGAGATGCAGAGATGCATTTGAGTCCCAGGCTTTCCTTAGTGATGATGGTCCTTCCAGGACAGCTGGCAGGAGACAGTTCAAATGCACATGAGATTGCCGGGTGGGCAACCAAGGGAAAGGGATGAAGAGACCTCCTGACAGTGGGAGGGAAACAAGCCAAAAACTACTAGCAGCACGCCCAGCTGGAGGAGGGCTTGGTCTGCAGATTGATGTAGTCCCCTTGGGTGGACAAAGACATATCTTCTCTGGAATTGCTCATCATCTTTTCAATGAGGACTCTAAAAAACAAATAAAAAGTAAGCCTGATAAACCGGGTGGAGGAAAGGGAGGGATGGCAGACAACTGTCTGCCTTATCACCAGATGGCATTCGGTAAAGCCACAACCTTAAATGCCCCTTTGTCCCCAGTTATCTCAGGAGAAAGGACAGCATCCCTGACCTTCCGAAGCTGGGATTCCAGCGGCTCAGTCTGTTCTTGTTTGTTCAGAAACAAGGAAAGAGGGTCCAAGGCAGGGAGCGGCGGCAGAAGACAGGTAAATCTGTGTGTCTAACCCCAGAAGAACATGAGCTACTCACCTCATGGCCTCGTTAATATTTTTGTTCTCCTTGACCGATGTTTCTGTCCAACCTGTGAAACCATTCTCTTTACTGAACCGGTCAACTTGGTCTCGGCTCACCGCCCAGGGGGACAGATCACACTGGCAAAGAGAGTACACAAAAGGCAACACCATAAACTTCCTGAGAGTAGGAACACTGCTCAGATAGTTGCGGATTTAAAACCTTTCCACCAATGGCTAAGAGCACCAGCATCTAAAATCTAGTCAACATTCTCCCCAAAGAAAGTCCCAGCATCCCTTGAAGGGAGGTAGAGATGATTTTGCCAACTTGAGAAGGGGAAATGGATGCCTGGATTCAGAGAGCATTTTAGACATGCTTACTCTCTGACCACAGAGAGAGGCCAGGGGCCATTTTCCTAGATTAACCACATACTTTGTTGGCCAAGAGCAGGCAGGGCACGGGCTCTCCATTAGGCAGCGTGAGCTTGCTGTCCAAGTCCTGTTTCCATCTCTGGCTGTTGGTGAAGGTTGTGGCGTTGGTGACATCGAACATAATAACACAGGCGGAGGCATCCCGATAGTATAGTCGTGTCATGGAGGTGAAGCGCTCCTGCCCTGGGAGGAAAGAAGGGAGCTGTTGAAAACGTGATGCTAACAACTAGTCTCAACCCCCTCCAATACCCTGCCCTTCGTGTCTTCACTGTGGGGGGACAGGGCAGTAGGCACTGTGGCCGAGTCCAGATTCTGTACCCAGACCGCCCAAGTCCAAATCCCCGCTCTGTCATTTACTATCTGCGTGACTTTGGCCAAGTCAAGCTTTCAGCGCCTCAGATTTCTCATCTGCAGAGCGGGGATAAAAGCAGTAGCTTTGATCACAGGGTTGCTATGAGGATTAACGAGTCATTGAATCTAAAATGCCGAGGAAAGTGCTTGGTATACAGTAAAAGTCAGCTATTATTATTATTGTCTCTATTTCCTGGGGATCTGGTTTCTCACCAACGTCAGCTGAAACGCTGGAAAAAGCACCCTCCGTCTGCTGTGAGAGCGCCCACCTATGGTCTGGACAATCCACCACCCTGCCAAGCTGCTCCACCCACAGAGAAAAGGCCCGACATTTATCCAGGGCAAAACACCTACAGAAAACATCTACAGCGACTCATCTTATGTACCCTCTGAGCGACCCAGTCATTCTGGCTCCAGAAAAGCCCTTCTGGGATTGCTACCCCACTTTTTCTGAGGGCTTGCTGATTCAACCAAAATTTCTTCCTTTGTTCCTAATGCATCTTTGTAGCCTACCTGCAATATCCCACAGCTGGAGCCGCACCACCTCTGAGTCAGACCACTGGAGAACCTTCAGAGCAAAATCCACTGAAAATGCACGTAGAATTGAATAAGATTTACCTTTAAAAAATCCATGAACAAACCCGGAGCAAATGTGCAGTTTCAACTAGAGACACATAACTCTAATCCTTTCTATTTACTTTTCAGCTCTCAATGGGCTGAGATGAGTCCACCACACCTGTGGAACAGACAATTCTTTTTTTTTTTTTAACATTTATTATTATTTAAAAAAATTTTTTTAAGTGTTTATTCTTTTTTTTTTTTTTTTTTTTTTGAGAGAGAGAGAAAGAGAGAGAGTGCGCGGGAGGAGCAGAGAGAGAGGGAGACACAGAATCCGAAGCAGGCTCCAGGCTCCGAGCTGTCAGCACAGAGCCTGATGAGGGGCTCGAGCCCATGAACTGTGAGATCATGACCCGAGCTGAAGTCAGATGCTTAACCGACTCAGCCACCCAGGCACCCCTATTATTATCTTTTTAAGTAAACTCTACCCCCAACATGGGGCTCAAAGTCACAACCCCAAGATCAAGAGTCACATGCTCTTCTGATGGAGAGTGTGCCTGGCACAGACAATTCATAACCACCCTCTGAAGGGGTCTTCGGCTTTTATTCTGTCAACAAACTCATCGATTTGTTACTACATCTCTCAGGCTGGGGGACAGGAGGGTGGGAGCAATTGTGAAAACCATTCCTGATCTCAAGCTACACAGTTTCTGGGAGGTCTAGGGGGTTTCCTTAGGGATGATCGGGCAAAAGGGGGAAATGAGGTAAGTGTGGGTAGCTTTTGCATCTTCCACATTCAATTTCGCTGTTGGTTTCTAATCCGATTGCATTACGAGGAGAACACACCCGGGGGGGGGGGATTCTATACCCTCCATAAAGCCCTAGGAATTTGGGGCAGGAATGGGCTAAAGTGCAGGGGTCCCACAGGATTCCCAGGAAGAAGAAAGACCCCACATGGATGATGCTTTAAGAGCAGTGCTGGAATCTGTAGATGCTGAGACTCCAGGAGCTAAGCCTGAAGGAGTCTGCCAGGGGGCCAAAGCCTTTTGATAAGGAGAGAAAATGAATAATTTCCCAGATTTGGAGATACATTTTCCCGCATCTGTGACAGAAATGAAAGCCAGGGGAAATTTAGAATAATTACTGAAAAAAAAAATATAGCCGGAGCCAATTATTCTTTACTAAAGGAAAACCAGAGCAATTGCTAAAAACTAATTAGCGAAATATTTTTTTTTAAGTTTTATTTTTATTTATTGATTTTGAGAGAGGGAGAGAGAGCGTGGGTGCAGGAGCTCAGAAGTTGGGGAGGGGCAGAGAGGAGACACTGAACGCCAAGCAGGCTCTACACCATCAGTGTAGGTGAGATCACGACCTGATCTGAGATGGAGTGGAACGCTTAACCGAGTGGGCTACCCAGGCATCCCTGTATTTTTAACCAAATCCATGAAATAGGGGACCTCATATTATTTAGGAGTTAGGGGGCAAAATGGTCAGGAAATAGTTTTTGAAACTTTAAACCCTAAATTTCGGGGCGCCTGGGTGGCTTAGTCAGTTAAGCGTCTGACTTCAGCTCAGGTCATGAGTTCCAGTCCTGCCTCGGGCTCTGTGCTGACAGCTCAGAGCCTGGAGCCTGCTTTGGATTCTGTCTCTCTCTCTCTCTCTGCCCCTCCCCCACTCACACTCTGTCTCTCTGTCAAAAATAGATGAACATTTAAAAAAATGTATAAACCCTAAATTTTGCTGGATGTTCCTAAGGAGGATGTTTTAATGGTAGTGTTAATGCTTGTTAATTTTTTAAAATTCCATAATGGACACCAGCACCCATCTTCAATATTTACATTAGTGCAGGTTTTTTCCTTAAAAAAAAAAAAAAAAGAGTTCTCTTAATGTAGATAAATGAATAAATGTTGTGTTACTCTCCCCCTTCACCAGCCGTTCCCAGCTAAACACCTTCTACCTAACACAAAGGCATTTCTACCTCTGAGGGGAAAAAAAAAAGTTGAGTCCAAAGCCTGTCCCTAGAAACAAATGAACGAACTCCTTTGTGTTCTCTTCCTTTTTCACCTCCCCAGTTTGAGAGAAAAAAGGGGTGGAAAGATAGGCCAGATAATCCATATATTTCAGATTTCCTGAAGAATTTCTAGGTTGCCTTTATTTAAGCAATCCATGGACAAAAATACACACAGCTTACCAGCCTGGATAAGCATCAGATTGTGGGGGTCAGGGGCTCTCCCAGGTAGGCACCCCCAAACAAAGCTGGGATTCTAGGGGCGCCTGGGCGGCTCAGCCTTAAGGTGAAGCATCCAACTCTTGATCTCAGCTCAGGTCATGATCGAGCAGTTCTCCGAAGGAGCCCCACGTGGGGCTCTGCGCTGACAGAGGGAGCCCGCTTGGGATTCTCTCTCTCCCTCTCTCTCTGCGCCTACCCTGCTCTGTCTCTCTGTCTCTCTCAAAATAAACAAATTTTTAAAAATTATTAAACACACACACACACACACACACACACACACACACACACACACTAGCGTCCTTTACGGCCAGATTAAACACCTTTCTGTTCCTTCATCAGCTGCCTGGAACTCCTGTGAGACGCAGGCCAAGAGCCCCAGCCGGCACCCAACCGGGCCTCCCAGGTAGGAGGGGTGGGGGGTCCCAGCGGCCTCTGCTGATGACACGAATTTGCCCATGACCGCCTGGAAGGTTGCAGGAGACCTGAGTTCACAGTTCCCCGGGGGGAAACGCAACAATTGCGCATTTTCTCATCCTCCCTTCCCCATTCCTCCTCTTCACACCTTCGCCCAATCTCTTCCCCGGCAGTCAGCTCAGGCTGGGTGAACCTCACTGGGGAAACCCAAGAGAAACGTGCAAATCAAACACCGGGCAGTTACCCGCTCCAAGATCCCAGACACCTACTTCCTGACGGAGGAAGGGCCTTCAGGGCTCGAAGCCCCCGGCTCCCCACCCGCAGGGGTCCGCCCCGCCCCCGCGGCGACGTCTCACCTCCCACCGTGGACTTGTAATGTTTGTTGAAGCTGTCCTGGGAGTATCGCTGCACCAGGGACGTCTTGCCCACCGCGGCGTCCCCCACCACCAGCACTTTGAACAGGTGATCGCGTCCGCCCATGGCTGGCGGGCTGGACTGGTGAGGGAGGCGGCCAGTGGGGTGGGGGGGGGGGAGTCGCTTGTTTTAACTCCTTCGGTTCCGGACCCCCTCAAACCGAAGACCGCCCGCTGGAGCGGCTCTGACGAGAAAGCAAAAAGGGAAACTTTGCACTCAACCTAGACGCGCTTCCTCCCCGTGCGGCCGCAGCCTGGGTGGGGCGCAGGGCGCGAGTTCCGAGCCCCCGGGCTGTTCGCACCTTCCCCACCCCCCGACCCCCCCCGCACCGGGCTGCCCAGAAACTGGACGGGACCCAGCGGTGCGTCGCCCACGGGGACTTCCCCGGAGCGGCGCCAGCGGGAGAACCCGGGTCAGCGCTTACACTGATGGGGCCAGACGACGGGGGCCCTCCCCGCCCTGCACAAACCAAATTCCGGGCAAGGAGCTGCTCACACTTAGACCCCGGGGACCCGGGGCCGCCTAGGGCGGCGCGGGGCCCCTTGTCTTCCTCCGCACGCGTCACGTGCAGGGCGGCTTGGGGCACTACATTCCCCAGCTTACCTCCAGGCGAAGAGAAACTAGCGGAGAGCGGAGACTGCCCCGCGAGGCCTCCTGGGAAAGGTAGTTTATGCACTTTTTTTTGTTTTTTGAAACGCTGCACAAAGTTTCAAGGCTTTCAAACCTCTTCGGTGGTTCGGGATCTTACTTTATAGTAAGCCCGGAATGGAAAAGATCCTTCAGAGGCGATTTATTCCACCCGATCTCACCTGCCTCATTCCGTCCCCAGATTTCTCATTAAAGGTTTTATGGAACAAAGGTTAAAAATTGTTCCATAGATTCCATAAATGATTCAACTAATAGAAGTTCCAGACTCATCCCTCATGCTCCCAGCGAAGTCCATTTGCTGTTTCTTTGATCACACAGACAAATCGCCAGTATCTTAGGAACATGAAGGCTAGCTCTTTCATTTGCCATGTGGCTAGGATAAGTCAAGTTCAGGGACATTTGATCAAGAGACTGACCCTTAGAAAAACTTATGCCATTAAATGTCGGTTATTATTATTATTTGATAACTGGCCACAACAGTAAAGGTAGAAAACGAAGAGACAGTTCCTTATTCTCACTTCACAATTCCCAATCTCATCGTTTGAACTGGCAGCTAACTGGAGTCCACTGGGAGTCCTCCTCCATTTGCTGCTGCCGCTGCTCATAAATAATCATTAAACTACACTTTTGCCAGCGATTTAAAAATTTCGGCCTATAACTTTCATGACCTACCCCACCTTTAGTTAAAGAGTTAAGGGGACCTGAGATTCATGGCAAGCAAAATAGCTCTATTTTTCTGGGCTTTTGCCAGAAACAGAAAAAAACAGCAAGCCCTGGGAAACACAGCTATGCGCAGGTCTCTTTAAAAAAAAAATTTTTTTTTAACGTTTATATATTTTTAGAGACAGAAAGACAGAGCATGAGTGGGGGAGGGGCAGAGACCTGGTAACACAGAATCCGAAGCAGCCTCTTGATAGACAGGCTATCTCTTATGACCCTTGAGGACAGAACATCAGCATGATTCATGAGGTATTTGGCCCAAAATGTTTGTTACCCAGGGGGCGCCTGGGTGGCTCAGTTGGTTGAGTCCAACTTCAGCTCAGGTCATGATCTCACAGTTCCTGAGTTTGAGCCCCACATCGGGCTTGGAGCCTGGAGCCTAGAGCCTGGAGCCTGAAGCCTGCTTCAGATTCTGTCTCCCTCTATCTCTGCCCCTCCCCTGCTTATATTCTGTCTGTCTGTCTCTCTCTTTCAAAAATAAATAAACTTAAAAAAAAAGTTTGCTACCCAAGTATGGGAGGTCAGGCTAGCTGCTTATCTGAGAGCCCTTTCCAAGGGTCTCTTCTCAGTTCCCATTGGCTTTGATGTAGCTGATGACCCTTTGACAACTCTTTGGCTTTGTGGTTGGTCCTCTTGTCTCTCTGACCATTACCTTTTTCTTTTATGGTTTCTTTCCACCCCATCACGCCCAAAAGGGGCTATTTTTCTAAGGCTTGATTCTTGGTCCTTGAGCTGATCATTCATTAAACGCCATTCATGAATTGCTCTTGGCTTCAAATATCTCTCAGTCTTGACTTTATTTATATTTTTATCTCCCATCAATTATATTCAACTGGTACTTAAAGGTGCCTCCACTTGGATGTGGTTTCACAGCCTCCCTCTTAGTACATCATCACAAAAATGGCTCCTTTTCTCAGGGTCCCCATTTTTGTCACTGGTCTCATTGTTTCTTTGCTCCACTCAGGTTTCAGACTTCGAGCACTAAAAACAAAACTTTTTTAGGCCCGCCTGGGTGGATCAGTCGGTTAAGTGTCTGACTTCGGCTCAGGTCATCATCTCACGGTAACAGCTATTCCACTCTTTGATTCTATAAATTTGTCTATTTTATTTTATTATTAATTTTTAAATATTTAGTTATTTGAGAGAGAGGGAGCAAGCGGGGGAAGGGGCAGAGAAAGAGGGAGAGAGAGAATCCCAAGCAGGCTCCACACTGTCAGCGCAGAGCCTGATGCGGGGCTCGAACTCACAAACCCTGAGATCATGACCTGAGCCAAAACCAAGAGTTGGATGCTTAAGCCACTGAGCCACCCAGGCACCCCTAATTTTGACTATTTTAGATATCTCATATAAACGAGATCATGCAGTAGTTGTCTTTCTCTGACTTGGTTATTTCACTCCACATCATGTCCTTAAGCTTCATTCATCTTGTTGCTTACTTGCAGAGGTTCCTTTTTCAAAAAGGCTGAATAATATTCCACTGTATGCATGTGCCACTTTTCTTTATTCATCTATCGAAGGACATTTAGGTTGCTTCCATATCTTGGTTATTGTGAATAGCATTGTAATGAACACGGTAGTGCTAATATCTCTTTGATATACTGATTTCAATTCTTTTGCATAAATACCCAGAAGGGAGATTTCTGGATCATATGATAGTTCTATTTTTAACTTTTTGAGGAGCTTTCATACTGTTTTCCATAATGGGTGCAGCATTTGCATTCCCACCAACAGTGGGCAAGGGTTCAAATTTCTCCACATCTTTGCCAACATTTGTCTTTTTTTTTTTTTTATAATAGCCATCTTGCCAGGTGTGAAGTGATATCTCATTGTGGTTTTGTATTTCCCTGATGGTGAGTGACACTGAACATTCTTTCATGTACCTGTTCACTATCTGTATGTCTTCTTTGGAGAAATGTCTACTCAAATCCTCAGCCAGTTTTTAAATCACACATTAGTTTTTTGTTCTTTTGCTATTGCAGACTTTGAGCATTATGAACACTTCCTTTTACACACATCACTTTACAGACTCCTTTTAAAAAAGTCAGTCACCACATCATCTGATTCTTCTTTCAAAAACATTAGTCCACCCACACTTTCTGCTTCCTATTCAGTGCTCTTTTCCTGGTTCAGGCTATCCTTATGTCACACCTGGGTCATCTCCAATAACCTGTTTTTTGGTCTCCCTGATTCGAGTTTCTTTTATCTCAATTCATCTTACACATTGTCCAGGATGATTTCCCTAAAACATCATTGTTCCCTCAACTGTCTACCAACTATCCAAAGACTGGCCAACCTCCCTGAGATGGTATCCAAAACCTTTTTTTTTTTTTTTTTAATTCTTTTCAGTTATTTAAAAAGTGTTTATTTATTTTTGAGAGAGAGAGAGACAGAGACAGAGAATGAGCGGGGGAGGGGCAGAGAGCGACAGAGACAGAATCTGAAACAGGCTCCAGGCTCTGAGCTCTCAGCACAGCGCCGGTCACAGGGCTTGAACTCACGAATGGTGAGATCATGACCTGAGCTGAAGTCAGACACTTAACTGACCAAGCCACCCAGGCACCCGCAGTTTTTTTTTTTTTTTAACGTTTATTTATTTTTGAGAGAGACAGAGAGTCCAAGCAGGGGAGGGGGAGAGAGAGAGGGAGACAGAGGATCCGAAGAGGGCTCCAAGCTAACAGCAGAGAGCCCAACAGGGTGGGGTAGGAGGGCTCAAACCCACGAACCAGGAGATCGTGACCTGAACTGAAATCAGACACTTAACTGACTGAGCCACCCAGGCACCCCAGTATCCATAACCTATGCACTGGCCCCACCCTCCCTAACTTGATCTCAAAGGAGAATTTCCCCTTTGACAAAGTCAGGGTCCTTACACTCTTTAAAAGCCCAATTTCATTTTTGACCTTGCACTTTTGTCTGGTGCCTTACCTATCAGAATACTCTCAGTATTGACATACCTAACTCTTCCCATGCTTCAAGTTCCAAAAGTCCTAAACTTTTGTGTGTATAAGACTCACCTGGGGCACTTGTTAAATGTGGACATTCTGATCCCAGGGAATCTGTCTTTGTGTCTCGTACTAGGGTGACTCCTAGACTAGATTCCATTTTGAGAAATGCTGTTAAGGCCTGACTTCAGTGTCAACTCATTTATGAACATTTCATTTATTTCTGCAGCCCTTATTCATCACCTTAGCATCTACAAGCTGCTTGACTTGTGGTCACGTAAGCATGCGACCAATTTACGATTATTTAACTTATAAATAAGCAATCAGCATGTTGCAAAGTAAACAAGGACTTCAAATACAAAATTTTGGCTTTGGTCCCTGCTGTCCGGTAGAGGAACTTCTTGAAGTTTCCCAAATCAGAAATATGAGGAGCAGGGCACCTGGGTGGCTCAGTAGGTTAGGTGTCAGACTCTCGATGTCAGCTCAGGTCATGATCTCACGGTTTGTGGGATGGAACCCCTCATTGGGCTCTGCAATGACCGTGCAGAGCCTGCCTGGGATTCTCTCTCTCCCTCTCTCTCTGCCCCTCCCCTGCTTACTCTCTCTCAAAATAAATTAATAAACTTAAAAAAAAAAAAAAGTGAGGAGCAAAGATTTAAGAGGGTAGAGTAGCAAGTTCCTGGTGTCCCTGCCAAGTCATAGAGTTTCTATCGAAGGATGACAGTTCCTTTGTTGGGGGGGGGGGTGTATTCTTCTTCTTCTTCTTCTTCTTCTTCTTCTTCTTCTTCTAATTTTTTTTTAATGTTTATTTATTTTGAGAGAGAGAGAGAGCAAGCAAGCAAGCATGAGCAGGGGAGGAGCAGAAGAGCGGAGAGAAAGGGAGAGAATCCCAGGCAGGCTCTGCATTGTCAGCACGGAGCCCAATGCAGGGGCTCGATCCCACAAACCCATGAGATCATGACCTGAGTTGAAATCAAGAGTTGGATGCTTAACCAACTGAGCCACCCAGGTGCCCCCCGGGGAATTCTTTGACAGTAAGTTGCAGATTCCCAGAGAGGCAGAGAAGGAGGGAAAGCACATTCAGGGGGCCTAATGACTGATTTGCATATACGTGTTTGGAACACAAGTCTGTTGGAAGCTAGGGAAAGTGGCCAGCCTTGCTTTGTTACTATCACACTTTCTATAACTGTCTGCCTTTCTCCTTTTTACTTCTCACTTTTTATTTTGAAAATGTTCAAACCCATAGAAAAGCTCAAAGAAGAGTACAATGCATACCAGTATGTCCTTCAGTTGGATTTCAATTTCTAACAGTTTGCCACATCTGCTTTGTCTCTTTGTGTGTGTACTGAACCGTTTGAAAGTAATGCACATTTCATCCCTAAATAGTTCAGCACACAGCTCCTGATGATGAAGTTTACTTACAAAACCAAAATACCATTATCACACCCAAGAAAATTCACCTTGGTTCATGAATATCGTACACAGTGTATATTTATACCTGTCTATAGCCTTGAAATATTTTTTTTCTCATTTTCTTCCTGCCTCTGATCTAGAATACAAAGTTCATGCGTTGCATTTGGTTGTTTTATTTCTTTCGTCATTTTTTTCCCCTAAAGAGTTTATCTAAAAAAAAAATTTTTTTTAAGTTTATTTATTTTGAGAGAGAGAGAGAAAGAGAGAGAATCCCAAGCAGGATCCACGCTGTCAGCACAGAGCCCAACTCTGGGCTTGATCTCACGAACCGTGAGATCGTGACCTGAGCTGAAATCAAGAGTCGGACGCTTAATGGACTGAGCCCCCCAGACACCCTAAAGATTTTATTTTTAAGTAATCGCTACACCCAGTGTGGGGCTTGAACTCACAATCCTGAGATCACGAGTCACACACTCTACTGACTGAGCCCGCCGGGCGCCCCGTATGTCTTTTTAATGTAGAGCTGTGCTGTGTCCAATACAGGAGCCAGTAGCCATGTGTGGTTATTTACATCTAAATTAATTAAAATTAAATACATTTAAAAATCAGCTCATCAATCATACGGGCCCCATTTCAAGGTGCTCAGTTGCCATATGTGAGTCGTGAACGGCCCAGACGTGATTATTTCCACTGTCGCAGACAGTTCTATGAGACAGCATCAGTCTGTAACAATCCCCTGCCTGTTTTTTGCTTTTCATAACATTGGCTTGCTGTTTATTTTATTTTTTTCGTTTTTTTTTTTTTTTTACTTTCTTTTTAAAGAGTCCAGGCCATTCTCTCGTAGACAGTCCCACAATCTGGACTGTCTGTTTTTTCAAGGTTAGATTCTGGAAAAAACGTTTCTTGGCAAGAGCCCTACATGGAGGATGTGGCATACATTATCTTACGGCACTGATTTCAGGTGCCTGCTGGTGATGCCTTCCGTATGAATTCAGTAAGTACTTATTAAAGAAGTGACCCAGCACCAGGCAATCACCGAAGGACTCGGGAGCTTGACTTCAAATAGAAGAGAAAAAGGGTTTGTGTGGTCTCCCGAGCCTCCACCACTGTGCCAGGACAGACAGGAAAAATGCATTGTGACATGAAACGGAGACAGAAGTGACATGGCAAGTGGCCCAGCAGCACGGAGGGAGGAGAGGGACGGACCCAGGGCAGGGTGAGCTGTCCCTCAGCCCCAAACTCCATGCTCGTTTAAATGATTGTAACTTTTTGGTGATTGCTTTGGGCACAGGAAGCAGCTTGGTGAGATGCCCGTGACCTAGCTGAGCATTCAGCTGGAAGGCTGCACAGCAAGGTGCCCTAGGAAACCCTCTAGAGAGAGGCTGGCAGGCTCACAGAGCCACATGCCGCTCGCTCCTCCGTGGGCTTGTGCCCCGAGTCTGGGGTTAACTTTGCGCCTGGGAATATGTAGGGAAAACATCAAACTCTAGTTTTTACGGTTTTGTTGCCACATTCCCCTCCTCGGAAGGATACCCTCCCTTCCACCCCAAATAAGGACCAAGGAAAGAAGATAGAAAAAGGGCAGAAGCTAGAGGGGAAATTTTGGTTTAAAGAACTGAGCGTGTGGTCCCAACTGTCTATGTGGCTCTGAGGAAGTCACATCTGTAAAATGAAGGTGTTTCCTTCCAATGCAGATGTTTCTGTTCTAATTTTCTCTGTCCTTCTAACTCTGCCAGAGGTGAGGAAGGCAGAGATTACTGTGCCTATAGGCCATCCTTAGTTACCGACTGCCCCTGCCCCTCCACCAAGACTTGGAAATACCACGGTCTCCCTAGCCCTCTCAGAATTAAACTCTAAAATGAACATTGATGATGGAGTGCCTGGGTGGCTCAGTCGGTTAAGCATCTGACTCTTGATTTCAGCTCAGGTCATGAGCTCAGGGTCATGAGTTCAAGCCCCGCACTGGGCTCCAGGCTGGGTGTGGAGCCTGGTTAAAATAAAATAAAATGAACGTTAATGAGAAGTCCCCGGGCAGGAGATTGACTGAAGGTAGACGTATATCTAAAGAAGGAAGGCACTGATGTGAAGGGAAGTTGGTCAACCTGAGAGGCAGAGAGAGGAGACACTGAGAGAATAGCGGCCACACCTCTTTGGGCTTTGGTGGAGACCAGAGTCTTAAGGGAGTGTCTGGCCGCCAGTCAGATGTCCCTATTGCGGAGACTCATGCAGCTGACTGATGAGACCTGGTGCCATTATATCTTCAAGTTACAAAACTAACTTCTCTGTTAGGATTCGGAACTCTCTGGGTCCCTTCCAATCATCGGCCTTCCCGGGTTTGGTCTTTGGTCTGATGCACAGGGCTCCGTGAGTTGGTGGGTCCAAGTCAGCCTCCCTGACGTGATTTCCGGGTGGGATTGGGTTTCTGAGCCTCTGAGGATGAAGCCGGGCTCAGGTTCATGGTGTGTTCATCCAAAGGAGACCTGTCTGTGAAGCCAGCCAGTCCTCTTCCCTGCACAGCTTGGTCCAACTTGCGCTGTACCCTGTCACCAAGGAGTAATGTCTAGGGTCTGGGTCTGTCAGCTTCTTGGTTTACTAGCTACTTCCTCTCATCCCAAACTCTGTATTCTCAGTATTTCTCTTCTCATTTTGCTATACCACCAATTCAGTCGACATTATAAAATAATAATAAAAGCTTCTATTTATTGGATCTTCTGTGTGCCCAGCAGCCCCACAAAGAAAGCATTATTGTCCTGTTCTACCAATGGGACAACTGGGGGATCGGAAGCGGCTAGTTATGCCCAGCAGCTGAAAGAGGTAGGATTCAGATTTCTGTCTACCTCTAAAGCTTGTGCTTAACTGTTATCATTTTGACAATTAAGCTACATGAGGAGACTGGGGAGACGTCCCAGAAGAAGCCTACAGCATCCTTCGCGTGTTTTCTAGGTTTCCTCATTCTGAAAGTGGACATCCGGATTCTTACTTACTGAGGTCGAAGAATAAGATTCTGCCTTGATTGGAGAAAGCAGGCTAGCATCGTGCAGGGTTAGAGCAGGAGAATTCCAGGGATGCCCTGGGGCATCCCAGTGGATTCTCACTGCCATCTTTGACCCCGATACAGGAAGGAGATAACCCAGATTCTCAGCAAAGCAAGACACAAGACACACGGAATGTAGAAGCATGGGTTGGGCCCACGATGCGTTGTTCTGTTCTCCACAGCATGGGAGTTACCAGGGAGAAGGATCTGAACTGCACCCCCAGCTTGGGAGTGGTTGCCCCAAGAGTACCTCAGGCATTGGCGACATTCCTCCACCCCAAGCTTCCTGAACTTGTACAGAAGGACGGTTTGGATCTTGGCCTGGCAATCCAGAGATCTTAGTAAATATTTCATATTTGACAGACCATTTATTCTCTTGAAGCTTTAGTGTCCACCAATTTCTAACTCCTAAAAAATCAAACGCTCCATTTCTTTTTTTTTTTTTTTTAACATTTTTTATTTATTTTTGGGACAGAGAGAGACAGAGCATGAACGGGGGAGGGGCAGAGAGAGGGGAGCACAAAGAAACCCAAACGAACGTCAGGCTCTGGGCTGATGGCTCGGAGCCTGACGCGGGGCTGGAACTCACGGACCGCGAGATCGTGACCTGGCTGAAGTCGGACGCTTAACCGACTGCGCCACCCAGGCGCCCCTCAAACGCTCCATTTCTGAATTATTTGTGAGGTCCTCAACAACTTAGGTAATGTACTTGAAACTCACACATGTGACAGTCTGTGGGAGAGTCAAGGACAGAAAAACATGGGGTTGTCCTGGGCTGACCACAATCTGGAGCTCCCTTAAAGCAATGTTCTCTACTTGTTCATTTCTTTGATAGGAGCTAAGAGAAAATAATTTCTATAATGTTCAAAATAGGGAACTTTTGCCACGCACTGAATATGACATAACATTTAAACTTGTTTGGGATTGTTTTAACTTAAAAAAATCACCAATAGCTAGGCAGCCTTAGTCACCCACACTTAACTAAACATGAATATTCCCATAAAGTCTTTCAAATTATGTTTAAAAAATCTTTGCTGGCTGGCCAAACCGTTCTCGCTTTTCTGCAATTTCTGTTTTCTCTCTAGCTTTTTTTGTTTGTTTGCTTGTTTGTTTTAAATTTCCAAGCCAGTCATTTTCTTGGGAGCCACACTGAAAGATTTTATGTCTAGATAATGTAATAAGATACAGTAGAGTACAGTAAACAGCGCTCTATTGTACAATATTCAGTTTCTGGATTTTAGCTGAAGGAGAGAGGATTCCAGGAGACTGGCAGCTGGCAGCTCTCAGGGTTGGTGTTGTTGCCTGTAATTATGTTGCAAAAATATCATCAGGGATAGACTGGCGCCTGGGAGGCATGTTTTTAAATGTCCACTGGAAGATATGATCTATTTCAGTAGACAATTAACATGGTGCAGTAATGTGAGGTGTCTCATGGGCAAAATTGAGATAACAGGCTCCATATTTCTGATCACTTCGGCAATGCTTTTGTTTTCTCTATATAGGGCACCTTGGCTAGCTGTTTCGTCTGGCCCCGAGGCAAGGTGGGAAGGCACTGGGCTGAGAGAAACCTGGGTGTGAATACATGACCTTGGGCAAGATACTTAACTTCTCTGAGACTCTACTTCTCTCTCATAATATGGTGATAATATTGCAGAGTTATTAGAGATAATACTGGAGTTGCAAATGAGGCCATTATTTAAAGGTATACTGTATAGTATAATATACTGTATGTTAAAACATTGTACAAATAATAATTAATAAGCAATTATCCTCTTATTGTTAACCCTTAACCACCTTACTAACGTATTGCTTCTTTGAAGAGTTAGTCCGAGAGCCTGGGCCTGTTATAAAACGCTGATTTTTTAAAATGTTCTCACAAAAAAAAAAAAAAAAAAAAAAAAAAAAAGTAAATACGTGAAGTGATGAATGTATTAATTAACTCAATGGGGGGGGGATCCTTTCACAACATATACATATATCAAATCATCATGTTCTATAAATATTTTACAAGTTTATTTGTCAATTTTACCTCCATAAAGCTGAAACAAACAAACAAACAAGGCTGATTACTGGGGTGAGTAATGCTCGGCATTTAGTATATGCTCTGTAAGATTGTCCCACGTCCTGTGGGGCAAGTGTCCCGGGTGGACAGCGGTTCCCAGCGGAGGCTTTGGAGTCAGACAGACCTAGGGGGAGCCGCACCGGGGCTCTGCTCTTCCATATCTGCCATCTCAGAAACGTTGCTTTGTCACAAACGTGTGTGTCTGTGTGCGTCTGCTAAGGCTGTGTCACGCTCTGCCCTCCAAACTCCGGTCACATGGAACTCTCTGTAGTTCTCCAAAGCTTCAGGCTCACTTCCCTGCTTAGCATATTGCTCCCTCTGCGAGATGGCTCTTTCCCTTCCCACTTTCTGCTAACTCCTATTCCCCCTGACTTCCTCCAAGACTTCCCTGACTCTCAAGACTGGGTTAAGCGTCTTCCCCATCTGCCTGCTCCCGTAGCCACCCTGCATTTACCCCTATGGTCACTATATTGACATTGCTTTGTCATTGGCCGACCCCCCCCCCCCCCCCCCGCCCTTTAAACAATGACTAGTATTTTGGGGGTTTAGTGTGCTAGGCACAGAGCTTGGTGCTTTATATGTATTACCTCGCCGAAATCTCCTAGCAATTGTAGGAAATAGGTATTAGTACAGATGAGAAAACTGAGGCTCAGAGAGGATAAATGATTTGCTAACGTCACACAAGTGCAAGCAGAAGATCGAGGATCTGAACCAAGGCCTGTCTGGCTCCAAACACTTCGAAGGCCATTGTAAATTTCTAAGGGCTTACAGGGCGGAGCATAGTGAAGGCACCTGGTAAGTCCTCAACAAATCCTAGCTGTTATTAATTTGACGCAACCAGACCGTCAGCTCTGCAGGGAAGGAATCTTAACCCATAGACGCTTGTGCCCCTTAGCACGATACCCCACCCGAGGCCAACTCAGTGCGTGGAAGGCGAGGACACTGCACGGACTTCTGGAATAAGTCCCAGAGCACTGCTGATCGTTTTGCAATAAATGACTGATGTGTGCGTTTTAGCACACAGCTCTGTATGTAAGAGATGTTTCATTTCTTGTCATACTCTGGCCTCTTGCCACTGCTGGGCGAGGAGGGGGTGGGACTACTGAGGGGAGGCTAAACAGCTGGAGCTGCTTCAGGGTGAGACACACAGGAACCGCCAACCACCTAAATAAACGTCCTCTTTATTTTACCAAATATAATTTATCAGTTACGTTGACATTTGTCAATTCAGTTATAGTAACTATAAATAATCCTCTTAAGACACAGTTCTGTAACTCTTTAAGGATACAAGAGTAAACCAATGTTGCTCCTCTCAGCCAGGCCAAAATGACATGCAGTTTGTGCAATCAGGGGAAAAGAAACGAGTCTTCCGGGAAAGTCCGCTTCATTTTCTTTCCCTTTCATCCCACAGTCCTCCCTCTGCTCACACACTGAGGGCTTGGGGCACGCCTACCTTCCTGCTTTTTCAGCAAAGGAGGATGCTCCCGAGTCTCCAGGGCGGCCTGGCTGAACTCCAGGGACGAGGAAGGGGTGAGTGACTGGGGGCAGGGGTGACCGGGGAACACAGGGGCACAGCCTCGGGGGCAGAGGACTTGGTTTTGGTGCCTGTACAAGAAGAGTCTGTGTGCAAATGTGTCTGGAGGTGGAGGGCAGGATAAAAGAGGGCCTGAGGGAAGAGCAGAAACAAGGCTGGTGTTAACGAACTCTGCCAGACCCGGCCCCAGCTAGATAACCGCCCCCCCACGGTTCCTTCCAGTTCTAAGACTCCAGAAAGTGGCCTGGGCGGAAATGGAGGGACAGAAAAGATAGTCTCTGGAGGTACAGGCTGAGTTCCTGGGATGAGACCTGGTGTTGGGAAGACACAGGGTCAGTGCCTAGCCTGCTGCTGGAGGCGGGCCCTTCCGGCTAGAGAGAGGAGGGTTTATGGGGGCGGGGGAGAGAGAGGCTAGAAGAAGCCTGCATCCAAACGCTCGGCTATGCACACACGTGAGTGTGGACAGATTTCCGATCTGGTCAGAGTAATGGGCGGGGGCGGATGAGGAGGCTCCCGTGTTCCCCAGGTCTTGCACTAGGCAGAGCAGAGGAGCAGCAGCTGGTGACGCCCAGCCTACCAGGTCGGAATCGTCTTTTGGGTGGCTGGCAGGGGGAAGAAAAGGTGAGGAAGGCTGGTTTAGGGAAGTGACCTGCTGGCTGAGCAGTGGGGCTGGGGGCTCCAGCTGGGGTCAGCACTGCACGGAGGCGGGATCTAGAGGCAGCGCCTGGCCTGATGACACAGATGGAAACACTTCCAGCGAGGAAGCTTTCTCTGTCACCCTGGAAGGGGCACACGGCCTTTGTGTCGGGGAAGCAGGGGAGCTTAGAGCCGTTTCCCTGACCGCCGGCATGGTTCCTAACACGTGCTCGGCCCTCCATCAGTATAGCTCAGTGAATGCTTCAGACCAGGCCTGCACATGAGCTCCTCTTGGGGAGGCTGTGTATTTGTTGAATGAGTGAATGAATGAATGAATGGATGGATGATGAATGAGGGCAGAAGCCAAGAGAGAAGACCCTCCACAGCAGGATGGCATGAGTGATTTCAGGAAGGGACAGAGTCGAAGGTGACGATGTGAAATGCCCTCGGGAGAAACAGCGACAGTGAGCCACCCCGGCCGCCCTCCACCTCCCAGCCACCCTCCACACACTCATTCCCTGTCCCTAATCTTGGAACCCAACCTGGAAAGCTCTGGAAAAGGTGGTGTTGAGAGACAATTAGACACAAAGATTAAACAGAGATAAACAATCGGTCCTCTGGGCCCAGGGAGGATGTAGATCTTGGTAAACCTGTTGGTGGACACGGGTCAACAGGAAGACCAGGACCCTACTCATTTCTTCCCGGATGTGACAATCAATTGGAAAAAGATCAAAGGGAGGGGTTGGTGGTGTTTATCAGACAGCTGGGTAAGGGGCGTGTGTACAATTTGAATAGTCAGTCTGCCTCACTCTTTTTGGGACCGAGAGAGAATAGGGTTAGGATTACACAGGGCCAGGAGCAGCTATCTCCTTCCTAGTGCTTTGAAGTTGGTCCGTTTATAGAAAAAAATATGTGTGTGTTTTGGAGGAACGGGGGTGGGGAGGGGGGAATGATATTTATCTCTCTGTTCAATCAAAATGAAAAAAAAAGAAGGAAAAGAAACCCAAAAAACCAGAACCCACTTACAAAGGGTTTCTCATTAGGGCCATGACCGAGTTTGCTAAAGCTAAACCAGATGCCCCCAGATCCCAGACAGAAACCCCTGCCCCAATCCACATCGCCTGGAGGCACCCACCAGGAAATTGCACTTGGTGATTGTCTCAAAAATCTACTTGTACTGCTCATCTCAGTCCATCTGTCCTGTCTGAATTCTTGCTATACAAACTTGGCTCAATGTATAAAAATTCCCATTGAAAATAATGAGAATTCAGTATCAAAGTGAAGTCCCTAGAAAGAGGTGGGAGTGTGGAGTGGGGCTGGGGGAAGGGGAACAAAAGAAAAAACTCAAACAGAAAGTGCAGGAGGGGTGGGGGAAAAGGTTGAGTGACCAGGCTAGTCCCCAACATCTGTGTCTCGGTCCCCAATGAGCCAGAGGACATGGAAGCTGAGTGCTAGGAGCCCAGTGCCAAGCAGGTCCCCCAGAGCTGTCAAGTACGGGATGGAGAAGTTGTCTGGGTCCAGGCCCCGGCCCCACATCCAGTGCACCATCCAGTCCGCGATGTACAGGAGAATCAGCACCTGGGGAGACAGAAGGGCCCGGCCTATAGCCATCCCCTCTCTCCAGGGGGAGCCAGAGGCCACGCGATGGAACACACCCATTGCCTCACAAGGCTCGGCTATCCACAGTGGGACAGCTCATCTTTCCACCCCTGCATTGTTTCCAGTCCCAAACGAGAGACTTCGTAATCTAAATCCTACTTATTGCAGAAATTCAGCGCTCTTGCCTCTAATTCTGGGTCATCCTATTCTCGGGTCCCTCCAGCGCCTGCCATGTCGGCCTCTCCGGGAGCCTGGCAAGGGGCTGGGGACTGGAGCTGGCTTTCCATACAGGGGCTTCTCCACGGAGCAGAGCAGAGCAGAGCAGAATAAGGACAGCATTTGAGGCTGCTGCCAGCACACTTGTACCGTTGTCTAAATAACAGTCGATTATCCCAAGCTAGCTTCCTCCTGCCCCTTTCGGTTCTGCTGCCGTGGGCTCCTGGACAGCAGGTCTAGCTTAACATTAGCCCTAGCAAAACAGAATTACGAGTCTGTCAGCTGGATGTAAACCAGAGCACATATCAATTCAAAACACATTTTGGATCATCTGCTGCTTTGATTTATCTGGGCCCTTACTTCCCTCCCACTTCTACAGATCAAGAATGATCTAGATTAGAACTTTGCGAGGGGGCCCCAGGACCAGTAGCGTCAACAACAGCTGGGAGCTGGTTACAGAGGCAGAATCTCAGGTCCCCCTCTTGATCTTCTAAATCGGAATCTGCATTTTAACAAGATTCACGTACACTTTTAAGTTGGCAAAGCGCTTGATGTAGAACACTAGAGGAGAGTGACGCAGGACCGTGTCTTCTATATCCTCAGCATCATTTGGGCTCCCTAAATGCCCGCATCTGCGTGCGAATGAAGAGGTTTCTACCCGTAAATCTCCAACACAGTCATTTGGGAGGTTTTGCTCTTAACCATATTTTGCAAAAACTGGTATGTAAATTCTGCCCTGAGGGGCTCAGTTGCAGGAACCGGAGGCCCTCTGGGGATCCTGAAGCCAGAACCGATACCTAATTTTAGGCAAACTTGGTTGTTCTCTCGAAGGCAGTCAGAGGTTACAGTTCAGCACCCTGCACGTTCCCCCTTGCCTTGCACACAGCAGCCTTGTACGTGGCCTGCCCCTGGCCCTGGGTGAGGGCCGGCCCCCCCCTTCCCGCCCGCTAACTTCGCACCCTTCCCAGCAGTTGCAGAAGAGTCCCAAATAAAGAGTGTGGCCAGGAGGACTTCAGGACAAGCTTCAGGAAGGGCACGGCAGCAGCTGACCCCTCATTCCAGCCTCCAGAGCCAGCTCTAGGACACATGGCTGAGAGGAGGGGGCAAAGTACGAAGGAAGAACCTTTACAGTGGACTAAGTGCCCAGCTCTGGCCCTCCACAGGCCTAGAGAAGAGAGCAGAGGTGAGGGTGCCTCCAGCTGGCCCCAAATGGGGAACAGAGCCAAGGTGTATCCTTCCTGATGGAGGCCGAGGGCTAACCTCCAGCCACAGACCCTTGGCGTACCCACCCCCGCTTTCCCAGCAAGGGCACTTAACCCAACTTGCAAGGGAACGTGCTGCCTAGGTAACTGCCGCGGGGCAAGAATGGATGGTTGATTCCCAGCCCAGCCCTTGGTAAGACGTCCCAACACACAGCCTTTTCAAGGTGTGGGGTGAGGGGCTGGAGGGATAAGAGGTTCCCAATGGTGGACTGGTTAAATGAAATCAGGTCCATCTATCTATACGATAGAAGACCGCAGCCATCAAAGAATCAGGGTGCTCTTCTCTTTATGTGTCGACGTGCACTGACCTCTAGGATAAACTGTCAGGTGAAAAAACAGGGTGTGGACAGTGTGCTACATGTGTGTACAAAAAAAGGGGGGGGGGAAAGAAGAAAAATTATGTTTGTATAAATACAGAAAAGGTTGAAGGATCTACAAGAAACGGATGACACGGGTGGCCAGAAGGAAGGGACTGGGTGGCAGAGAGAGGGCAGAAAGGAAGAGCACTCATTATGAACCTTTAAAATGTTTAAGCTTGGCACAGTGGCAGTATCGTAGCCAATGAGGTTTATCCGAGGCGCGATTAGTGCTAATTAAAATGTTTTGAACTATGGGGCTGTTATTACCGGTCGGAAGTCAGGTCTATAGAAATTGAAACTGTAATACTAGGGTGAGCGTGGCTCCAAAGGGATAGCGTAAGGCGGGGCCTGTGACGGAGGAACGGTTCTGTGGCGACGATACACAAATCTACGGCACGGAGACAGAACGGCATGGAACTAAACACACGCGTGCCATGAGTGTATATAAAACTGATGCAGTCCGTGGACCGTTCAGACCCTCACTGCCTGGTCTCGTTACTGTGCTGAGTTACGTGAGATGTTACCGCCGAGGGAAACTGGGTGAACAGTACACGGGATCTCTTGGTACGTGTTTTTTGCAACTTCCCGTGAATATATAATTATTTCGAAATAAGAGGTTGCAAAAAAATGGAATATTACTAGCAGGGAGAGAGTGTATTGTGGTCCAGGATGGCAAGGCTGGGCAGGATCCTAGTGTGGTGGTGCTGACATTTTTTTTTCCAAGCCGTGAAACCCTCCGTTCGAATGACATCTCCTGAGGAAGGCCAGCACGCAAAACAGCCAAGTGGAGCTCCGTGGCCAGGCCGGTGGGGGTGGCGCCCAGGCCCACCTGCTCGGCACCCTACAGCCACCACCTCGGGTCCATTCCTCTCAATTTACAAATGGATCACTGAGGCTCAGAGACGTAAAGCAACTGGGCCAAAGTCACACAGCACGTTCGTGACTCTGCTGGAACTGCAGCCTGTTCTCTGAGCCCCTGAGCCCAGTGTTTCCTGGCCACCCGGTCCCAGAAGAAGTGGTGGCAGAGTGTGTGGCAGGCCCTCCCACGCCCCTGCCGTCCGTACCTGGAGCAGGGCAGCTGTCATGTAGAAGATGATGAAGATGAGCGTAAGAGTGGTGTGCCCGCCCTGCATACAGCTGATGGTGTAGAGGAACACCAGGTGTCCTGGAACCACAAGGAGGAAGAGGACCCGGGCCGAGCGAGAATTCACATCTGGGACCAGGGGAGAGAGGGGGTGAGGAGGTGAGGAGGAGGTGCCCTGGCCCCGGAAGGCCTTTCAGTCAGGGGACACCACACTACGCTCCAGGACAGCGGGGCTGTCTCTGCTCTCCACGCCGTGGTCCCCAGCCCCCGTGGCGTCCCAGGAAAGGACCGTCTTCCTGCCTGGGATCTGCTCTCCAGAGAGAAGGAGAAGCTGCATATGTAGGCCCCAGCTGGTTCTCAAGGGAAGCTCACTGAGTGCCGCCCCCTCCAGAGCCGGAAGGGACTGGGAGGCTGGGACTCTGCCATTACCAGGACTGAAGAAGGTGGTGCAGGGACTGGGGCAGCGGCGGGGGGCTTGCTCCGAGTTCTCCCCTGGCATCCCGTTCATGTGCAGAAAAGTGGAGATGCGGCTGGCCTGCACGGCCACCAGATTGCCCCCGACACCTGCAGAGAGACAGAAGGGGAGTGAGGAGTGGGGAGGGCAGGACACACTCACCAGTCCCCCGGGGAAAAGGGATACACTGAGGAGGAAGACCAAGATGCCCCCATTTCCAGGGAGTCTTCCAGGCTCCTTCCGTCCTCCCCGCTATGGAGACGTGGCAGTCCCATGCGCCCCTCGGGTGGCCGAGAGTGCGGGAAGGGGTGCAGGCCGATCTGTAGACTCAGGGAACCTGAGCCCCTGCTGTCCCACCCACACGGCCGAGGCGACAAGGCCTTGCCTTGCCTTGCCTCAGCCCCTCTCCTCAGCTCTGAGCAGACCCAGGCAGCTCCTGCCCCTGTGCTGGTTCCAGGAACTGATTTCAGGTCTCAGGTTTGAGCTCTGGACTCTGGAATCTGGTACCTCTCCTAGGAACCGTGCTGGTTTATTGTTGCCCCTCCCACCGCTGACCTACTCCCTGCTCTTCTCAGCCTTGCTTGGAGCTCCGAGAGGCTGACTTCTACAGACTACATCACCCAGGCTGCCCTGCTGGCTGCTTCTAATCGGGTTAGTTCAACAGGAGGCACCAGTACCCCAGTCAGAGACGAGGGGGTGGGGGGGAAGGAGAGAGGGGTCAGGTATGTCTTTCCTTATCCCAATCTGCTTTTAGGTAGAGGCTTACCCCTGCTGGGGGCAGAGGTGTGGTCCCTCTGGGCTCCTATAACACTGTTTCCTCCCCTTGACCCTTGAGGACTAGGGCTTCCTGTGGTTGCTAATCTGTGTGTCCTTCCCCTGCTCCCTGCTCTGTGAGCAGCCCCTTCATTAAAGTCTTGAACTCTCTGAGCGGGATACTCTTGCCCGCCGGAATCCCGACGCAGAGCCCCCCACACCCTCCTCTCCTGCTCCCCTCCGTTCCCCCGGCGCTGATGCCAAGACCTCACCATTAATCACAGGCGTGAAGACGGCCATCCCTGCAAAGTTGGGGTCCGAGACAGTCTTGTCCAAGATGAGACCTCCCACACTACACAGACGAAGGCAAAGTGACACAAAGATCACCGAAGGGTTGTGCTTCGGTTCCGGGGATGTCAGGCACAGGCCCATCTGGCCTCGGGGAGGAAGAGGAGGTGCTCCCAGGCTCCCCGGTCTCCCAGGCCTTGCCCCCTTTGCCAGAACCAGTTGCTGCTTATGATATTCAGAGCTGGCAGAGCGGCCCCAGAGCTAACTGGTGGCACCGGGTCAGGCAGCCGCCTCCTGTACCCGCCCCGCAGGTTGGCTGCAGGAGCCAAGGGCGACCTGCCCGGGAGGGCCGCCTGGTTGTGCCTGCTCGGTGTTCGTTTCCCCTTGTGGAAACAGCGCGGGGCTCTTCCTCGGGAATCGCCTCTCTCAAACTCAGTCACTGTGGTTCGGGTGACACTGCTCCAACAACGGCCAGGCCCCCGGGCCCGGCCAATCACGGCATCGCTTTCCCGCAGCCAGAGTGATGGGCTCAGGCAGAGCCGTGTGACTGGCTGAGAGCCGGTGAAATTCTGTAGTGGGACTTTGTGGAACTGTGGAGAGGCTTCCTCCCACGGGAGTTAGTAAGAGTAAGGAAAGTATGAACCTGGAGCTGCAGGCCATCACAGGGAGAAGCGGAGCCGAGAGGCGGACAGTAGCGGAGCCCTGATGCTATCGCTGATGCGCCTGAGCCCAGCCGGGCCTTTTTAGTTCCCTGAGCCAGTGCGTTCTGCTTCTCAGTGCAACCCATTTCAGATGGCTTCTGTCACATGCAACAGAAGGCCATGGAGCCGATACACTCTTGAAGGCATTTCTAGGGTCAGCACCAGACCGCTCCCCTTTTCCCAGGGCTCCCCAAGGACTCTCTGGCAGGGTGGGAGGAGGGTGAGGGTGCATACGAGGGCCTGAGCCTACCTGCTGATGGCCATGGCAATGATGACGGGCTCCCAGCCTGAGTACAACACCTCCCTTGTGGCTGGGCTCCGTCGGGCGAGCACCACCCAGACAGGCAGCAGGGCCACGAAGAAGGCACACACCAGGGGGTAGATGTATTGCCAGTCATCTGAGAGAGGCAGAGATCAGAGGGAGGTGAGCACCGCAGCTCCCTGCTCAGGCCTCCCCCGGCTCGGCCTGCCAGTGTGCCGGCAGATCCACGGGAACGTCACCCTAGGTGCCTGTAAACACATGACCTCATTGATCCTCCTTGTAAGGCCAGGACAGAGGTGGGGCCAGCCTTTTCCATTCTGTCGATGAGGAACACCAAGCTGAGAGCTCCCCAGGCATGGGGCTCGTTAGGGGCAGAGACCAGATTCCAGCTTCCTTTGCTTTGATCCCCAGAAATCACTAATTCCCCTCCCCTTCTTCACTCTGCAAGCAGATTCCGGACTTCAGTTCCTTTCCCTCACCCCTTCCACCTTTACGCCTCCAAGGCAAGTAGGAATCCACCGGATCAGGCGAGAATAGATTTCTCAGACCCTTTTCCCCGTGCCCCTGCTGCCTGCATGCATTGGAGAGTACTTATTAGCCTCTGTCTCCGTGCTCGGGAGTTATTACAAAACTGTGTTCCAACCAGATAGTTAAGAACTTAGAGGAAATCCTTACACGCCGGTAAACCCACTGCCATCTCTCCCAAACCCCCCTACCCTGGTCACACCCTCAGTGGCCTCAGCCTCACCCAGCTCCAGGTAGAGTCCCCAGCTGATGCCTGAGAGCAGTGCCAAGGTGATGAGGTCACCCAGGCTGGCGGCAATGGGCGTGGCCACATTGTCTGGGTTGATTCCAATCTTTCGGGAGCCAATGATGACTCCAATCATGATCATACCTGGGGAGGAAGGGGATGGGCCGGGCGGGGCAAGAAGAGATAAAGGGGTATCAGCAAACAAAAGGAGAGATTGGAGGTGCCAGGCTGACACCCTGCCCTTCTCCTCCTTCCTTACCCAGTACCAGGGAGGCGATGAAGGCCGTGGCCACGCTGCTGGCACACAGTAGGAAGGCGTGTGGGATGCTGAAGTGGCCGTCAGGGATCCAGCCAAAGACAACGGCTGCGATGGATGCCAGGAAGCCCACCACCGTGGCCTGCACCTGAGGAGGGAGTGGTAACTCAGAGAGTGGGGGGGAGGGGGTGGGGGCACCGAGAGATTCCTAGCACCGGTCACTGAGCACTTAGCCAGACCTCTTCTTGGCTCTCGGCAGCCCCAGGAGGTAGGCTGGGCTGGACTGTGCAGTCCTCCCGGGCTGGAATGAAGTCTTTATTTATTTAGTTTCACACCAGACACTAGTACTGGGCAGTGCACCCTGCAGGCGCCCGGGACGTGTTACTGGCTGGATGACTGTCCCTCTGGGGATTGGGGTGAGGCTCAGCAGAGCCTGAGCCTTCAGTCCACAGACAAGGCCTGGGACTCCAGGGGTAAGACTCCCAGTCTGGAAGCTGTGTAGCTTCACGTGGTCGATGGCACCCCAGCACTCCTGAGTCTGATCTGTGGGAACTCACACCCAGTGGACCCCTGCGGGTCGAGAACTGACATGGGGCCTGCTGGGACCCTCCCCATCTTGGCCGTTTTCCTGAGAAACTTGGTTACCTCCTAGAGCTGCTTCAGGAGACGCCAGCTCGGCAGGATGCTGGAGTGTCGCTCCCAAGCAGGCTGGGGCTGACCTCAGTCGTTCAGATTCCTGACTAAGGGGGAAGCTTAGCCCACCCTCTCTGGTCTCTGCTTTCTTACCTGGATGAGGGCCATGTTCCCCGTGATCATCCGCCAGAGCTCCTTGGGTGTGTCCATGTGCCCAATGTTGGCCTGGGAGAGGGAGGGCGAGGGGCTGGAGCTCCAGGCTGGAAAAGGCCTGCAGCTCCGTCTGTTAGGAACCTGCCTGGATTAGGAGGCAGTGCATGTGGCCTAAGACTCTGGGACCAGGGCGTAACCCCCAGGGAAAGTGAAGCAGCATCAAGGGGGCCGGGAGAGGGAAGGAGCTAAAGAGCCTGAGCTGCTGCAGCTGGGGGCGGGGGGCCGGAAGGGGGCTCCCAAGGCAGCCCCCTCTTCTCCTTCTCGCCTCCTCTCAGGACAGCCGCTGAGCAGAGGCAGAGTCCATCCCACCGGCTGCCCATCTGGGCGGCCCATTCCAGTGTGGGTCAGAATGACCCAATCCCTGGCTCTGAGGCCCGCTTGCCATCCTCGGGCAGGAAAGGTCAGCTGCCGGTACAGGACTGGGGCTGCAAGAGGGTCTGGGAAGAAGCGAGGTGGCGTGGGAGTAGGCCAGAAGTAAGGCAAGATGGGGTGGGCTTGACCGGCTGCCACTCTCTCTGCTGCCCTCTCCGGACTTGGAGCCGTGCGGGACATCCCTGCCAGCTGGCTGCCCAGCCTCCTGAGTTTTATTGCTTCCCACCTCCCACCCTGTGGCCCTGAATCTGGTTCCTTCTCTGAACCGTCATGGCTGATCTCTGGGGCTGTGGGGAGGGGGAGTGATAAGCAGCCCCCTCCCTGTCTATTCACTTGATGAAGAGTAAGCGGCAATGGGGGAAAGGGAATGGGATGCGAGGGGGGCTGGGAAGGCCTGGCTCTGCTCCTGCCCAGCTGTGGAGTAGGGCTGGAGATCAGAGGAGGCCCCCATCTGTGCAGGTCGAGGGACCAGCATGACGCTTGCCTGTCAAAGCTGCACAAACAGTCACGAGGCGGGTTGCAAAGCAGGGGGTGGGGCAAGAGTCCAGGGACAGCTGGGACATCCAGAAACCAAGCCTGGGAACCACTCTGGGCGGGGAGCCCCTGCCCAGAAGCAGGACGCCCAGGCTGGGATCTCCCTACCCCTTCCCGCCCCAGCCCCGCACTCCAGGCCTGGGCACTCGAGAGAGGCCTGTAGTGATCTCTCAGTCTGGCTCTGTGCCGCCCGGAGTCCTCTGTGTGTCCCATGCCTCCCAGCCAGGACACTCACTGCAGTGGACAGCCTCGATGCCAGGGTCATTTCCAGGTTCCCCTTAAGCCCCAGCAGCGCAGGCACCAGGATGAAGACCTCTGTCACCTTCTGGAAGACTTCCCAGTGCTATAAGGTGAAAACAGAACCCAGGAATCTCAGTGCCCCAAACGGTTGGCATCAGGTCGAGCAGATAGTCTGGGATCAGGGGCTCGAGGAGGAAATGGAATCAGCAGGGCATGAGCACACCAAGCGCCTTTTCTCCAAGAACCCTGGAACCCAACCAAGAGCATGGCGCTGCAAACAACACGGCCCCCGCTTCCTGGCACCCAGAAATGGGGAGACGTGGAGGGTCGCTTCCAGTCAGGAACTCCGGCCTGGCTCCACTTCCTCTGCCTGCTCTCCGGAGCCGGGGGGAGAGGAGGCGAGGACCCACACAGCTGTCACCCCAGGCTGGTTTACACCCCAGAACTCCTTCCCAGGCCCCCCTCAAATAGCAGTCCCCAACCTCTTCGCCTTCAGCCCAGTTTCTCTGCGGCTGCAGCCTTGGGTGGTGTTGTCTCAGCTGTCGAGAGCCAGGCTCCACAGGGCTGGGGCTGAGGAGATTAGAGTTTGTTTGGTTTCTGTGTCCAAGGGCTTTGGGCCTCAGCCACAGCAAGTCTCCTTACGAGGCTCTGAATCAAGACCGGGGCGCCCAAATCTCTGCGTGCTGGTTTGCAGGAGGCTTTTTATGCCTCCTCTGCGTTCCCGCACCTCACATCCCTTCCCCAGTCTCTCAGCTAGGCAAGGCAGGTGTGGCCCTGTAGGAAGAGCACTGGACTAGGAGTCAGGAGACAGAGGTTCTAGTTCCGGGGACTACCAGGCCTGGCTCTCCACCCAGTTTCTTCAGCTAACAGCTGTTAAGTGCCGACGGTGTGCCAGGCTAAGTGCTCTACATATGTTTTCTCGTCTCTTCCTATCAACAATCCATTTCGGTGGGGGCTATTTTTGTCCCCGTTTTGTGAATGAGGAAAGAGAGGTCCAGGGGGCGCAATACTTGTTCGTGGTTCGTGCTAAGAGGGGAAAGAGAAAGAGCCAGGATTGGCTATTTGAAAGCTACTTTAATTGCAAGTGAGACTGAAGATGTGCAAAAAAGGCTGGGATCGCGTCTCCCTCCCTGGTGCTGGCTGCCGCGTGGGCTCCAGTATTTGTTCCTTTATTTGTTTAGGAATGGGTCACCACCTTTGGAGAGGGAGGAGGGGGTGGGTGGCCAGGCGAGCGTATGCAGGTTGATGAGGGAGCTGTGGGCGGGAAGCAGAGTGCTGTGTGTGCGAAGGCACTGGACTGAGAGCCTTGGGTCTCCTACAGAGACCACAGGGGTGGGCCTTATGCTCTCCCTGCTAGCGGCCTCCCACACGGACCAGGACAACCTGTACGGGGGCCTCAGACACATTACAAGGGCCTCAAGCTCCCGACTGTAAAGTGTACAATTCAGGGGCCAACTCAGATGGTCTCTAAAGGCAAGTCCAGCATTGACACTCCACAGTTAAGAACGAGGACAGCTGTAAATCGAACCCCCAGGGAGATGTGTCACCTACACCCATTAGATTGGCTACTATGCAAAATCGCCAGAAAAAAACAAGTGTTGGTTGGCAAGGAAGTGGAGAGACTGGAGCCCTCGTGCGCTGTCGGTTGGAGTGTAAAATACCCTAACCACTGTGGAAAATAGTATGGAGGGTCCCCCCCAAATTAAAAATGGAGCCACCCTAGGGGCACCCGGGGGGGCTCGGTCGGTTACGCGTCCGACTTCGGCTCAGGTCGTGATCTCACGGTTCGTGAGTTCGAGCCCCGTGTCCGGTTCCGTGCTGACAGCTCAGACCCTGCAGCCTGCCTCGGATTCTGTGTCTCTCTCTCTGTCCTTCTCCCACTTGTGCTCTCTCTCTCTCAAAACAAAAACAAAAACAAAAACAAAAACAAAAACAAAAACCCAAACAAACAAACAAAACAGCTTAAAAAAATGTAGAGAATAATAAAACTACCCTATAATCCCGCAATCTCCCTGCTGGGTGTATATCCGAAAGAAGTGAAAGCAGAGTCTTGAAGAGATATTTGCTCACCCATGTTCACAGCACCATTATTCACAACGGCCAAGAGGTACAAGCGGCCCTGGTGTCCACTGACGGACAGATACACACGAGGTGGTATACGCAGACAGGGGACCAGTGTTCACCCTTAAAAAGAGGACATCCTGGGGCTCCTGGGTGGCTGAGTCGGTTACGCATCCAGCTGTTGATTTTAGCGCATGGCATGATCTCATGGTTCGTGAGTTCGAGCCCCCCATTGGGCTCTGCACTGACAGCACGAAGCCTGCTTGGGATTCTCTCTCTGCCCCTCCTCCACTTGTTCTCTCTCTCTCTCTCTCTCTCTCTCTCTCTCTCAGAATAAATGAGCAGCCTTTAAAAACTAACTAAATGAATAAATTAAAAAAAAAAAGGAAGAGCATTCTGATACATGCTATATAACATGGATGAACTGTAAGGACATTATACAAAAGTGAAATAAGCCAGAGTCACAAAAAGACAAATACTCTACAATTCCACTTCTATAAGGCACCCAAAGTAGTCAAATTCATAGAAATAACAAGACAATGCTTGGTTGTCAGGGGCTGGAAGGGGATTTAGTGTTTAATGTTATAGACGTTCAGTTTCTCGAGCTGAAAAAGTTCTAGAGATCTGTTTCACAACCATGTGAATATACTTAACACTACTACATTATCCATTTAAAAATGGTTGAGATGATGAACTTTGTTGTGTGTTTCTTACCACGATAATAAATAATAGTAACAATAATAATCATAAAAGATGAGCAGGGATTATCGGAGGGGGCTGGGGCCAGGGCCAGAGACTCGAGCAGCCTGGATACCTACCGGGAGGGCCTAGAAGGTAAGGATTTCTCTCTTCTCGTCAGAGTTCTTTTCGCGGGTGTGTGCGCATGTCGCTGGGGTGTATGCCCACCCGAGCTCCTGGTCTGGCCCCTCACAGCTGGAGGGCCTAGGACTCTCTTTAGGGGAGCCCCTCCCCAAGACTAAGGATGGGAGAGCAGCCCCCACCCCCTGCCCGCCCCCTCTCCCCCAGCGCCACTGGCTGAGCTTTGAGGTCCCCACAGGAGGAGAGAGCCAGCCCCTTGCAGACACTGGAGGACCGTGAACCCCGTCTCACTCCCGGGGTCCCCAGCGAGCCCCGGCCACCCCGGAGGAACTTGGGGACTGTTACTCTGGGACACGGCCAGGGCACACCACTGGGGTTCCAGCTCCCTGCGGACCCGGCCTGCTCTACTTCACGTCATCCTCTCTCCCTAAACTGGACAAACAGCTCCAGGGAGGGGAGGACTTCCCCTCCCCCTACGAGGGTGGCTGACTGGGGACTTCTGAAGCTTCTCTCAGAGCACAGCCTCGTATCCCCTCCTCACTGCAAACCATCCGCCCCTCCCAGAGCCTGGCTCTCCTGGTGGGCGCGGGTAACGCGCACGTGCGGGCCGAGTGAAAGGACCTGGAAAGAAATACTTTAAGTGTCTGCGTGTAATGTCGGCTCCGCTGTTTGTGAGGCGTATTGTTTGTCTTTGTGATTATTTAAGAAAAAAAAATGTAGGAAGCCGAGCTAAGCCCCTCTGGCTGGCATGATAAGCACTCCCAAAGCCCTCCACCTCCCAGCACACGCGTTAGAAGGACCTAGAAGGTACGGGGGTTTCAGTAGTGGCAAGATGAGAGACGGAGAGGCAAGGGGAACACGCAGTCACCATAACAGCCCCTGTGCCAAAGTTTTCCCAGCCCACACACAATTCGGCCTGGAATCTCGCACCGCCTGACCCTCGGCCCAGCAAAGCCCTGAACTGGCACTTGGGTCAGAGGAGCCAATTCCCACACACATAGTTGCTTCACCCACCGAGCCTGCTCAAAGAGGCAGCTCAGGCGGGGGCAGGAGGGAGCCTCTGAGACACACACACATGCACACACACTCTGTGTCTCTGGGAAGAGAGGCGGGTGATGTGGAACCAGCCTGGGAGGCAGGGCGGCCCTCAGGTTGAGCGGCTAGAATGTGGCAGGGGCAGACAGTGAGTGTCTCTCTTCCTTCCGTTGGCCTAATTCAGGCCCATCCTGTTCATCCTGGTGAGGAGTGCCTGCCCCTGAAGTCAATCGAACCTGTCAGCCAAGCCTTCACCCACGCCTTCCTGCTCTGCTGGGGACAGAAAAGGGCACGGTCCAGGAAGCACGGCCCCACTCGGTAGGGGAGGGCATCTACAGATCTCACTGCTTTTCAGAATGTAGCTCCTCTTCCCTTTCTCTGTCCTTGGCTGGGGCTGGGGGCTCATTGGTTCCTGATATCCGGGGGTGAGAAATGAGACTGCTCCCCCCACACTCCAAAATAATCCTGATCCAAAGCGATCACCCTAAATTTCATACCTCAGTGGTCCTGCCGGGACCTCTTCCCCCTCCTTCCAACTTGCCTCTCCCGTCCCTTAGCTCCTCTGGCTTCATATACTGACTTCCGTCCGCTTTCGAGCATTCTGCCCTGTGCTCTCTCCCCCTCCAGGAGGGTAGCGGCGGGGCGGAGAGTCACAGCCGGGAACAGGTGGACTCAAGACATTAAGAAGACCAAAATCCTGGGGTGCCTGGGTGGCTCAGTCAGTTAAGCGTCCGACTTTGGCTCACGTCATGATCTCGCGATTCGTGAGTTAAAGCCCCGTGTCGGGCTCTGTGCTGATAGCTCAGAGCCTGGAACCTGTTTCAGACTCTGAGTCTCCCTCTCTCTTTCTGCCCCTCCCCTGCTCATGCTCTGTCTCTCTCTCTCTCAAAGATAAATAAACATTTAAAAAAAAAAAAGAAGAAGACTAAAATCCCTAGAGATAAGCTCTGACCAGGCTGTGGGAGGACCCCGGAAGCTGGGCTGGAGTTGAGGACTAAGTCAGAGTCACCTGCCTGAGGCTTTCCCCCTCTGCTGGCATCCCAGGTGCCCCAGCAGGCGAGCCCCAGGCCAGCCTGGGTATCCGGGGCTGTACAAAGGGCGAGAAAGAGAGTGGTCAACGGAGATGGGATCTGAGCATCCTGCCCGGGAGCGCCGGCGGCCCTGGGAGCAGGCCAGGCTGGCAGGAACGCTTCTTTCCCCCACTTCCCCAAGCCCACGTTCGCCATCCGCCTTCATCTCCGTGGACTCTTCCACATGAGCAGCTGGAGGAGGAGGTGTTTGGGGGAGGGGTTGTCGCCTTTCCTTGGGATTCTCAGTACGTGAGGAGGGAGCTAAAATAAGGACCTAGGGGTCTCACCTGTCTTAACACAGCTGGGAATTCCAGGGAAGGTTGGTACACAGCACCTCCTGCCACCCCCATCCCTCAAAAGGCTGACGGAAGAGGGGAGTGAGATGCCCTGCAAAGGCCTAGGAGCAGACTGGGGGGCGGGGCACAGAGCACCTTCGGCAGATCCCTATCCAACCACATTCAACCAACCGCTTCCACTCCCACAATGGGCCCAACCTTGCTTTCCTTCCTAAATGTCACAGGAACTTTCAGCCTCGGTCTGGACGCTGGAGCAGATGGCAGTCCATTTTTCTTTTTTTGACTTTTGGACAGTATACCAGTCTCTTATCTCACTGCAGAGGCTGGCTGTGCACATTGGACGGGAGGGCAGATAAGAGGCAACAGAAAGGAGCCTCCTAGGAAGAGACTAAGTCTTCTGCAGTCGTGTGGAAAGATGGGGGGCCCTGGACCAAGGAGCCATCAGCACCGGACTTTGGTTCATTTGCTCTGAGATGCTGGGGATGCGCTATAGCCAACCCCTCCAGATGGCCCCAGTCTTTTAGGCACTCCCAAATTCTGTCCCACTGAAGGCCATCTTAGCTTGTGAAGGGGGAATACAAGTGTGAATCCCTAGAAATCGTCCTGCTTTTCCTGAATCTGAGATTGTCAGTCACCCCTCTCCCCCTGCCCCCTGCTCTCCTGGATGTGGAATAAGAAACTCCCTGTGGTCCCGTGTCCTGGTCTTTCTGTACCCTCCTCCTGCCCTGATATCACTGTAGCCATCTGCAAGGCCTGCTCCAACCCAGCTGTGACAGGAAGGCTGGGGGAGGGGGACAAGGACAAACCAGCCATTGTCATCTATACCAAATGGATCCTAGCTCTGGGGTGAGAGCCTAAGTGCCACACTGAGGGCAATTGCTGGCCCTCTGTGGGTACGCTGGGCAGGCTCCAAAAGTCCCTACCGCTGTCTCAGGCTCATGGGTGTGGGGTGGGGGTGGGGCAAGATGTGAGAAGCCTTTTCCATCTCTAGAGTTCTGAGTGTGTGGGACTGGGGTGGGGGTGGGGGACCGCTAAGAACCTTTGTTCTTGTTCACTTTATAACTCCAGTTGTTCAGGATTCTGATCCACTCTGTCCTTTGAGGGAAGACGTGGAGAGCACATTCCTCCCTGAGTCTTTAATCAACTGGCAAATCACGGGCATGGTGAAGGCTGCAGGGCTTAATGGCCCGGGAGGCTCTGAGTCAGGATGACCAGGGACAAGTTCCCTAATCCCTCTCAGCCATAGGTTCCCTATCTACAAAATGGAGATGATCATGGTGCCTACCTCACAGGCCTACAGGCCTACAGGCCATTACCATTGCTGTCATTATTATGCAGAAAATAAAACAGCTGGACCCTGGTTGTATACCCCTTTGTAAGCACCAAACCAGAACCCCAAAACTCTTAAGAATGAGAACCAAGGCCACAGGAAAGGGACGGAAGAGGTGTGGACACTGCTACCCCAGGCTCATTTCTCCTCCGGCTCCTGCCCCCACTCCCTGCCCCAGGAGGAGAAGCAGCCACTGGGGGAGGAATCCGAAGCCTGCCTTCCCAGCTCCAGACTGGCTTCCCAACCTCCATGAGGAACAACCCTGAGGACGACAAGTCAGGGCAGAGGGAAGGTCCTGTCCAGATGACAGGCCAGGCCGAGGCACTCTGGCATGACATTAACACCGTCCTCATCAGCAACAGGAAGTGCAGGGTTCTTCTCGTAAGGGCTCAAGTCAAAGTGGTCCAGGGGGACGCTGTCGACAGAGCCACTTAGAAACCACCACCCTCAGTTCCCTGGGACACTGGCAAAGTGACACCCGTCCACCAGCAGGACTCTCTGCATCACCACATGCATTGTGTGTAGGGCTGGCCTGGCCCAGGGAGGGGATGTTGAGCTCCACGTCCTCATGGACATGGGGGATTTCATGGTTAGGGACAAACTGGTGGTGGTGGTGGTGGTGGTGGGGTGGGGGGAACGTGTGGATCCCAAGGGCAAAGGCCAGATTTTCCCTGGTCTTTGTATTTCTCTAAGTACCTAGGACAGAGCTCAGCACTCAGCAGGAATTTGATACCTGCTAATGATTAACTTTGATAAACCCAGCACCTTGGGGCAGGGGAACTCTGTGTGCCTTACTACACTTCAAAAACTTTTACCTGGAAACAAGACTTGAATTCTCTCTTGGACCTGAAGGTTCTGGGTGAGTCCTAACCTGCTACACAGGATACCCCTGGCTCTCAGCTTCCAGGGCCTGCCAGTTGCTATTCTCACCTCTACCCAGTAGCCTCACGAGAAGCCTTTTTTGCTCAGGGCAGATTCATGAACGGCAGGTAAGAAACAAAGAGGAGAGATGGTTCTGCCCAGGCCTGGTTACCTTTTGTCCCCATTTACATCACAGAATTGGCACTTCTAGGTCTTACCTCCAGCCCCCTCACCTTCCCCCCCCAAATCATGCATCAGATCGCATGTGCTTACCCCTGTTCTCCAAGGAGATCGTACCAAGGTTACAGGCAGATAAGCAACACAAAATGCCTTTAAGAACCTTCCCACTTAATTTGAGACCCTCTTGGCAGCTGAACAAATTCCTGCCCAGCAGGGGGAAGGAGGGGAGACTTGAAACTGAGCTTTCTACTGTGGGTATCCTTGAAACCCCAAGTGAAGGAAAAAGACAGCACAAAGAGGAGTCCCATCTAAGTGTCTCCTACTGAGCTGGGCTCAGGAGGAACGCCCAGGAGGCATGGCAGGCAACAACCTTGTTCCATCTCCCCTCATCCAAGCCTGAGCTCTGGAACAAATTCTGCTTCTGTTAAGCAATGCTGCCCTGAACACCTCCTCAGGGCTACTGAGCTTCCTCGAGGCTTCTGTAGAAAGTAACTAGACCAAGAAGAAACTGAGGATGTGATCCAAAGGGAAACAGTATTCTAGGAAGCAGCAGCTGCTTCTGACAGGGAGGTGGAGAGAAAACTCCAAGAGTCAGTTTCCCAGGAGGAAAAGGTGGCCCTGGGTTCATGGTCAAGAGCTGCCCTACCCAGGTCCTACCTGCACGATGTCCAGCACCATGCCAGCAGCCACAGTCCCAAAGCCTGCCAGGAGGAAGGGAAACAGCACTTGCAGCCCGATGGAAAAGGAGGTCTCCTTGAGAGGGGAGGGTGGTGCGGGGCCACGGTCCGTGCTGACGTCGTCGCTTTCATTGCTCTGGCTCCCGTTCTCCAGAAGGGCGTCCTCCTCCCGAACCCCCTTGGCGTTGGCCCGGGACTCAATCACCACCACCTCCACCCCAGCCCCATCAGGCCCCAGGAACTCTGAGGTCCCAGCCAAGGGCTCTCGCCCGGGGCCATCGGAAGAGCAAGGTGAGGGAGTAGGGCCAGTCCCGTTCAGCTGGTGGGCGTCCTTCGGCTCTGGCTTAGAGGACATGACGGGAAGGGAGGAGGGGAAGGGAGAACTTCTCTCTCGCTCTTTTTGTTTGCTTTCTCTCTCCCTTTCTAAGTTGGGAAAGAACTTAGTCTTGGGGTGAACCCAGGCTTGGGTGCCGCGGGACCTCTTCCCGCGGCTCTCTGCTCCTACCGGGCGCTGCAAAAACTGCTCCACCGACAGGCAGCCCCATCAAGCACTGAAGCGGCGAGCTGGAAGGAAACAAGAAACTCCTCACCAGGCTCCGCGGCCAGCCGCTAGGGGTGCAGGTGCCTGACTCCGGCCGGCCAGCGCTGTGCTCGGGGGCAACTTATCTGGCCCCTTATCTTCTTTGGTTCTGAGCGGCAGGTTCCTCGGGGCAGGGGGCATCCAGAGTAGAAGAGCCCAGCCAAGTCTGGGGCGGCCTCTTAGGTGGCCCTTCTGTCATGAAAAGTAGCTTGAGTTCAAATCCTTGAGAAGGCAGCCGCGGCTGCGGCTCCCTCAGCTTCCCACAGCTCCTAGGGCTCTGTGGTCCCAGGGCAGTGTCTGCCGCCCTTCCCCTCTCCTCCAGAGATTTCCTTCCTTCCTGGGAAGACCTTGTCCCGCGTTGAATCCCTGGTCCTTAAAGTCACGAGAATCTGTGCGGAACACCTGATGTGGGAAGGAAGGAGACAAGAAAAAGAGAATGTTATGATATGGCAAAGGAGAGCTCATACTGGGACAGTTTTCCCACAAAGGCAGGCACTGAGTTTTCACTAAAACTACCCGTTCCCGCACTGTGGCATCTGGAGGGCCAGCAGGCACTGACCCTGCCATCGTCCCAACTGGCAGCCCACCGTCCCCCAGGGGTCACCGCAGTGGTCAACAGCAGCGAGATGTGGCCAGCCTGGGAGTGGGAAGATGTGGTTCAGGAGACCTTGGCATTGTCTTCTTGGCAACCAGGGGTGGACAGGGATGTCCTGGGGGAGATCCCTTCTTGAATGCTTATTAAGAACCCGGGATTATTTAAGTGTGGTCTCCCAGTGGGGTCAGTCACAAATTTAGTCACAAGCTCCCGGCCACACAGCAGAGGCACTGCACTGCAAAAGTGATTGTTTACAGTCACGAGACAGCTGTGCAAGGCAAATAAACAGGGAGAATCTGGTCACTAAATGAAAGTCTCCAGACCCCCAAACAGCCATAGCCCCTGAGGGAGAAAAAAAAACCAAAACAAAACAACCAAACCTAGGAGGACTCCCTGGGCAATGGGGCAAGGCTGCCAGACCAAGGCCAAGAGCCAGAGGCCTACCCACTCCTGCCCTTGAGAGTCAGCAGTGTTACAAAAAGCTCAGACGCTGACTGGGATCCAGGCTTCTGTCTCTACTTCTCTCCTCCTGTTCTTGGCCTTGTGGGTTTGTCAGATAGGACAAGAGAGTTATCTCAGTTTGAAGGGGGAGAGCGCAAAACTATTGGTTATTATGCACACATTTCAGTTCCCTAGGTCCGTCCTGTTCCCCAGGGTTACTAAGAGTTGGATATAGTGGAATTCTTAAAAAACAAAAAGACAAAAGCAGCAAAACTAAAAAAAAAAAAAAAAAAAAAAAAAAAAAAA